>NC_062283.1:14732769-15049828 GCF_902655055.1 Lutra lutra
GCTCAGGAATCACAGGTGCAAAGGTATGATTGGCTTCAAAAAGAAACAGACAATCTGAAGGGTTTGAAGAGGTGGGGGGGGTGGGAGGTTGGGGGAACCAGGTGGTGGGTATTAGAGAGGGCATGGATTGAATGGAGCACTGGGTATGGTACAAAAAACAATGAATACTGTTATGCTGAAAATAAATTTTAAAAAATGATTATTTAAAAAAAAAAAAGCAACAGACACTAAAGAGACCACTACAGTCCGACAGGATGTGAGTCAGAAACACATAATGGGAATTTCTAAAGGTTTCCATGAGTATATATCATGTGATCTCTCCCCACTCTGAGATAGGTACTCTGACCATCCCCACCTGAGGAAGAATCAGCGAATGCTGGAGAATGAATGGATCTGGGTGGGAGAAACCTCTGTCTGACTCCAAAGTCTGAATTCTTGGCACTATACCCAAACAGCTCTGCTGGGGTGGGGGTGTGTGCAGTACAGTGGGATGGCTGACAGAGGACGCGAGGTTTGGAGGGAGACAGTGAAAGTGGCACAGCGTGGTGATGTAAGTCATCCCACGAACGAGGAATAGTTTGCCAGGTAACCAGCAAGAAGGTCATTCCAAGAAGAAATGAGAGCCACTGCAAAGTCACACAAGTGTGAAGCCCCAAGGGGACACCCAGGAACCAGTCAGAGTTCTGTGTCCTGAAACAGGGTGTGGGCCAAAGCTGAGGAGGAAAGGGCCAGACATCAGGAGTCTGTGCACTCCGGTTCTGCTGCGTGTGGGATGGTCTGGTACACGGGAGGTGCCGTCTCTTCCTGGCTGATTAGGACTGGATAGTGTGCATTATTCCATTGCATACGGTTTACTGGCATTTTCTTCCAGACAATGCCTGAGTTTGAAAACTAGTCTACCTTCACCTAAATTGACATCCAAGCCTTTGATTTCCTCTGCTGAGCTTCAGAAGGAAACAGCCTCATAAACCCCAAAACATGACACATCATAGGCATGATAATCACACAACACGAATACGTGCAAGTCATTACACATTCACGTTTCACATTTCAAGAGCCTGTGGTACGCTCTTGATCTTGACATTGAAGGTTTGCTTGTGAGCCTTGCCTACGGATGCTTCAGGCTTGGGGCATTTTTTCTTGAGACAAATTTTGAGATCACTATTTCTGGGCCCCAGGCGGGCCTCTTTAGTCACACTGCACCGATTACGGATATGCACGCCCGGTCTCGTGGGTGCTTCCTGAGAAGATGGTGATGTGTGTTCGTTCCCAAAGGCAGTGAGAATCTGAAGCTTAGAGGATTGTTTAATTATTAGGGCAGAATTCTAACTCCGAAGTCTACTAGCTGTGTTATCAGCTTGGATGAGTCTCTTACCCTGCTTCTCACCTCAGTCTCCTGATCTGGAAAATGGGTATCATAATAACCACACAGGTGCGAGTATAGCTACTACTGTAAATAAGACACTGTTGGATGATTAAGAAGATTACAAAATTCATATGTATCTTTAGTTTAGAACAGTGCCAGGCACTTTGTAAGCAGCATGGGAAGATGCCTTCCTTGTATAGGGGGCCCTGCTGAAAGTGTGGGGGAAATCAGCCTTTGTCCTTTTTAATAAGCCCCAGGCCATGCAGAGGGCACCTTCCGCTGATCGCCACAAGCCTACTGAACCAATCCTGCTCACAGAGGTGGTGAGCTCGCCTGTACCCTCTCACACCCCTTTGCCCTCTTCATTTGGTGACCATTGAGGAATGGTGGAGAAAACATTCTCAAAGGCTTCATCAGATGGGGTATAAATCGTTTCAGGCTTCCCATTCAGGTTCTTAATATCCCTAGCTTTATTACAACGTTTGGCCGAAACATACACGTGGAGGGGGCTACTCCTGATTACTCCCCACAGGGTCCCTGGTCTTCCTCGTTCCATACTCATGAACAGAGCACAGGCAATTCACAAGCAACCCCTAAGGTGCGTGTCATGGTGAGGGCACATTTGGCCTCCACAGTCCCTCTCAGAAAAGCCTGAGACATGGGACAACGCAGGCCGTGCTTACCTACCAAATTCTCCACTGATCTGAACTAAAAAATCCCCATTGTTGCCTGGCGGCCTGCACCAATCTCCACCAAAGTGATCGATTTCCAATGTTGGCCCCCAAAACAGGATAGCAACTGAACAGCACTGGGGGTCATACTTCTTCAGATGGGACTGGAAGCTTCCATTTCCAGTCTGTCCAGAACAGGGCAAGACACGGATGAGTTTTATTCTGAGGAGCAGCACAAAATAGAATGTTGAAGAAAGCCCTTGCTGTGCGGTCAGAAGGCTAACTTGACTCTTGGTTCTGGGAGATCTTGGGCAAATCCACTCAGTTCTGCTCTTAGTGCTGAATGGGCCTCAGCAGGCACGAAACAGGATCAAGGCAGTGAGTTTCAGTGACTTGCCAAACACAACTGGGTTAGTAGTTGAGTGGGGACGCTCACCCTTGGCTCTTGGGTCAGTGCTCCAGAAGAACCAAGAACCCTATGGAGCCATGATGAGGGAGAGATTTTTTTTTTTCCAGATAAATTGTAACATGCACTCTAATAAACACATAAAATATAATCCCTGTATAAAGTTTCGGTGGGAATTCAATCCATATGTTTTCTGAGTCACTTGGAGTTAGCTCAGCTAAATGTTATTTTTTTGAGAGCTATTGATTTCCAAAGTGCCCTTCAAGTTTGGTCCTTCACAAAAGTGTTTTTTTGGGGGGGTGGGGTGGGGAGGTACAGAAATAGAAAGTTCTTTGCCAGGAATAAATACATTTGAATGCCAGAGGATTTTAAATATTCTTTCAGATTCAATATTTGCCAAATCTTAGTTCTAATCCTCTACTTGGAAATAAAGAGGAGGAGGGGTGCCTGGGTGGCTCGGTTGGTTAAGAGTCCCTCTCTTGATTTTGGCTCAGGTCATGATCTCAGGGTTGTGAAATTGAGCCCCTCGGTGGGGTCCATGCTTGAGATTCCCTCTCCCCCTCTGCCTCTCCCCTGCCCCCCACACATGTGCCCACACACATGCTCTCTCAAAACAAAAATAAAATTTAAAAAATAGAGGAGAAGGAAGGGATTATTTGCAGCCCCAACCCTCACATCAGCAAGCTGAAAGAAGCAGAATGTATGTGAAGTCACTCAAGTGACTGTTCTTACTTTCCTATAACGTGATAAGGAATTTGGAATGGGGTGGGTGGAGATCGGCAATATTTCACATTTGTTACGGTTCAAAGAGAGTCCCAGCTGGATTTGCTCTTTTTTTCTGCAAGGGGTCCTTTTGGTTGGATACTTAACACTGGATACTTTGGAAATGTGTTTCGTCATCAAATTATTGCAGCTAAGGGAGAGAGGTACATGGTGGTGGCTTGGGAACGATACCGTGACGGCGTGGGGGGCTTAGGGAGCCTACCTACCGGTTAGGAGGTCCTCAGCTTAATGGAAGAGAAATGGAGACATTTTGAGAATGAATGAAGAGCATATAGTGACTCTGGTATAAGCCTTGTTTTGAGGAAAGAGAGAGACCTGATTCGTGGCCATTTGGCATTTATAAAACTCTTCTTTTAAAAGCTTTAACTGGGGGCGCCTGTGGCTCAGTGGGTTAAGCCTCTGCTTTAGGCTCAGGTCATGATCTCAGGGTCCTGGGATCAAGCCCAGCATCGGGCTCTCTCAGCAGGGAGCCTGCTTCCTCCTCCCTTTCTCTGCCTGCCTCTGCCTACTTGTGATCTCTGTCTGTCAAATAAATAAATAAAAGCTTTAAAAAAAAAAAAAAGCTTTAACTGTGGTTACTAAAACAAGGCTTTGCATCTCGGTGAACTTTAGAAAAACAAGCAAACAAACAAACTCTTTCTTCCATGTCGTTCTGGAAGAACAGACCCCGAGATTCCAGAGTTTCTCTATCTGTCTGCTACTCCGAGCAAGCTGAGCTGTCTAGCAACACTGGCACCAGCTCGGAGCTTCTTAGGAATTCAGAATTTCAGGCTTATTCAGACCTATTGAATCAGAATCTGCATTTCGATGAGGTTGTGAGGTGACTTCTGTGCACATTAAAGTTTGAGAAACATTGTTTTAGAGCAGAGACAGGCGAAATCCTTCTGCAAAGGATCAGAGAGTAAGCATTTCAAGCTTTGCCCACAACCACTCAACTCAGCTGTGACGGTCCAGGAACAGCCACAGACAATCTGAAAACACCGAGGACATGTTCCTTCAGACACCCGGTGCAGACTGGACTTGGCCTGTGGGGCTGAGAGTCACAGGTTTACAATGTTCCTGTTACAAAGGTTCTTCCCCTTCACTCCTCCACCTCTGGACATTCACTTCTTCTCCCTAAATGCCTCCTTCTCTTCCCTTGATTCCAGCCCCTTCGTGTCCAAGGAATCCCCACTCATGTTTCAAGGCCCATTTCACATATGACCTCTTCTCTGGGCTTCTTGTCTGCACTCCTTCAGAATTAACTGGTCCTTCTTTGCATTTCAAAAGCCCTTTCCTTGACCATCTAATGCAGCACTTGTGCTTAACATTGAAACTCTTTTCCTACTTACAGATTCTGTATGTTCTTACTTGTGTACCCATCTTTCCCATAAGATGTCATTTCCTTGAGAGCAGGTGCTGTGTTTTATTGATGTTTGCCTATCTGTTGCCTAGGTGCCCAGAACCGTGGCAGAGTGTGTACTGAATACGTATTTATAATTGTTTTCATCTCTGATCTAAACTGGTCTTACTTTAAGAAATATATTTAGACTTAAACAGAAAAATGGATCGAGATGAGTTACACAATTGGGAGAGAGCCAGGCACTGAACATAAAGATTTGGTCCCTGTCCGCCCTTGGGAGGAGATACCTGGGTCCAGCATGGCTGAGGACCACAGTGAAGAACAAAAATGATGAAGAGCTTCAGGGGTATCTTGGTGACAATGCAGGAAAGCACTGAAATACAAAAGCCAGAGTATTGAAACAAACCAGACTCACAATTCATTAATGTATATTCTGGGATTCCCCTTTATAGGGACTAAAATACTCACATCTTGTTTTCCCTACTTTCTTCTGACTTGTATGAAAATACCAGGGGAAACTGAATAATGAAAAGGTTGCTTTATGTACAGGGAATCAGAAAGAAGGTGTGAAATGGTAGGGGTGTGTGTGTGAGAGAGAGAGAGAGAGAGAGAGAGAGAGACCTTTTTCTTAAACTTTTCATTATGGAGATTTTCAAACATCCAGTAAAAGTGGAATTCATAATATAAAAAACTCCCACATACCCATCATCCACTTTTAACATTTTCTAAGCTTCTTTTTTCATCCCTCTACTTTTAAAAAAAAAAAACTTAGGATATTTTAAAACAAATCCAAGCTACCCTTGTCATATTTCATGAACAAATACTATAGTATGCACCTTGAGCTGATAAGTTTTGTTTGGACGTACCCACAATATCCTTGTGAATTTCCTAGCTTTGTATAATGATGATGCTGAGAGACAAGGAAGGGGTGATACCAACAAGCAGCTCTAGCATCCAGGTTTTTAAAATATCACTTCCCATGAGAAAGGAATGAGGGCTCCTCAGAGAGATGGCTGATTCCAGGTCTAGGATGAGACATGCACAAGATGAACTAGAAACATCTGATTATGTCAGAAAGGAAGGATGCCATCAGGAGGTACTGAAGCCATTTCAAAAGGTGTAGGAGCTAACTTGATAGGGCTCCGACTTGTTAAAGATGTAATAATTAGAGCATCAAAAGGAATAATAATAATAATAATAATAATAATAATAATGATTGAGCACATTTATTGTTTTAAAACCCATGTGCTCCTAATGGAGCAAAAAGTCACTGGTCATCAACTCATTATTCTGAAAATGTGTAAATAAAAGGAAAAATAATCAATCATCTATCCTGCCTTTCACATACACACTGTATTTCAGAGTAACCAAATGTTTCATGTTTCATTTCTTTTCTTTCTCTTCCTTCCTTCCTTCCTTCCTTTCTTTCCTTCTTTCTTTCTTTTAGAGAGCAGAGGAGGGGGGATAGGCAGAGGGAGAGGGAGAGAGAGAATCTTAAGCAGACTCCATGCCCAGCATGGAGCCCAACCTGGGGCTTGATTTCACAA
Organism: Lutra lutra; assembly: GCF_902655055.1. Lineage (NCBI taxonomy): Eukaryota > Metazoa > Chordata > Mammalia > Carnivora > Mustelidae > Lutra > Lutra lutra. Next base: position 14,738,885 of record NC_062283.1, read on the forward strand.
CCCTGAGATCATGATCTCAGCTGGAACTAAGAGTTGGATGCTTAACTGACTGAGCCATCCAGGCAGAAGAAATGAAATTATAAAGAATTATAAAAGAACCATTGCAACCTCTTATAAAATAGAAATCTAAGCAATAATCATCAATGGGTGTTAAAATATTTAGGTATAAGATTGATAAAGAACTTCAGAATGGATGGATCAGGCTGACAACACCCAAGCCCATTAATCAATCTTCACCTCACTAAAAGCAGAACAACCAACATTATGACATCCATGATGTATCTTTGGCAAATAATGGAACTTAGATCTAATCAAGGCAGTTTACAGGAAATATAAGGAATAGAGAAACATGTTAAATGACACCATGGGGATGAAATGACCTACATCTACATTGTGGGGAATCCTACAGATCAAATGACCTGATCACTTCCACAGTGAGTGGCAAGATGAAAGAGGGGATGAATGATGTGAATTAAAAGAGACTCAAAAAACTTATAAACAAAGTGCAACGTGAGGATCTCTTTTTGGGTCTTGATGAGAATTAACCAACTGTAAAAAGCTATTTGTTCAGTAATTAGACATTTGAACCCAGTGAAGATCACTGAGGCATTTGGGGAAGGGGTCTGAGACATGCAAATACCCAGTGAGTCAGGTGTCTGATCTCCAGACCCACACACCGACATCCAATAGCTCATAGTTTTGGATAAATACTGACAAATTGTTTTTATCTGTCCCCCTCCTTTGGAGCCAGCAGGCCATTCTGTTGGAAAGCCTTTCCTCCTTCTTAGGTTTCAACTTTCATAGTTACCATTCACATGCCTTTGATTCCTCCCTGGGTTGACTAGCTTTGGGTCTTTCTATGTTTCAACCACACATTTACTGATGGACTTCTCCTAAGTCACAAAGCCTAAGTTTGTTCATTATAGATGATAGCTATAGTGTTATTCCCAAGATAATAATCTTCATTCCTGGGTCTGAGAACTAACTAATTTTCCTCATGCACTGATGTTAGCACTTGTTTTTTAGAAAGAGTTGATTTTTTAAAAATTATCGCTTGGATGAAGACTTTTAGAGGCTGAAAGAAGTCAGCTTTCTAGCTCATGCCAGTCTAAGGACTCCTGTCATGGAATGAGTGTGTGTGGTTCTTTACTGCTAGATGGAAATGAAGTGTGTGGTAGGGGGCTGTATGTGTTATGAGGACTACATATCTTATATATTATGAGTTATGGAGCTTTGCTGTACTCAGAAGGGGAGACTTGATGTTCTTCCATATGCAAAGGAAGAGACAGAGGAGAATGCACGTGGGTGTGTGTATGTGTGCCATTGTGCAGGTACCTGCTTGTAGACCCTTCAAATAAAACTCCAAAGGAATCAGGCTCTGGTGTTTTCTGGATAATTATAATTTTGAACTTTCCAGAGGCTGACATTTTCTAATAAAAATCATTCTACCCAATTCCTCTCCAAAAAGGGGCTTGCTAAAATCCCCTTTGATGAAACATGTAATCATACATTAATGAATCTTCCATTTAGATGAACTGAATATCAGGTTGTATAGCAACCATCTGAAAGAAAAGGATAAAAAATAAATAAAAGCATTCCAACCAAGAGACACATTTCCCTGAAATGAGAGCATCAAAGAATCTCTGAATTGACAGAGCAGTGTGTTATTACACCTACATGGGCTGCCAACATCTCTGACATATTGAGGAAAATGTGCATGTTTTCTTTGAGCCAATTAGAGATGTTGTTGGTGCCTGGGAAGCCTTGGAGTGGTTTGTTGTGGTGGTGGTGGTGGTGGTTTTTTTGTTACTGTGTCCCTAATCAGCTATAGTGATCATTCAGCCAACTAATTTGCTTTCCTCTTTCATTCTATTTGACAGAATGTAATGAGGACCTATTACTGGCACTTATCCAGGCACTGTAGGAGCATATAAATTATCAGGCTACAAAATAAGGTCTTATAAAGCTATGTGTTGGTCACCTTCTAACCCTAGCTCCTTGGACCATGCCTGACACAGAAGACAAGCTCAGGGAAGATTTGTTAAAAGGATCTGAGGCATTGTATCCCAAGTTCCTTGCCTTTACTATCTTCTGGTCGAGGCAATATATTTATGAGCGCGTATTACGAAAAACAGAATGTGCTAAGCACTCTAAGCAACACAAATGAAAAAAGTTGTGGACAGAGAAGATGAAAGAAGAAATTCTGATCCAAAAAGATCTAACACAGGTGGTAAAATTTCAAGAATACAGAGTATGAAGGTCATTGAGGCAGAATAAACATTAATGAGGACACCATGGTTGGCAGAAAGGAGGATGTGTTTCCTCCACAGTTAAGAGCTCATTGCTGTTGGAATGTAGGGCATAGGGCTGAAACTCAGGTAGAGTTTAAGAGGTGGAAGTTAGGGCTGGGCCATCATGTAGAATTGCAGTAGGACCATCACTGCAGTACAAGAGTGGGCAGAAGGGCGAAACAAGAAGGTAGAGGTTCAGTGTGTTGGGGATAAGGCTGAACCATCAGAGAGAGGTACAAAGGGTTAAGACAGGGCTATTCAGTAGCCTCAGGCTATTCAGTAGACAGAGGCTATTCTACCTCATATTCAGTGAATATGAGGTAGAACTAGATTATTAGGTACATGATGCAGGGTTGGGAAATGGGGCTGGGCTATTAGGTGGAGATTGTTGCTGGAGCAACTTGAATGTCGTATAAAATTTGTTCTTCATTCAGCATGCCTTAGGGAAGCACTGTCAGCTCCAGGCTGGGAACACTGTGAGTCTCTTTCATGGCCCTGAGTTACACCTGAAGCACAATCATGGCCTAGAGGTGGATACAGATTAGGAGCATGGCAGTGAGAAGAGACTTGGATAAGAGGGGAGTATGCTGGACCCTCCCTGTTAATTACAAAGAGAATTAATGAGGACAAGTTACCCAAGACCTGGCACTCACCAGTGGGCAAGTAGTAGACTACTCTTACCTATAAAAGGTTCTATGGAGTGGATCTATGGATAGAATTGAGGTTCCTGGCTTTTAGCGAAGGGACTGCCAGCAGATACCATTTCTCTTTGTTCTAAATGAACAGAATGCCTGCCCAGGGTCTGGATCCTAGGCATTTATTCAATGGTCCATAAGTTCTTGTAAACTGTTTCTGGCTCCCTGAATGGTCCTCTGGGAAAAGACGAGTACATGCCTTTTTCTTACTCAGGGTGTTAAGAAGGCATGTGAGAACTTTCTTCTCTGTTTCCTTCCCTCACTCTTTTCTTCCTTCCTCTTCCATTCTGCATTTCTATTCAGCATATCCATTATCCATGCTTGGTGCTATTTTGGTGAAAATGATGGAAGCTCTTGATTTATGTATCATGATATTGTCTACACAACCCGATAGACTGTAGCATGTCTCCTACCCTCTCCTTGCTTCTCATGTTCTCTCCTCCACTTCTCTACTGAATTTGACATCTTTAGAGGTGTCTTTTCGTAGAGAATCCATCTTTAGAGTATAGGTTCAGATAGGATAATGAAAGACAAGCCAAAAAACAAACAAACAAACCAAACCAAGCCAAACCAAAACAAAAAAACAAAAACCCAAAACCAGAGAGAGAGACAGTTATCATTCCTTAAGGAAACACAGAGCTATGGTGTTAGAGGGGTCCTCCCACGCACTGGTCAGTATCTGAACTTCTAATTCTCACCAAATATATGAGTTGAGATGAGACCATTAATTAGTGTGGTTGTGTGGCAATGCTCCTCTGGAAACAAAGAGGCCACGTCCCATACTTGTCTCAGACTATCCCATAGCTTTACACATATGAATAGTGGACTTTCCTTCCCCATTCCTTCCTTCCTTCCTCCAAAAATTGACTTAAATTTAACAGGAGACAAAAGGAAGGAAAACAACAACAACACCCCAACCTGTAGATCTCTCTCTCCCTATCTTGCAGTCCAGGTCACTATGGCTCCGAAATTCTTATAATTGATAATGGAAAAGAATTTGTATTTCATAAAGAGCTGCTATATGCCATGTGTTGGAATAGGGCTGTGATAATGGACTGGGTTTCTCAGGTCAGGTTGCTGGAGTCAAAATTCTAAATCTTCCATTTAAAGTAATTTGTTGAATACTGAATTAATTAATATCTGGGACCAGTCAGTTGCCCTATCTGAACCTCAATCTCTTCACCTGTGAAGTGGGTCAGTAAATGAATTGAAATCATTATTGTAACTATGAGGAGAAATGAATTAATACACATTAAGCCCTTGAGAGAGTGTGGCAAATAGGAAGGGCTCACCAAGTATCTGCTAAATGACTTTATATTTAATCCTTGAAAAGAATCTCACCATGGGTGCCTGGGTGGGGGTTAATCTGTTAAGGGTCTGCCTTCAGCTCAGGTCATGATCCCAGGGTCCTGGGATCAAGCCGGCTTGTTCCTCTCCTCCCGGCTCCTGCTCTCTCTCTCTCAAATAAATTAATTAAATCTTAAAAAAAAAAGGGGGGGCACCTGGGTGGCTCAGTGGGTTAAAGCCTCTGCCTTCAGCTCAGGTCATGATCCCAGGGTCCTGGGATCAAGCCCCACATTGGGCTCTCTTCTCGGCAGGGAGCCTGCTTCCTCCTCTCTCTCTCTCTGCCTGCCTCTCTGCCTCCTTGTGATCTCTATCAAATAAATAAACATTAAAAAAAAAAAAAGAATCTGACCAGCTAGGTGCTGTGATTTCCAGTTTGCAATGAACCCAGTGAGGTGTGGTGCTCCTCTGGCCCCTTGAAGCAGCAGGCACTGAAGACTATAGCAGACAGAAGAGGTATAAACTGCCGTTCCGGTCAGAGAGCTGCATGGGGTCACATGACCTGGATTTGGGTCCTGACCTTGGAACAGAATAGACCAGAGCACCAGCCGTACAAATGACCAGGGTAGTGGTCAAAAAAGACTCTTGTCCGAATATGCTGCAACACCCACTTTGCTGGGGGCATAGCTGTTTGTTTTCACTAGTGCCTGAAGCAGTTTAGCAGTCTTAAAATTACACTGTTGATAATTAACTATGCGAGCTCAGAGAAGCTGTGCATTCTCTTCTGGATTCTCCTCTCATTTCATCTGTAAAGGCTGGTGGTTTAACGAGACTACTTGCCACCCCCTTAAATTCTGTGATTCTCCAGCCTGTTACTTACTTACAGGTTCTGAGCTGCTTTCAGATTTATAACATGATTGGTCTGCCTGGGAAGGCTGTCCCCATAGAGGTCATGGGTCGTCCCCAGAAGAGAGGACATTTGTATCCAGTTCTTTGTCTCTCCCTTTTTCTATCTCCTCTGTGTGTTTATCTTCTTCTCTCTGTCTCTATACCTTTCTTTTTTTTTTTTTTTTTACTCTTCTCTGTCTCCTTCTCTCTCTTCACCACCAGTTCCTAACCATTAGCTAAGCTCAAGGCTTAGTGAACACAACAGGAGGAGAAATGAAAGCATTTTGCAAAGTGGGACTCTAGCCCACTAACCCATAAGGGACCATGTGTTTCATTTGAAAGATTTATTTTAGTTCAACAGCAGTAAAACACAGAAAGACTAGTTTGGCACCTACGGACCTCTTAGCTCCAGCATACAACTCTGCAGAAAACACCTCCCATCTATTGTTGGTGTTTCTTTTCTGCCACAGAAACACTGAGTCTCTTTTCAGCAAGACAACTTGCATAATGTTTTATTTGCACAGGGAAGTCAGGCGACCTGCGGAGGCTCCTTAACCTTTGGGAACATAAATGGAACATTCTGAATACGCCTTCTCAATTACCCCATCTCAACCTGCAAAAACTGGCATGTGTGTGGGAGGAAAGAGGATTGTGCAGGCTGAGCTTTTTAGGCACCAGTTCTTTCTGACATAAAGAATTGCAGTGCTGGGCTGTACGGGGAGAATTCTTGAAACTTTTCCATTCTCCTTTAGGGAGAGAGGAAGAAATGAGAGACTTTCAGGGATATAAGGTACGAGTCCTTTTTTTTTTTTTTTTAAAGATTTATTTATTTATTTGAGAGAGAGTGTGTGCGTGTGTGCACGTGCAATGGAGGAGAGAGGCAGAGGGAGAAACTCCCCATTGAGCACAGAGCCCAACATGCGGTTCAATCTCACAATCCTGAGGTCATGACCTGAGTTGAAATCAAGTCAGAGGGTTAACCAAGTGAGCCACTCAGGCACCCCATGTAAGGAACCAATCCTTCACTCAGGTTGTAGATGGAGGAGTGGACAGAGAGAAGAGGTTAAGACAGCCTGAGAGTGAAGAAGTTTAAAATACAACCAAAATATTTGTCTAACTTCTTTCCTTTACCAGGAAAAGCTTGGGTTCTATAACACGGGAAATCTGCTCACTTGATGTACCATTTGTTCTGGATGAGAGGAAGTGCGAAGCTTTAAGTCTGCAATCACAAACACTACCATCAGCTTGAATTACTTAGGGAAAGTGAAAGTATAAGCTTTTTGATATTGTTTATCATAATGGTTCATCCCCAAAACTGTTGCTTAGGCTGAGAATTGCTGGGTACCATGCTTATTCACAGATGGTGTAAGACATAATTGAAAGAGTTGTGTTTCTCCTTCCTGTATCCTTCTTTGAGTCAGAAAGAGAGGAACTCGGAGTCCTCTTCAGCTGTTCCTGTTGGAGGGGAGTGCCTTTCTTAGAGAAAAGAAAGGACCAAAAGTTCAGGTTCTCCCACTGAACTTGATTTTGGGTCATTTGCATTTTGCAGGGGACGGAATTATAAGGCTTTATAGCTGGAAGAATATATAACATCAAACTTCGCAAGCCAAAAATTCATCCACAAAACCCAATGAGGCCAAGGATACTTGCTGGGACAATGTAACAAACCCTCTGGAAGTGGGACTGCCCTGAAAAATCAAGAAGTTAAAACCTTTAATTTTATAGCTTTGCAAAATATAATATTTGAATAGCACTGATAAGCAGATAATGAAGAAGCTTCCATAATAACCTTTAGGACAGCTTCTGACTACTGAGCAATTAGCACAATGCCTATGGGAAAAGTGTACAAAAGGTGCCCAGCAGAGAGAGTGAAAAGAATGGGCAACTGAACATGAAAAGGGCTTGGTGAGGAGAGTTTATCTCATATATGTGGACCCATGATGCAGTTATACGGTATTTCAACACTAGCCTCCCACCGGACAGGTATGAACAGCAGGTATGAACTTACTATAATTGTCAAATCAACTACTAAGTATTGAAAGATATTTTCCTGCTCTCATGATACTATCGCTGTCAAAGGATTTCGCCATCCTGAAGCAGCAGTGTATGAATGACACGATCAGTAGTCATTATCCTTCTCTTTCTCCACCCTTCCCCCAAAGTCATTGGCAAGCTGTCCTTCTGCTAGAGTGAGTGACGAACTCTCCTGGTTTGCTCAGGCTGAGGATTTTGCTAGAATGAGGGAACTTTCAGTTTTAAAAGCTTGGACCAGCACCTGGGCAAACGGGGCTGCACTGTTCACTTGACCTTCTACCAATTCTCCCCCTACTTCATACCCCTAGGTAGCACTAACACGACGGCACTAATACACCAAATTCAGTTGTGTAGATAGAGAGGAAGAATATTCAATCAATGACACAAAGCAGAAAATCAAGAACAAAGAAGGCATTTGATTATAAAATGCTGAGCTATAGAAATCAAATCTGAAATCCTTTAAGCTACTGAGGAAACCCTTAATCGAAACCAAGTCCTACATGCTAGTCTGTGGAGCTCTCCATGTTTATCTCTTGAGTTTTCTTCTGATCTTTCCAAAAGACAAATTAGCTGAAGGGACAATTTCTTAGAAGGGAAGACTCAGTGTTGAGGTGTAATTCCATTCTTAATTACATGGAGTTTGAAAGAACACCATCCTTTCGCACTAGCAGCATTGAAATCACCGGGAACTTGTGGGACAAATTCTCAGGTTCCACCCCAGACCAACTGAATCACATAATCCAGAGATGGAACTCTCTCAGACATGCAGCAAACATTTGAGAAACAGTAAATTAATGTACCCAAACTCTATCTTCCTTACTTGAGATAGACACTCAGGTTTAAGACACCCAAAGAGTTCAGGCATTGAGCCTACCTTTTACATTACTGCTCTACGTCAAGGGCAGACAAGTAAGAATCTTGGATATCACCACCAACAGAAAATATTTCACATGGTACTAAATTCATGACACCTTAGCATCATGCATGAAACTCAGTGCTGTCTTCTCTGCTCCCCACTTACCTTGCTTAGGTTTGCTACAATGAGTCTTATACATCATGAATTGCTACTGAAGCCACCTTCCTTGAACTGCCACTCAACACGTGACTGTCCCTGCAATTCTGCAGAGTCAGCTGAGCTTTGTGTTGATTTTAATGTCACATCGAAGATATTCTATTATTTTAAAAGCTGGGGAAACATAAATATATTTTGTGAAGAGGGTAAACACCAAATCAATTATCATTTTATATTATAAGATGAAACAGTGATTATTCAAACCTGACCTTCTAAACATCATATAAAAACACCCTTATTTCCTAAGGATGCCCTACCTGGCTGTCTTTCTGTGGTCAGATCCCACTTGGGGCTCTGGGCCTTCAAATGGGAAGAACTCATTCCAGACATTTCATAATCTCCAATCATTACCTTTTATCTTTTGGGTTAATAAAACAATGGTTATCTGGTTATCTCATTATTTCAGTGTTATGGACTCAATGTTTGTATCCCTCCAAAATTCATAGAAGCCCTAACCCCAGTGTGATGATGTTTGAGGGGACTATTATGGGAGGTAACCAGGTTTAGATGAGATCATGAGGATAGGACTCTTATGATGGGCTTCATGACTTATAAGGAGAGGAAAGGCCAGAGATCTTTCTATCCATCATGTGAAAACACACCAAGAAGATGGCCATCTGCACATCAAGAAGAGAGCTCTCACCAGGAACCAAACCTGTAGGCACCTTGATCTTGGACTTCCCAGCCTCTAGAACTGTGAGAAATACATGTCTGCTGTTTAAGCCACCCAGTTTATGGTATTTTATAGCAGTCCAAGATGACTAATATATACAATAAACACTCCAACTTCATAACTTCTCTATCAACACTATTGGTTAATAAATGATGCTGTAATTTTCAAACTTTAGAGTTCAAGCAAACCCTTTCATGGCTTATTAAGAGTGCCCATTTAATGGAGAAAAGTTGGGGTTCTAGAATTTGATATGCCTTGCTCAGGGACACAGCTGGTAAGGATGGAATCCATGTCTTCCAAAGCAGAGACCATTGTTCTGTCCACTACAACACAGTCATTCCAAGTACACCAGGCTCTCCTGGCCACTGCTAGGTATGAGTTCATTTCTATCCCAGCTTGCTCTGATTAACTGGTAATGGAAAGCACACAGAGATATTCTTGATCCCTAGAAGTCCCTCAATTGTTCAGGCATATCAAACAGAGTGAAACCATTTCAATTCCCTTTCTTCCTTTTTCTCAACCCTGCTGAGTGCATCATGACCTTGTGGTGTGTGGTAATTCAGCAGACGTGTTGGCCTGGACTTCTCAACCTCCAAAGGAGTGATAAGAAGACACCGACCACTCTGCTTCCATCTTGGAATGAGGAGCTATGGCTCTGCAACAGTAAGCACGACTGTGATAAGTATCGTTACTCCGTCTGTGCTAGTGACCCTGATAAGGACAGCAGAGATGCATTTCCTCTTTCCTTATATTCTCCCTGTTCTAGTGCTTTCCAGCTGACCTGGCTATGATGCCACTATATCTGATTACCTGTCAATTCCTCTCGCCTTCACCTCCACCAACATATAAATAATTCTTGATATAACATTTTACCAAGATTTATGTATGTATATTTTATATATATAAATATCTAATATGTGTAACAATTTATAGATAATATAACTATATAATAATTCATAATATAAATATATTATCTATAAATCATATATTAAATATATTTATTTACATTTATTTATATATTTATCTATACAATATATTATACACTATATTATATATTAGTATATAAATCATATATTAAATTTATTTATTTACATTTATTTATGTATTTATCTATACAATATATTATATACTATATTATATATTAGTACATATTATATAACAGTATATATATTAGTGTCAAGTACTATGTATATATGTATGTATAAAGTTTATGTAAAGTATATATATACATACGCGTTCATGTATATTTACAAATATGTATTTATAGGTACATACTATCTATTTATTTCAAATGTTAATTAAGTCTGATATAATCAAAATTAGCTTTTGTGGTGTAGGGCCAGTTTTGGGCTCTGTTCAAAATGTGCATCTGACTTCTAGCTTGCCAGATATGATGAGGTTAGATCTCCCACTTATCATCTGTAGACTGGACAGTATGACTAATTATGGGTTTAAAGAAATGGTAAAGAAAACGACCAAGAAAAAAAACTGGTGTAAACTGGATTTTCATAGCTGACATGAGTAAAACAAAGAGCCCATCCTTTGCATAGAACACAGAGCTCCTATGCTCTTCCAATATGCTTACTCCTCTTGCAGCAGATAAACCCTTTGTCTATAACAGTGCAATGATGAGAAGTCCCTGCTGAAAGTGTTTGCTCAGCTTCTCTTTCTTCTTTTCAACTTAATATATATTTCATTAGAACACACGGTTAACATGAGCGTTTCAAATGGAGCTTTGTGTATTAACTGTCCTAGCAGAGGGAAGACTGGGCATTGCTGTTATTATCTGCATGTGTTTGTTTAACAGGACCTGCGTGTAGTCTCAGTGAGATGCAGATTTGCAGACCCTAACACATGCTGCCTTTCGTCTTCTGAACAGGAGAGCCGGGTGACCATTTTTCAGCCTCTTCAGGGGAACTTTCTCTTTAAGAAATCAGAGTCATGACATTTGCCTATCAGGCAAGTCCTTTAAAGCTCAAGAGGTTCAATGTAAGAAGGGGTTGTGTCCACTGACTTTATTTTTAAATGCCCACACAAATAAAAATGTTTACATTTTGAAAATTCATTTCTAATTTATTGAGGAAATAGCTTTCAGTCACCAGCATATCAAGAGTGTGTGCGATGTCTGGGGAGGAAAGGCACAGCCCTGCAATGGCATTCTGTCTGTGGACCACATGCTCAGGGTAACGACAGTCTGAAAGTGGTCTAAAACTGTAAATCTACTTTATAATGCTGCCTTCCTTGCCCAACAAAAGTGGTACAGTTGGTGTCATACACTAGCAATTAATCTTGTAATTGTCAAGCAATCCTTACATCATAACCTTGGAACAATGGTGCACTTAAGATGCCATTTTGAACCCACAGTTGAGAATTCTTACAGAAAACCCAGTGGTGCCCTGTGGATGTTGGAGCCTCCTAGCCCTAAAATCCCTGTGTCTAGTAATACCAGCAACATTTAAAAGGTTCTCTCTGGAGAATTTTTTGTGCATTGGGAATTAACATCTGTTGTCCTTATGTATTAGAGTCCACGTTGGTTAATGATGGTGAACATATTGGTTCTGGGCAAGGGTACAAAGATATGGTTAATGAGGCACCACCCATAACCAAGGGGAGAGCTCAGTTAGCATTCATGGGAAAAGCAGGCCCCTCAGCTGACGGTCTAACTCATAGCCTTTTTCCCCAATACTGAACTTTGCACATGGGGGTCTTGAAGTATATATTTGCTGCTGCTGTAAACAAACTGTTAAACAAACAAACAGAAAACACCAAAAACCCCTAGATTGCGATCTTTTCTCAATGCCTCTGGACTTCTGTCCACATAAAATCCACCATAGTATTAAATTTAAGCATCATTTAGTACACATCACTAGTACAATATGGAATTCCTGAAATACACTTGAAATATGCAAGCCATGGCAAAGACTTACTGATAAGTATAGAACAGGAAGGAAAAGCTATAAATTCCTATATTTGTAATGCATATGTCATACACACACTGGTTTAAGTATCATTCACTGATATAGAGTAGCTTGGGAACAGTTCCTTCATGGTTATATGCCAAGTGCTATGTATTTTAATAGGCAATAAGTATGTGTAGGTGGCAAAAAAAAAAAAAAAAATCCAGTAACTTGTGATGGTAGAGTCTAAAACCAGCAATTATTTTCATTATCTACCTCTTGTTTCTTGTCACATCTTATTAAATCATTCTTGTGAAGGTGTTTCCATTTGCTAAAGTTCTTGCAGATTTTTTTTTTATTATTTCATAGGATTTGTCAACTTGGAGTCTAACACCACAGGTTTTAGAATAAGCCAGCTTCAAATGTTGGCTGGGAGGCTTATTAGTTGTGTGATTTTGAATGAGTTATTTAGGTTCTCTGAATCTCAGTTTCCTCTTTGATTGAATTGTCATAGTAATATTTACATCCTAATGCAGATGAAGGACTCCATAAAAGAATGCATGTAAAGCACTTAGAACTCAGTGGTTTCAATACTCGATGGCGGGGTACTTTGATACCTGAACTTGGATCTCCAAACTTAGCCACATACTTATAAAGTATCTAAGGAACATATTGATATTATCATTATTACCCTGTTGACAGATGAGGAAGTAAGGCTTCAGTTGTGATTATCCAATCCCCTGGGAATTTATATATGTACCTGTAGATTAACAGGTTTTGTGATGTTTATACTTCAGCCTTCTCAGGATATGATCAGCCATGTGTTGGCCTCCCCAAGCCTCATAGGCACTGGGACCCTGACCAAAGAGAATTTCTGTAATGAGAAGAGTTACATGCAGACTTAGAAAATTCATCAATATTACTGTAAGGTCCCTTTTAAAAGTCTTTCCAGTCCTTTCCTAAACTCATTGTATGCCTTCCGTACCAACTTCCAAAACCTCCATTATTTCAACTCTCATACTGCATGTCTCTTTCGCCACTCTACAGTAAAATTTGTTGAGATCAGGATGTATCTCTTAATCCTGGCCTCCCAAGCGCCTAGAAGAGGAGTTGGCGTAGAAGAAGCGTTCAGTACTTCTCTGTTGAATGATTGCAGTGACCTGACCAAGAAGGCAGTAAATCAATGGTGAATTCAGGACTTAACCCTAGATCTTGTGACTAGAAAGCCCTTATTTTGTGTCCACAGAGTTTGGCTGAAGCAGGGTGATTGAATCTCATGTCTTAAGAGTGATAGAATCATAGCTAGTCCTGAGAGGCATTAACCCTGGTAAAAGGCTAAAAGATACGGCCACAGGCTTTGGTGATACTAAAAAAAAAACCCAAACCATAAACTCATACTATTAGTTGATTCGGCATGATTATTTTTATCACCAGTTGAGTTCTATTTCTGCCTGGGAAAATGTTAGTATATATATATTTTTTTAATGAGCATGCAACTATGTTAATTTGGTTTTAAGTGCTGTAACTATAATTTATAGATCTTTTTCTTCGGATAACACTTGACCTAATTTTTATCTAAGCCATGAATTACCATCTAATTGTGGCCCGCAGGCAAGAAATAGCTAATAGGAAAAATAAATACAAATATTCTGTGAATAAAGTCAGCATTTGATTGACTTCATACACAGAGCTACTTATTGAGAACAAGAGATTGCTTTCTAGGTTCTGTTTGGGAATTATATTTTTCTTAGTTGGCTCCTTGAGTCTGTTTGAAACACAATATTCCGCGAAGAGAGTAATCTCTAGTTTCAACAGAGAATGAACAAGAGGAGGCCTCCATTTTCATAAGTGGAGAAGGATTCTGAGATTTCGTTAATACCACAGGGTCCTTTTCTTGGTCCCATTGCTCAGGAGAGCACATTCTCGGTCTGTAGTCCTGACAAAGAAGTGAACGCTCATTGCGCTTCTGGCTTGTTTCTCAAGCAAACACCAGAGTTTTGTTAAGATACAATCTAAGGGCAGATTACTTGCCCTTTCTCTGGGGCTTCCAAGAATTGGTTGAGGCAAAGTAGCCAAAGTGGGAGGAATTTAGGATTTCAATAGTCAGTCCTGGTCATCATCAGAGTAAGATGCAGCAGGAAGGGGGATTCTCAGTAACCACAGGGCTCTTGTATATGCAGCTGATCACAAAGAGAGATTTGTTTTGGTTCCTGCAGTTATCCTTTAGATAATTTGAGAAAGAGTGAATTTCTGGAATTAAATAGATAGTGACCTAATGCGCTGAAGAGATTCTTCCCTGGGGACCCAAGAAGATAGGGCAGTAGTTGAATTCAGATTAGCTGAGCTTTTCCTCTGGAAGTCTCCCTTAAAACCATTATCATTAAAAATATATACTGCCTTTGGTCACACTCTTATCTAGTTTAGCAGCTTTTGATTGTAACTATTAATTTCAAGGCTTACTATGCTCTGGGCTGTACAGCTTTAGAATTAAGAGAAATCAGGAATTGACTGTAAGCCACTCTGCCAGGAAGTAACCAAAATGATTAATTCCTAGCTTGTATTCCCATTCATTCTCCTGTCAGATTGGTCTTGTGTCATTTTCAGATTCAGAGCCAAATTTCAAAAAATAAGGTATTCGGGAAGTCCCTGGACAAAAGCCATCCATCACACACTGACACTTCCCTGGGTAGACAACAAAGCACTCTACCAGGATTTGCTAGAAACAAGGAAAATGCTAACAAGGTACAAATACCCTCTGAGACAGGCAGGTCAACCAAAAATACATCCTATTAGCCTGGCCTACTACCCTACATCTGAGGAAATGAAACGAAACATATACATTTTCCATGACAAAACTTTCAGTGGATTTTGGAGGCTCCCCATGCTTGCTGGCTCTTTGGAGAAATGGCTAATTCTGGTATTTATGGTTCTACTTTAAAGGAATTGATTAATTTGTTTGTTATTTTCTCCCCACCTCCCCCTCCCAACATACTTCCATTACCACAGAAGAAAAATTAAATTTCCTACGACACTGAAGGTCTTTAATAACATGACTCTAAGTCACTTTTTTTTTAATTTTTTTTTAATTTATTTGACAGAGATCACAGTAGGCAGAGAGGCAGACAGAGAGAGAGGGAAGCAGGCTCCCCGCTGAGCAGAGAGCCCGATGCGGGGCTCCATCCCAGGACCCTGGGACCATGACCTGAGTTGAAGGCAGAGGCTTTAACCCACTGAGCCACCCAGGTGCCCCGACTCTAAGTCACTTTTGTTCCCACTTTGTATCGACTCCTGAACCCGGTCATGTGGAATTGTCAATACATAGAGTCCCACATATGTACACGACGTGCCTTTATTCCTGGGTTGTCCCAGTCAGGAACGTTCATGCTCTAAACTTGCCCCCACCGACATCACAGTCATTCTGTAAAGTCTTATTTCAATACTCTCTCCTCCATGAAGCCTTCTCTGCTTCAACCATTCGGCATAAATTGTCCTTTCTTTTCATTCTCTTAGCACATTATTGGAATCTCTACTTAGCCGGTAAAAATATACTTATATACATATCTGGAGTTGTTCCTGGTGATACGCCAACCATGGTTAACAAATCAGTCTTCTTGAGGCATCTCGGTGGCTCAGTCGTTAAGCATCTGCCTTTGCTTCAGGTCATGATCCCAGGGTCCTGGGATCAAGCCATGCATCAGGCTCCCTGCTCAGCGGGAAGCCTGCTTCTCCCTCTCCCACTCACCCTGCTTGTGTTCCCTCTTTTGCTGTGTCCCGCTCTGTCAAATAAGTAAATTTTTAAAAAAATCTTAAAAACAAAAACAACAACAACAAATCAATCTCCTCTCTTCTACCAAATTTGATCAATGTCTTTTGCCTACCTAGATGTTATGTTGAGGATTCTGAAACTCTGTCCACCAGTGGGGGAAAATGCGGTAAATTAATAATGTCTATAAGGAACAAGGATAGTGGTGATACCCTCGCCATCGATACGCCATTTTTGCAACTGACCAAACATCTCAAGCGCTAGGATTGTTTCTTATCTGATTTTTTATATATTCTAAAATGCACTGGTTTTTTTTTTTTGCTTTTTGTTTTGTTTTTGTTTTTTACATTTAGTAGGTGCTTAATATATGTCCTTAATATGTGTCCTGTGCAATGTGCATTGCTGAAGACTTGGTTAGAAGTAAGGATGAATTATTGATGATTCAGGCTGTGATATGATAAAAAAAGCTTTCTAACAGAGACCAAGGATTTCCTGACTAGAGGTTTTAGGACAGAGGTTACAACCCCTCTGTGTAGAATGCTTTATGTCCAGTGCTATCAAAGCAAGGCGATGCATTTAGTTACCGCTTGGTACTCTTCAGATCCAAGAGTCAATGATTTCTAGAGATTGTTGCTATTTTAACGCAGATGGATAAGGAGTTTGTATTCCAAAAGTAAGTTCTAGAAGTTTTGCATATCATATCTTTCTTAGGTCACCAGGGATACAGGTCTGTGATTCATCAGTCTTAGACAATACATAGCATTCACCACAACACATACCCTCCCCAGTGTCCATCACCCAGCCACCCCATCCCTCTCACCCTTCTCCACTCCAGCAACCCTCAGTTTGTTTCCTGAGATTAAGAGTCTCTTATGTTTGTATCCCTCTCTGGTTTCATCTTGTTTCATTTCTTCCTCTCTTCCCCTATGATCTTCTGCCTTGTTTCTCAAATTCCAGATAGCAGTGAGATCATATAATTGTCTTTCTCAGGTTGACTCATTTTGCTTAGCATAATACCCTCTAGTTCAGATTCTTCTGAGTTTCTGATTTCCTTTTGTGAGATTTTTATTATTTTCTTTTGTTAGTTATGTTTGTTTTTACAGGGTAGGGTGGGAGGAAGTGAGAAGAATATGATTCACCCCAGCTATGGGTCATTGCTTGGACATAGTTGGGTCATTGATACTTTAAATTCGCTTCATGAGAATTTCCCTTTAGGACCCCAGTACTTATTACCACATGATGGAACTCATAAATGATGCTCTTAAGCAGTAGGACTGAAGCTTCCGATATGCAGGACAAGTGATGGAAACATTCAGCACAGCACTGCATAATTGTTTACGATTTTCCTTTTTGAAGAAAATTTAGGGTTTAAATTCAAAAAGCTTTAGAATAAGTAGGTGGGCTCTGTCAGAATATTGAACTGATTTGGAAAATCAAAGTAGAGCTATGTGAAGAATGTAGTTCTACTCAGTTCAACCCATCTTTACCACCACTCTGCATTATGAGTTATTGGGTATGTGTTAATTAATGATAAAATGGAATTTTTATTGCATAGACTGTTATTACTTATATCTGTCTTCTTTAGGAAACTTGCAGAGTGTTGACTAATTGCAAGATTTAGGTATTCTTGTATTTTCTTGCAATAATGTCTTCTAAGGCCATTACAATCCACCACTATTCCCAACGATACTCTTATTTCCTTGTGTTATCTTATTAATGTCCTAGATTGGTATTTAAATCTCCATCTATGCATCATCTCCCAAGCATTTCTTGAGATAGGCTGTTTGAAGTCCAAAGCTCATCTGACACCCTTTTCATCTCCTGCTCAGCACCTACCTCCCTGGTACACAGTAAGTATTCTCATTGATCAGTCCATTCAGGAGCATGTTCCCATGACTCTATTGCCTAAGCATGAGTGTGGGATGATCATATCCCAGTTTCTGGAATCTGGGTAAGGTAGAATGTTTTAGATGTGTGAACACACAAACTTTCATGAAATTGGGAAGAATTATACTATATGGATGTATGAAAACAGGGCACTAGAATACTATAGTGGGTTTAATGATGCTCCCGCCACCACGAAAAAAGATATGTTGAAGTCCTAAATTCCAGCTCTTCAGAACGTGACTTTATTTGGAAATAGGATCTTTGCGGATTTAAGGAATTTAACGTGAAGTTTTTAGGATGGGTCCTAAGCTGATATGACTGGTATCCTTATTTTTTTTTAAAGATTATTTATTTATTTATTTATTTGACAGACAGAAATCACAAGTAGGAAGAGAGGCAGGCAGAGAGATAGAGGAGGAAGCAGGCTCCCCACTGAGCAGAGAGCCCGATGTGGGGCTCAATCCCAGGACCCTGTGATCATGACCTGAGCTGAAGGCAGAGGCTTTAACCCACTGAGCCACCCAGGTGCCGCGCCTGGTATCCTTATAAGAAGGTAAAATTGTGACCCAGACAGGCACAAAGGAAAGTCACCATGTGGCTTCAGTGACGTGGAAAGTCACCATGTGCTGCAGTGACGTATCTACAGGCCAAGGAATGTCAAGGATTGCTGGCAAATAGTTTACTAGCTGGAAGAGGCAAAGAGGGACCTTCCTGTCACACCCCAACCCCTCACAGGTGTCAGAGAGATCACAGTCCTGCTGACAGCTTCACTTCAGACTGCCAGCCTCCCGAACTATGAGACAATAAATTTCTATTGTTTTAAGTCACTCAGTTTTTGGTATTTTGTTATAGCAGCTCATGGAAACTAATGCAGATGCTGAATAAAGCTCTAGGTCCCTGGGCAATTCAAATAAGGTAGAAAGAGATTTTCTGCTAAAGGAAGGACAAGTGATGAAGTAAGTTTCTCTTCTCCAGGCAATGTCATATAGGAGGAATGGCAAATCTAGTTCATTGTGTATGCAAAGTTGATTTACCAGTGGTGGCTGCCAGCAGCACAGGTTGGGAAGAATTTTGCATCTGTATATGAATTTGGTGGGAAAAAGTGCAAGCATCTGTCAGCAGTAGCTGCAGTGAATGCAGAGGAAGAAGCACATTATTCTAGTAGCTTCCTGAAGTTGAGAAGGAGGAAGGAGATCCAGTGTGGGGCAGGCATGGGGATAAGAAGGGGCAGTAGAGATGAAGAAGTAAAATTTGAGTGAAGCAAAAGGCAAAATGAATCCTCAACACTCCTACTTCCAGCCCTGGCAGTCAAATCCCCTGACATCCTGGGACAAGGGACACAGAAGACATCATGCTCCCTAGATCTCAAAGCCAGTCCAGGAAAAAGCAGTCACTTATTTTTATAGAAAGAAGTCACCAGGGACATCTCAGGGATGAAACACTCGATACCATTAATTTCAAGAAATATACATGTATTTGTTTTCTGGAAACTTCAACATCTTAATGTAATTTTGTGGCCAAGAACTGAATATTTTTGTTTTGGATTTCAAATATTCATAGGAATCCTAGGGACAGAAGAGGGAAGACTTTTTTTTGCCATTATTGTCTGATAATCTGAGGACAGGGAAGCTGTTAAATACCATGACTATATTTATGAACATATTTACCAACATAAGTGTTGGTGTCATAGCTGGTGCTGTCTGAACTCTCCCAGGCCTCACTGGCTCTGGCAGGGCACTGGGGTCTCAGCAACAGCAAAATCTCAAATCCCGTGGGCTTCTGCCCTTCCTGCTCACCTGGAGTCCTGGCCTTCGCCTAAGCAACCCCCTGTTCTTTCTAGAAGTCCAAAGACTACCTCTCCCTCATGCTCACAGTCTATAATCTGCCAGCTGCGATGATGGGTGCTGTTGATTACATTCTTTCTCTTCGGATCAGACTCAAAATCCATATCTCCACTGGGCTTCGCCTGTGGGCTGTCTCCATGAGGGGTCGCAGACCACCCATCATCTTCTTTACCCCACTGCTCCTCCAGCTCAGGGCCCCTCCCCTTCCCAGCAGGTGCAAATGCTCTTACAGGGAGGTGCCTATAGGACTGGTTGACTTGAACACCTACATAGGCCCGCATCACACTGAAACCTAAGTACATAGTGGCTCTTTTGCCAAGTCTTCTGAAATCCCAAGGAGGGGTGAGGTTTTCCTAATTGGTTCATTCTCTCACACACCCCCAGGGAGTGTCTTTATTGCTCATAAACCTAGAAACTAGCATCTAACACCCTGGGGGACTCCTGCTGGGGAGGAGTGGGATCCACCTCAACTATTGTAGGTTGTTGCATTGTGCAGAGTGAACAAGGCACCATTTGCAAAGTCATTTGAATTGTAGTAAGGAAGAATATTGCCTGTCTTTGAAATCCTAGGTAGAATAATCATTGATAATTAGAGGTGGTCAGATTAAATGTGCTTTGAGAAATGTAAAAAAAGAAAAAAAAAGTCTCCATTTCCTGGGCATTTTAGTGGCGCTCATGAATGCCTTTTGATTTTTCAGCTGTTAATCCAGAATTCTACAGCACTTTCTTTAAAAAAGGGAAAAAAAAATGAAAAAGATTTGCTTCCTTTAAATTGAGATGCATTTCTCAGGGGAGTTTATTTAGTGTTCTCTGACTGCAGAAAGCCATTTGAAAATAAGTTCAGAACCAGAAACCTAGCTATTTTCCTCATGTCTGCTCAAGTTCCCAGGTCTTGTTTTCAAAGGGATCAGTTACACTGAAATGTTTATCAGGATGTGCAATAGGAGCTATTAAATGTCATTTAAAGTGAGTTAGTCCTCAGGCATGTTGCAAATCTATTGTCTTGAGAAACCTTTTATCAAACTCCACTACCACCCTCCTTTCTAAGTGAACTGCTATAAAGTTTCCAAATAAATGTCTCCACCAGTTGCACTGGATTTTTAATAGAAATGAATTGGTGCCTTGATCCAGTCCAGTGGAGCCTAAAGGAGCTTGAGAAAAGACAATAGTGGGAAGAAAGAAACATGAGACAACTGACCTTATGTCTATTTGTGTCTGTGTAAAATCTTATATATTTAAAATACACATACGTACATATAGGTATATTGGTAAGATTATAAACAGAA
This sequence comes from Lutra lutra, assembly GCF_902655055.1. Lineage (NCBI taxonomy): Eukaryota > Metazoa > Chordata > Mammalia > Carnivora > Mustelidae > Lutra > Lutra lutra. The sequence goes on from NC_062283.1 coordinate 14,759,499, forward strand.
AAAATGGGCATGGCTTGATCTTCTATCTGTAGGTGATTATTTAGGTTGAGATGTGAACACACAGGCCTAATCTCCATGTGGTTGGTTAACTCGATTCTGTTTATAACCCATATGTGCTACTGATCCAGCCTAAAGTTGTGGGTGGGTTCACAAAAATCCAGGTGCACTATTGCAAAGGTAATACTGTACTATTATGGATCATTTAATATACTGTTATTCCTTATGTGTATCACGCATATATATTAACATCACCCAATGATCAGCTGTTGTCTTTCCCAGGAAATACCCTCCTCACCGTGTCAGGGTAAGAAGGTACATCAGAGTCTCAATAAAAAATAGTATGTAGGAAATTGCAAATACTTTTAAAACCTCCATCAAATGGTATCACTGAGGGGCGCCTGGGTGGCTCAGTGGGTTAAGCCACTGCCTTCGGCTCAGGTCATGATCCCAGGTCCTGGGTTCAAGCCCCACATCAGGCTTTCTGCTCAGCAGGGAGCCTGCTTCCTCCTCTCTCTCTGCCTGCCTCTCTGCCTACTTGTGATTTCTCTCTGTCAAATAAATAAATAAAATCTTTAAAAAAAAATGGTATCACTGAGGAATAAATGGTTTTAAAGGGGTAAATTTTGAGGAATGTTGTTTTGCTCCTTTAAACCCTCTCTTCGGTTTTTTAAAAATCAATTTTGGGTGGAAATATCACCAAACATACTGGCTATTTCCCTGCATTTGGAATAGAGTCTCCTTAATATAAAGCAACACTTTTCAAATAGTTTATTACTGGAATATTGTACCACTGAAATATCTTGAGATGCATTTTATAATTTTTTCTTTCTTACTAGATGGTCTTAGATGGCTGCTCTCATTGAGATAAGTTTTACGGCTGTTTTCATATTTTTACTGCTTCTTTCTGGGCTAATAGGTCCTTTCCATTATCAATATCAGTATTAATACCAACATCAATACCAATAACCGAGTGTGTTAGAATTGCATGGGAAATAAGAGTAATAGGTTCTCAATGAGAACGGTAAAGTGCTTAATCTGATGAAGATTGAAGACCTTTGTGTCATCTGGCTTGGCTACTGAAAAATCTTTCTGGTTTGTTCTCGTCTTGGTTTTTTAATCATCTACTTTGTCATAAGATGAAGCTGCTGAGTGTTTAATTTACAAATAGTTGAGGGGCTATAATTTATTCATATCTCTCTGTACCTGTCAATATATTTGTATATATGATCAATTCAGAGTGCTCCATTGATCTATACCTGCTAACACACAAACACAGAGCACTGATTGTTGTTGCTGTTGTTTTGTTTGTTTTCTAAAATTTTTTTAAAGATTTTAGTTATTTATTTGAGAGAGAGAGAGAGAGAGCATGAGTGGGGGCGGGGGAGGTGGGAGGGGCAGAGGGAGAAGTGGACTCCCTGTTAAGCAGGGAGCCCTACACAGGGCTCAATCCTGCAGGGCTCTATCTGGGGACTCTGTGATCATGACTTAAGCCAAAGGAAGACACTAAGCCTAACCAACTGAGCCAACCAGGGGCCCCCCAGAATACTGACATTAAAAGGGACATTATTGAATGTCATTATACAGGTTGTAGAATTACCAACAAGTGTAAAGACTATGCAGCAACTTAAAATGTTTATGATAAACCATAAGAGACTCTTAATCTTAGAAAACAAACTGAGGGTTGCTGGGGGGAGGAGGAGAGGGAGAGGGTGGTTGGGTTATGGACATTGGGAAGGGTATGTGCTATGGTGAGTGCTGTGAAGTGTGTAAACCTGGCAATTCACAGACCTGTACCCCTGGGGCTAATAATACATTATATGTTAATTTAAAAAAATAAATTAAATTTTAAAAAATGTTTATGATAGAACATTATCTTTAAAAAAAAAAAAAAAGGCAGGTTGCTGAGTGGTCCTTAAACTATAACTGGAATTATCCCAAATTCTCCAAGGCTATGGAAAGAAGGCCAAAGAGAAATAGGCAAAAAGAGCATTCATAATTGGATTAAGGTGATAATATTTATTTTAATTTTTTAAAAAAATTTTAAGCAGGCTCCAGATCCAGCATGGAGCCCACTGTGAAGCTTGAACCCATGACCCTGAGATCAAGACCTGAGTTGAGATGAGGAGTTGGACAATTAACCAACTGAGCCACGCAAGTGCTCCGGGTGATAGCATTTTTTAAAAAAGATTTTATTTATTTATTTGAAAGAGAGAGAGAGAGAAAGAGAGAGAGAGAGATCGAGCATTAGCAGGGGGAGAGACAGAGGGAGAGAGAGAAGCAGTGTCCCCGCTGAGCAGGGAGCCTAATACAGGACTCAGTCCCAGGACACTGGGATCATGACTGAACTGAAGGCAAATGCTTAACTGACTGAGCCACCCAGGCGCCCCAAGGGATAGCATTTTAAATTTCTATAGTTATAAAGTTTCTGCAGGGTTAATACTGTTGAATTATTTGAAGGAGGCCTTTAGAAAAAGGTGGTTTTATTGCCTTAGCAGCCTAGTAAGCAAACTCAAACTCAAGCCTAAAATGCCTCAAGGTTAAGAAATTGAAACCTAAGAACAACCAATCATAAACCATCAACTGGGCTTTTTCAAATAACACAACCCTTGAAATTTTCACCAATCAAATGATGTCCTCGCTCTGCTAACCGCTCTTCTCTATAAAAGTCTTGTCCCTGGTTCTCTGTTACAGAGTGCTCCTAACCATTTCTGGTATGGTGTTGTCCCATTTGAAATTGGTTTTTGTTCAAGCAGACTCTTAAAAATTTTAACATGCCTCTGTTTATCTTTTGACAACATTTCAAAGGTTAACAAGCAAATATATAACTGAAAAGCCTAATAAGGCGTCCAAAACTCCTGCTGCATCTACATGTAAGAAATTTGATTTTGATGATTAAATGACACCAGTGCATGCCTTCTTCTTCAAATCTTAGACTTGGGGTCTATCCAAAGCTTTGTTGCAAAAGAGCACCCTTCCATAAGTCGCACTCACCTAGCAGTAGGGATCCTTAAATATGAAAGGGAATGTGACTTATGAAAGTGGAGTCTTTAGGGCTGTCACTGTGTTGGACATTTGTAGTGTAATCCTAAGAAGAGTATCTGGCATGTGGCATCAAAGTGAAGTTTCCCATTTCCATAGCATTTAAGATCTTAACATTGAAGGGGCACCTGGGTGGCTCAGCCAGTTGGGCGTCAGACTCCGGATTTCCACTGGGGTCATGACCTCGGGGTTGTGAAATCGAGTCCCGTGTCAGTTCCTCACTGGACGTGGAGCCTGCTGAAGATTCTCCCTCACCTTCTCTCTTTCCCTTCCTGAGTACCCACCCCCCAACTCACATGCAATTTCTCTCTCTCTAAAAAAAATCTTAACATTCAATATCTCTCTCTCAGACACGAACATTTATCAACCCATTCCCTTGCCAGATATATATTAAGTTCTTCCTACCGTCAGGTAGTCCACCAGGCACGCTGAACAACAGTCAAGTATCAACATGAGGGCTAAAATCATCCTCCCAAACCAGGCTATTTATTCCACAGTGTTTAGAACTAAGGGTTTTTTTTTTCTTTTTAAAGAAATGGTTTCAAAATGGGGGTCAGTTCTCTCCTTTCCACAGTCCTCACTTTTGCTATCTGCAAACAAAGTACATTTTCAACTATTTGCCTCCTGGCCTTGACTGCAGTCTATGGTGGGGAAGAGAGGCCTAGATGTTTAGCAGGTGCATGAGGTCGGCTCCTAGCGAATTGCTTACTTCGTCAGAGGAAATTTTAAAGGCAACACAAGAGCTCTTTTAAATAAAGAAGTCAGAGTTACTTTTGGCGAATCTAAGAGAACACTGCCGTTTGGTAAGACAAATGGCCTTTTGAAAGGAATAAGAGAATGTGCGCTGCAGGGATGTGTGTGAACAATTCTCTCTCTGAGCCCACAGAAGGAACTTCATAAAGCACAGAGACCGGGTACTCCGACCTGCAGGGAGCATACTAAATAGAAGCGTTAACCTCAGGAGTTATCTTCTTTCAGGAGTATTATTTTGGTAAACAGCACACAAAAGCCATATATATGATAATAATCTCAGCGCATGAGAGTGTCTCCGTGCTGAACAGAAATAGTAATCCTAGAGGTGAGATGCCTGCTGTGCCACGGATGACAATACTGCCATCCGATGCACAAGGAATGCTCAGCATTAAGGGGGTTTTTCGCGGTGCCATCTTTGCACTCCATTCCTTTCTCCCTGCAGAAGAATGAGCAAGCACCTGGCAGCCAGGACTGAAATGCACAGGAGAGAGTGGGGGAAGGATTCACAAAAGACCTGGTAGCATATGTGATGGGTAACAGCTACCTGTCATGGGATCTGGTGAAGAAGAAAAGAGGCCAAAATAACTTAGGGCATTTCCTCACTTTCCCTCATACAGATCATGCAGGGATTTATAACTGCACCAGGCACATAAGCACATTGTCAATTTAAAAAAAAAAAACAACAGTTTTGGAAAATACAGACTGTAACACCCAGATGCTGTTGTACGTAGCTATGCCCACAAACACAGAGGCCCTCATACATACGCCATTATGGTTTATTTCACTTGTGTCTTCAAAATCTTCTACCTGGGAGACCTGCAACAAAGTGCCTCTTTGCACAACGAGATCATTCGTGGCTGCCTGTCACTGCTCAAGCTTTCATGGCACTTACTTATTTCCACCATTAGAAGGCTGACATGGGAGGAGAGGTTTCTCTTCCATGCCTGCAGATCCTTTAGCTGAGGTCCTGATCTCTCCTCCACGACACCTCTTCCCTGGTTTCTCCAGGGGTATCTTCTGCTGTGGCTTTTTTCTCCCCCTCTCTCATATTTATTTCTTTCCTTAAATATTTCTTGAATCATCGTAGCATTTAAGACAGCAGTTAAGATCTTAACATTGAAGGGGCACCCAGGTGGCTCAGCCAGTTGGGCGTCAGACTCTGGATTTCCACTGGGGTCATGACCTCAGGGTTGTGAGGTCGAGTCCCATGTCAGCTCCTCACTGGACGTGGAGCCTGCTGAAGATTCTCCCTCACCGTCTCTCTTTCCCTTCCTGCGCACCAGCCCCCCCATTTACATGCAGTTTCTCTCTTTCTAAAAAAAAAATCTTAACATCCAAGATCTCTCTCTCAGACATGAACATTTATCAACTCATAGACTCTACAAGACCGATATCGCATCTAGTATTTCCCTTCACCCTGTGATACAGTGTTTCGCCTCTATTAATACATTCTACTGTTTATTGAACCCGAAGACCGATTCAGAAACTCTGAAGTGCAAGGACCTGGTCTGTATGCTCCCTGACTGGCCCTAGTGCTGAGGACGAGGCCTGTAGCATCATCGAGAGCACCAACACCTGTGCACTTACCACATGAGCACAAATCCTCATAGCTGGGTGGTTGATTCTTAGAGTTGAATTTTTAACTTCATTTAACATAAGAGGGATCTGGGATTCACAGACCTCAACCACTTTGCACAAGGTCACACAGCTGGCAAGGACAGAACTGAATTTCAGACCCATAGCTACTTGACTTTAAAACATACTTAGTTTCTACTACAGTGTATTTATTCAAAGAAATAAAGGGCATTTATGGCCATATAAAACATTTTATGCAAATGCAAATATTGAACTGACCTGCTGTGAATGAAAGGCAAAGGGAACTTTATTGATTGGTTGCCAAGGTATCCTCATATCCAGTATGAGGCCTGTTACCTGGATTATCTCCTTCGCTCAATGTCAGGTGTTTACTAACCATGCTTTGAATATCTGCTCATGTAGGACAATAATCCTTGACCTTACTCTCATTGGCAGTGGGAACAAGTTGTCAATTTATGATGCATGTTTTAACACATCACTTATAAGGAATCAATGGTTTCTAAGCAACTGGTTTACCCCTCAGCTTCAAAAAAAAAATAGGTATTTCTATGTAAATGTGTGTGTGTGTAATGTGTGTGTGTGTGTGTGTGTGTGTGTGTGTGTGTGTAACTGCTAGCCTCCAGTCCCCTTGCTCTGCTTTCCCCACCTGCTACCTTCCCAACCTTTTAACATCATCACCAACGCTAAGGCTACCTGCTTGGGTTTCCTCTTTTCTTCCAGGCTCCCCTGCAGTTGTCACAATGACAAGGAGATCAATCAAAGGCTAGATGGGTGAGGTTTCTGCTGTTCAAATTCCCAGAGCTAAAGTCCTTAGGAGAGTTACATAAGTGACATTTATTTTAATTTCTTCAAAAATCGACTCAAATTGATTACCGCTCTTAGCTAGGAAGGGGAAGTTTTGCATATTCTCCTTGCTCTAGGGTTTTTAACAAGAGAGAAGGGTGCCACTGGTTCCAATTTCAAGATACTTTGACCATCAAAATATCACCTCAAAGTCTTTCTACATAAATGACAAAAAGGCAACTTGAATATTCCTTTTTTTTTTTTTAAAGATTTTATTTATTTATTTGACAGGGAGAGAGATCACAAGTAGGCAGAGAGGCAGGCAGGGGGGTGGGGGGGAAGCAGGCTTCCTGCTGAGCAGAGAGCCCGATGCAGGGCTCGATCCCAGGACCCTGAGATCATGACCTGAGCCAAAGGCAGAGGACTTAACCCACTGAGCCACCCAGGGGTCCCAACAACTTGAATATTCTTATACTTATTTCAGATAGCACAGGAAGGGGCTGTAAGTCAAATTGTGACCCAGAAGATATGTATAATTATGTGCTAGATGTATGTGCCTTATGGTATATTGAAATTCCTTAAATAATCAGTAATTAACAGTGTATTCATGTTGATTTTTTGCAAAATTTAGAAAAAATACCTTTACTATTTAAATACACTTGCTAAAAATTGTTTTATTATTTAAAATTATTTTTAAGACTTGAAATTATACACTTTCCTTTAAATGGTTCATCAGTAATTTATGACATTGGGCCATTGGTCAAGATCACACAGGCTCTCACTTGCAATCTTGTTATTACAAGAAAATATGACACACTTCTTATAATCTATTTTTCTTAGTAACATGGACAAAATGTCAAGGTTTTCTATGTAGTATATAATACTGAGAGAAGACATGAAATTATGCTTTAAATAATTAAGTTAACTATACCTGAATAATGCAAATTAACCATCTGGTTGCTTTCCGAAATTTTTCAATTACGATTTTAAGGACAGAACACTGGATAAGCAGCACTTTTCATAGTCAATACAGTTTCTCCCTCACTGTTATCTTACATACGTATTTTTATTTATTTCATTTATCTATGCCTCTTATTAAGTAGCAAAAATAGTGTGGTGTGGTTATCATAAAATAAAACTCTTTATTTCCAATGGCATAAAAATAACCACTCATGATTGCTTTATATAAGGCCATAAAACTAAAGTAGATTGTCAAGATAATAACAAGCAGTTCTAAAGAGTACTTTTTTATTTTTAAAATAAAGGTGTAAGAAGGCCTCAGGCAACTGAACTAAGCTGCTTAATTAAGTGATAAAATCAGTAGAAAAGAACATTGTCAGTGCCTAACGATTCCCACAAGAGATACACAAACAAAGCAGGATACTTATCAAAATGAATTTCAGTGTAAAATTGAAATGCTTGCAGCACTTTTTTCTGGCCAACTCTATGTAATTCTTTAAACAGAGTACTTATTTAAAAAAATTTTTTTTAATTATTGTATTTATATGACAGAGAAAGAGAGAGAGATAGAGAACATGCACAAGCAGAGGGAGAGGGAGAAGCACGCTCTCTGCTGAGGTTTCCCCATGCAGGGCTCGATCCCAGGACCCAAGTGTCATGACCTGAGCTAAAGACAGCTGCTTAGCCAACTGAGCCACCCAACTGCCTCCAGAGTACTTATTTTACTTATTTTTAAAACTATCAGTTCTAGTCTCTCTTTTTTTAATGATATTTATTTATTTATTTATTTATTTGATTTAGAGAGAGAGAGAGAGTAGCGGGGAGGGGCAGAGGGAGAAGGAGACTCTGCACAGAGCGGGGAGTCCGACGCCAGGCTCAGTCCCAGGACCCTGGGATTATGACCTGAGCCAAAGGCAAATGCTTAACCAATTGAGCCAGCCAGGCGCCCCTCTAGTCTCCTTTTTTGATAGCTGAGTGGCTCCAGTAAACACTGAAATACAAAACTATTCTGTTTGATAAACGTTTCTATTTAAGCATGACAGAAATTTTATTTTAATCTAGTCATCAGCATCTTAAGAATTACTGTTATTTTCCTAGTGATATAACAAAAGGGAGAATCTTGCTATCTGATGCTCAATTTATATATATTGTGTTCTTCTCCTTAGTAATTGGAAGTGTACAGAGTGGAGAAACTCTGAAGACCCACTTGCTTTGATCTTAATAGCGTCCCAGAATTTAGCAAGTTCAAGGTTGTGGCCTCTCCTACCACCTAGTGCAAATATTATAGGGGCATGCTCTTTAGTTTTAGTAGGATGATGTCACTATACAGCAAGTGAGAAAAAGAAGCAAGCACCACATTGGTCTGGTGGAAAGAACATGGTCTTGGAGTCAGAGCTCCATCTGACAACATATTAAATGTCTGACCTTGGGGCGCCTGGGTGGCTCAGTGGGTTAAGCCTCTGCCTTTGGCTCAGGTTGTGATCTCGGGGTCCTGGGATCGAGCCCTGCGTCGGGCTCTCTGCTCGGCGGTGAGCCTGCTTCCTCCTCTCTCTGCCTGCCTCTCTGTCTACTTGTAATCTCTCTCTCTCTCTCTCTGTCAAATGAATAAATAAAATCTTAAAAAAAAAAGGGGGGGGCGCCTGGGTAGCTCAGTGGGTTAAGCCGCTGCCTTCGGCTCAGGTCATGATCTCAGGGTCCTGGGATCGAGCCCCACATCAGGCTCTCTGCTCAGCAGGGAGCCTGCTTCTCTCTCTCTCTCTCTCTCTCTGCCTGCCTCTCTGTCTACTTGTGATCTCTTTCTGTCAAATAAATAAATAAAATCTTTAAAAAAAAAATGTCTGACCTTGACTGTGTCGCTTAATTTCTCCAAATCTCAGTCATATGTGTGTGTGTGTATGTATATATACATATATATACACATATATGTATATATATGTATGTTTTAAAGATTTTATTTACTTGAGACAGAGTGCACAAGCTGGGGGAGGGGCAGAGGGAGAAGGAGAAGCAGACTCCCCGCTAAGCAGGGAGCTTGATATGGGGCTCAGACCCAGGACCTGGAGATCATGACCTGAGCCAGATCTTAACGACTGAGCCACCCAGGAGCCCTGAAAGAAGTGTATTTAAATAGTTTACTGCAGTGTCTACTATGCAATAGACAGAAAAGCAAAGAAATTAATTCATATCATATTTCTCACTGCAACTCACTCTCATTTAGCCAGGGTACCCTAGTGTCCCCAAAGTCCTGTTTGAACATAGCCGAGAGACACTCAGTTCAGCCACTAAATCTGCAGAGTTACTACTTCCTTACCAGCTCAATGCAACAAGATTTTAGTAAATGCTTCCTTCATGCCTAGCACTATTCTGTAAAGCATTGGTAACACCTCTGGACATTAAATAGAAAAGCAAGAAGAAATGGTTACTACTTAAGGAGACACATAAGTTTAGGGTAGAGGATATAAACTTTTGCACTTTATTTATTTATTTATTTATTTGCAGAGATGGTGAAAAATGTGCTGATACAGAAAACATGGGTGTGCGGGGAGCCTAAGCGGCTCAGTCGGTTAAGCTCCTGACTCTTGATTTCAGCTCAGGACTCAAGGTCTTGAGACGGGAGCCCCACATAGGACTCTATCCACTGTGGGGGGGTCCATTTGAGATTCTCTTGCTCTCTCTCTGGTCTTCCCCATGCTTGTGCTCTCTCTCTCTCTCTCAAATAAATAAGTACATCTTTTTTTTTTTTTTAAAGATGTTATTCATTTGACAGAGAGAGATCACAAGCGGGCAGAGAGGCAAGCAGAGAGAGAGAGAGAGAGAGAGGAGGAAGCAGGCTCCCCACAGAGCAGAGAGCCCGATGCGGGACTCGATCCCAGGACCCCGAGATCATGACCTGAGCCGAAGGCAGAGGCTTAACCGCTGAGCCACCCAGGCGCCCCAATAAGTAAGTACATCTTAAAGAAAAAGAATAGAAAATATCAGGGTGGGTATAGAAAATCCATGTCTAAGTTACTCCTTAATACATAGGACTCCATTTGGAGCTGCATTATATAACAGCTGCAGAAATCTCCCCTGCTATGAAGCACTGGTGCTTCTCTGTGCATGAGGAAGCAGGTCCAATGAGAGGTGTGGAGAAGGTCTCTTTCCATGTTCAAGTGTCTGGAAGTCTGCTTCTACAAGGGATTCCCTGGACATGGACTCCACCAGCTTCCTTCTAGTGGATGAAAGCTTTTTCTCTGTTATATTTAGGTTGTGAGTATGAGGGAGCAAGTTAATGGAATGAATGCCCAGTGTTTAAAGAAAACAGATGAGACATGCCAAAATATTGGCTTGACTGAAATCAGACGTCCTGCGTTTTTAGAGAAATTTCTATAAAGATCTATACAATGCATTCTTGAAGGAATTAACATCAAAAGAGAACAGAATATAAATGTCTGAAAATAATTTTTAGTTAGTGAGATGCAATAACTGGATCTCTATGAAGTCTCCTATGGGATACCCACATAAAAATTCTGCTCGTGATTTCTCATCAATATGTAACTCCTTTGCTGGGGGGTTGCGAGCGATCTCTGGTGACAGAGCTACATATATATGGTCAGGATCCTTCGTTCTTGCTTTGTAGCATTATTACACCTACATTCCTGCCTTCTTGCCACAGACCTTTCATTTTTCCTCTTGCACAGCCCAACCTCACCACATCTGGCCCAGGTGGGCACTTGGAATATATCCAGCTGTTCTTTGTTCATTTTAATTTAATGAGATATGTACCTGGGGATATGGATGGACTCTCTGTCCATTTTGTACACATTTTGATGTGTTTGTGACGAGTATTCTGCTTTTTTTTTTTTTTTAAGATTTTTATTTACTTATTTGACAGAGATCACAAGTAGGCAGAGAGATAGGCAGAGAGAGAGCGGGGAAGCAGGCTCTTCGCTGAGCAGAGAGTCCAATGCGGGGCTTGATCCCAGGACCCTGGGATCATGACCTGAGCCGAAGGCAGAGGCTTTAACCCACTGAGCCACCCAGGCGCCCCCAGTATTCTGCTTTTTTATAAACTGCATCAGACATTGGGATCAAGTTGGGAGGCTGAAGCTTGCTTGCCATGTGACTCAAATCTCTCTAAGGCTCTGTTTCCGCATTTGTGAAATAGGAAACGTCAGAGTTCTTTTCTCATGGGGTTGTATTAGATTGCATATACGAAGCATGTCAGAATAACTGGCGTGTAATAACACATGTAATAAAAGTGAATGTTAGCTAGCTGTCACCATCATTGTTATCATCACCAGCAGCAGCCTTAGAATCATTCAAATCCCTGCCATCTTTGAAAGACCTTGTCCTCAGAGAACCCAGACACTAGAGACACAGGTAGGACATAGAAAACATGGCCAAACTGCCTACGATGACCAATACTGCCACGGGGTGTCCTTCTGTTCCATGTTGGGGCTTGTGGCTATTTTTAATCATACTTAGGGGAACAAAATCCGCAACCACTTCCAAGCTAGTTAGCAAAATTATTTTGTAGTGTCTGTGTTCCATGAGGGCTTCTATACTCAAGGATTTTGTTTTGCAATAATTTTTTGGACACAGTCCAACAAAAATACATCAAAAGCATGACAAAACAAGAGAAAACAAAAGGCCTTCTATTTTAATGAAATTTTACCTAACTAGTAAATTTACAAAACAAAATTTAACTTGTTATAAAACACCAGTTTCAATATTTTCCACTGCAAGTTGTCTTTTTCTATTTTACTTTTAGGGAACTCTAAAGTACAACTACCTAGACAAAGAAGATTTTGATGGACAGCAGGGGTCATGGTCTTCTTACATAGAGACCAACAAAAGAAAGGGTTGATAAGGTAGAAAAAGAAGGAATTGGGTATCAGACACTATGGTGGGCAGACTCTAGGGTGAACCCATGATTCTTTTCTTCTTGTTTTTACACCCTTGTGGGATCCCTTCCTCTTGAATGTGGGCAGAAAATGTGACTTGCTTTTATTCAACAAAAGATAGCCACGGTGATGGGATGTTACTTCTATGATTATGCAGCATAAGGAGAATCTCCTCCTTTCTGGTTTGATAAGCAGGTGGCCTTATTTGGGTGGCCCATGTGGCCTCTAGGAACTGAGCATCCTCCAACCTATGGTCAGTAAAAATCCAAGTTCTTCATAGCTACAGGTATAAGGAGTTGAATTCTGCCAACAGTCACATGAGCTTGGAAATGGATTCTTCCTCAGCTGGGCCTACAGATGAGACTGTGGCCCTGGCCAACATATTGATTACAGCTTTGCTGTGCCTGAACCCCTGACTGCAGAAACTGTGAGATAATAAATGGGTGTTGCTTTAAGCCACAAGTGAAGTAGTATTGTTAAGTAGCTCCAAATAGATTGTTACTTTCACATATATAACTCTACAGTACTCACATAATTCTGTGAAGAAGGCTTTTATCCCCATTTTTATAGGGAAAAAGCTGATGCTTGAAGTTGTTAAGTTACTTGCCTCAGCTACTTTGAGATACAGTTGTAATTCATAGAAAGAGATTTTTATGGTTTGTCTTATCGTTTAATTTGGGCCAACTGTACTAAGATGAATAAATGGTGTTCCTTGCTTGTCTTTGATTTTTCATAAGTAGAATGAAAAAGATTTTCAATATCTGCTCCCTTTATTCATCACATTAGGAACCAGTCGGGCTGATGAGATAATGCCATTTAGAAACTCCTGGCTCCCTGGAGAAGCTTGTGAGCGCAGTTAGTATTTGAAGTAATTTTATATATTTCAAATTATAAGTGAATTACTGAGGAGGTACTTGCTTTCTTGGAACAATTCTTTCTTCTCTGAAACTGAAAGACAATGATTTTCAGAATATGTAAATTAGGCTCAGGAAGTATATTACACAGGAAGTACTTCAACTATCATTTCTAGTGCTGGACACGGAAGCCAAATGAATGCCTCATTGAGATACATGGTATCTTTTTTGATCATTCTTGATTGCATTTGTTCTGGAAATTTTGCAAAGATGATAGCTTCATTAGTATTTGAGGATGCCTCTTCACCTTTCAGTTTGCTAAGTATTGCTGGAGATGTTTCACTTTTATATTTAGCCTAAAATCCTTCCTGCTAAACTGATGTTACTGGCTTCCAGAAAAGGGATAGATGAAAGAGAAAAAACCTGACAATTCAAGTTCGAGAGAAATCAGGATTTTGTCTTTGCTTTTATAAATTCACTAAACTGTGCTACCAAAAAATTCAGATATAGTGCGTGGTCAGTAGAAAAAAGAGCACCTTTACAGGGCACCTGCATGTCTCAATCAGTTGAGTGACTAAGTCTTGATTTGGACTCAGGTCATGATCTCAGGATCATGAGATTGAGCCCTACATCAGGCTCCACGCTGGACATACAGTCTGCCTTAAAAGTCTCTAGCTCTCTCTTCCTGTGCACCTTCCACCCAAACCGCTGGTGGCTCTCTTTAAAAAAAAAAAAAAAAAGATTGCCTTTTCTCGTGATGTTTGCTGAAATTGAAACTGAAAAAAACAAACAAACAAACAAACAGATTTGGCAGATGAGAGAAAGAGAAAGGTGCTAAAAATCAGAGCCAGGGAATTAATATTACCTTAATATTTTAAGTTGTTGTGGGCGTATTTTCAGATGCCTTTAGAAGTCAGGTGAGTTTGATGGCTTCCTGGTAAGTTCCAGAAAGTAATTCAAACTGAACAAAGGCCCTGATACTTAATTCACCAGCACCAAGACCAAGATTATTATCACTTTTGTGGTATTAAATAGAAGGCCTTTATTTTTTATAGAATTTTATAAAGAAACAATGTAGACACACTAATGATTTAAAATTTTCTTGCCTCAAAGGAATTGAAAACTTTCTTCTTTGTAGCTATTCAAAAAACAAGCATGAAACTAGTATATGGGAAATTTCATTTATAGTTATCTTTAACTCTTTTCTTTCCTTTGTGTTTCCCCAGCCCCAGTTGGGTGTTAATCTGGACATTTCCACCAAAAAAGTTACTTAACTTCTCCCTGTTGTCTTGTCAGCGGAATAGAAACAGTAATGTCTGTCTTACTTTACTGAAACCATGGTAAAAAAAAAAAAATACAACACTACATAAGCCATAGTACGTTACTATTCAACCAAATACTCCTTTTTTTTAAGTATCTTCCACAAGGGATATCTAAAAATATATATAACATTAGTTGCTGGGAGAGATTGCTTCATGTGTGTAGCCTTTTGAAGCTTTTGAATTTTGAATGATAAAAATGTACTAAAAAACAAGTACGGGGGCACCTGGATGGCTCAGTGGGTTAAGCATCTGCCTTCGGCTCAGGTCATGATCTCAGGGTCCTGGGATCGAGCCCTGCATCAGGCTCTCTGCTCAGCAGGGAGCCTGCTTCCCCCTTTCTCTCTGCCTGCCTCTCTACCTACTTGTGATCTCTGTCTGTCAAGTAAATAAATAAAATCTTATAAAAAAAAAACAAGTATATAAAATTAAAGCCAATATACAAATGTTTAAAAATAATGTTCCTTCCCTTTGTCCTGCCGCGCTGCACAGGTGGCCTGGATAAAGGACTAGGGAGCACTCCATACCTCCCCTATGCTATACCCTGTCTCACACTCTGACACAGGCATTTCCAGAAATGTCTCGTCTTCCTCTGCCCAGATGCCTGGGATGGGCTGGAAAGGAAGAAACACCTTCATAACTGCATGTACCCCATTGGACTCCTCTCCCATCCCACAGATGAGTACTTACTTCAGGCTTGCCCTTACTCTCAGAACACATTCCTACAGAGAACTAGTCTGTTCCCTCCCTCAGGTTTGCCAAGCTACCCCTCCTCCCATCACCCCTTCACATTTATTCCAGGCCCCAGTTTCCCATCATCCTCAAAGCTTTTTTGACTACTCTCCTCCTTTTCTGAATCCCCCTCATAGCTAACTAGTTGAGAGGCAAAAGCAGAGCCTTTCACTCTTCTGGGGATCAAACATTCATCTTTGGGAAGGGGGTATTTGAAAGTTTGCAGATGCTTCCTCTTGAGGATGACCCGTCACTCTGTTCCAGGACATTCTAAGTTGTCCTAGCAACTGCTCAGAGACAAGTCACCATCAGGAGCTTGATTTGATCTATTTGCCTACAAAGGAGGAAAGCTTCATCATTCTGAAGGCAATAGGAACAGAACTATTTACATTCAGAGTTTCGTTATTCTAATCTCATTCCTTTATGGCTTAACCATCACATCCCCCAAACAAGGATAAACTATCTTACTATTATATTTTGTTTGAATTGCTAATATTTTTCCCACCCCCCACTGCTATAGTTATCTGGACTTATGTGTGCTCTGGCCATATTTGAATCTGTGTGAATTTTCTGTCGGAAACAGATATGTTTTACATTTGGTTTATTCTTGATTGCATATTTTATGGATAGCTGTGTGTAATTTAAAGGTGTAAGCTACATGAAGATGTCCCACATCCTCTATTTTAATGTCTTTGCGGTTAATACCATCATTTCTCTCCACTAATTTATTTATTTATTTATTTTCTCTTCACTAATTTAAACCCACTTAACTCTGCCCAATAATCTGTAGAAATTTCAGTTTCTAGAACCAGACTTCACTGGCTCAGGTCTTTCCAGGGAACAAGGTTGAGACATTTCTACTAATATTTATGGACCTATTATTGTTACTCGGATTCTAGAGTTGATGAAACCAATTTATTTCATTGAATGGAACATATTTTTATTCTTTTCTAAAGTCTTTAAAGAATAGCTATTGAAAAAAATTATTATTGAGCACTTACTACGTACTGGGAACTGTTCTAGTGCTACAACAATGGGAAAAAATAGGCAAAATCTCTTCAAACATTTTTGGGTGGGAATAAAATCAGTAAAGAGATGAATACTCATTCAAGTGAATGTGTATGTGCTGTGGTGGGGCTACAGCAGGATGACCGGATGGAAAGAGATTGGAGGACATGTCGGGATAGGGGTTCAGGGAAGCTCTCCAAGGAAGGCAACTACCAAACCGCAAGTAGCAAGAAGGACTCAGCCTTAGGCATCCATCGTGATGATCAATTAAGGAAGACTATTGCAGGTAAAGACAGCTATTAGGTCAAAAGCCCTATGGTGGGAGTGAGCTCAGCATGTGTGAGGTGCAGAAAAAAAAGCCAGAGCAACAGAGCATGGTGAGTAAGGTCAAGCGAAGGATGACAGGGAAGCAGAGGCCAGACCATGCGGGGTTTACTAAGGCTGGCTAAGGGGTTGAGATTTTATTCCAAGTTCCTATCGGGCCATTAAAGGATTTACACTTAGAAGAGCTCACTCTGCCTGTCACGTGGAGAACAGATTGTGTGTGAAGTGGTGTATGTGCGTGTGCAAGAGGGACGAGCAGGAGACCAGTAAATAATTCAGGTGAGAGAGATGGCGTTCTCAAACATGATGGAGGATGGAGAGAATGACAGATTCAGATAATGGTACAAAGGTTTCTAGAGCAGTGATTATCTAATATATCAAAAAGATAACTCAGATGGGCCTAGCTTTCATGGAGAAAAAGAAGCAAAGAACCAAACAGCATGTGGGTCGTAGTGTTTTTGAGGTAGAAGGGACCTCAGAAGCCACTTAATAGATGAGGAGTCAGGGAGCTGCCGTGGGTAAACAACTTCATCAAGAACAAATAATTAATGAGCTCCAGAACTACATCTCTTCATATCTTGTTTTTCTCACCATATTCGGGCTCACTGCTAAACCAGAATTGGCCCTTGGGATCACACTATAGTTGATCATCTAAAACTACAGGTTACTTTAGGAGAATCTCAGAAAGACTCTTTATACATCAAGTACCTCATATTTTCTAAGACTTTAATTGATCTTGGTGGAAAAGAGGTCAAGTGTCCTGGCTCAAGAAGGTACTTTGGCATTTAGCATACACAGGAATTTGCCAATCTTCTATATGCCCCTGTATTTCTATGTTCCTGATAACACAAAGAGAACAAATGATGAGAGACATGGAAGGTAGGGTTCTCTTCCCAGTAGTAGTCTAAAGATCTGAAACTAAGTTATCTCATGAGGCAGAGAACTTTGAAACAAGCAACACAGTAAATGAAATCTTAAGCATTACACTAAATTTAATACAAGCATTTCAATTTTGCTTGCTTTGAGAGTTCAACTTTCATATGATAAATTCTTATCTCCCTAAAGTATTTATTTGCTGCCAGTTACCAGAGCCAGATTGAAAAAACCCAGAAGTGCTTTCTGTTTAGAAGAGATAAATTATCTTACTATTCAAGGAATGCTATAGCCATGAATTATTTTTCAGTGTTTACTGTTCTACATCCATAACTGGACTATGATGAACTTTCCTTACATTCACACCAGAATGTGAAAAATGTGTTGAACTGGCAACAAGCCCATTACTCTAAAACTAAACATATGTGAGCATACAATTCAATTATAGGTTATACAGTGTGGATTTTGTCTCAGACTCCTAGTTGATATGATGTATTATTTCTAACTGTTCTTCCCTTAACAAATGTTATATCCATAATTTCAAAGTGCTTTCTTCAAGGCATGTAAGGAGAAAAGCCCATGTTTCATCACGTTTCTGACAGAAATGAGCATTGCTCTAGATTGCTGACTCATTCACTTTTTCAGGTATGTTGTTTCCTTGAACAAACAAGGAAGGTGTCTAGATTATATGGTGTAAGATCCCTTTCTTCTCCTAAATCAAAACACAGCAGCTATTTTAAGAAATCATTAAAATTGTGTGTGCCACAAATGACTGAGACCATATCCAAGAGAAGCAAGTTTTCCAACTCTTGGACTTGACCTTGACTTACTTTAAATACCTAAAGAGACTTGCATATATTAAACCATCCTTGCATCCCAGGGATGAATCCCACTTGATTATGGTGAATGATGCTTTAAATGTGCTGTTGAATTTGGTTTGCTAGTAGTTTCTTGAGAATTTTTACACCTATATTCATCAGGGATATTGGCCTATAGTTTTCTTTTCTTGTAGTGTCTTTATCAGGCTTTGGTATCAGGGTAATGCTGGCTTCATAAAATGAGTTTGAGAGTGGTCTCTCCTCTTCAATTTTTTTGGAAGAGTTTGAGAAGGATTGGTGTTAATTCTTTAAATGTTTGGTAGAATTTGCCAGTGAAACTGTCTGGTCCTGGGCTTTACTTGTTGGGAGGTTTTTGATTACTGATGCAATCTCCTTACTAATTATTAGTCTGTTCAGATTTTCTATGTTTTTTTCATGATTCAGTCTTTGTATGTTGTACATTTCTTGGAATTTACCTGTTTCTTCTAGGTTGTTCAATTTGCCCAGAGGATTAAATATAATTACTGTATGAGCTAAACACTGATGGTTTTAAATCATATCATAGTTGTCATTCTTGTTTTCTCTACCAAGGAATATAACAGAACATAGAATAATTCCAGACTGGCCAAAGTCTCCTCTTAAAGAGGCAAGAAACACTTCAAAGTAAACCATACCTTATATGTCCAATGTGAATTTAAACAAGGGGACTGACATCTATCTGATCCATGCTTTAGGTTTTTGAATCCAAGCATGACTTAAATTGCAGTTACTTAGTTATGAAATAATAGATAAAATTTCCTCCTACTTTAAGGATGTCATCCCTTGCTCTAGGTCACCAAAGTACAGGGCACAATATATACCCGAGGTCGTGAGTGAGGGGTACCTTTCTGGATAATTTTCCTCATTTTGGTACCATGACACTCCCTATTTCCAGACAAACCTAATGTCTATAAACTATAAATATAATATCCCCGAGCATTTATATGGCTTTAAAAACTGCACCATGATTTAATGTGTATTTATTTATTTGTTCATTTATCTAGTCTTTTAGTGGGTACTTGTTAAGCGCTTACTACCTGTTAGGTAATGGATTTTTAATCAGAAAACATGAAGGCATTTCAACTTTATTTTCTTTTTCTCAAATCAGAATCCTTTCATAATTTCATATGCTCAGGTTTGCATAACTCAACATTTTAAATGTTTTACATTTTAAATATTTTAATATTTACATTTATATTTACATTTATATATATTTACATTTATATATTACATTTATATATATAAATATATATTTACATATATATTTATATATTACATTTTAAATATTTTAAATATTTTAAAATGTTAATGTCTTAGTCGAAGTGAGTCCTCATTTAGCATATGCTATTGCTAGCTAATAATAGATTGGTGGTCTAAACTCCATATTCTTTGATTCTCTCTCTTTCTTTCTCTCTCTCTATCAAATCATCCTTTTTATTTACAAGTTCAATATAGACATTATCAATGTGAGCTTTAACTATGCTGATTCCATAAAGCAGAGACTTAAAGAAATAAATATTTTATTATCAATGTCTTCTCTCACAGATTTTTTTTTTTCCCCTAGACTTGAATCCTATTTTGAGGGCAACAGTGAGGAGAATAGAGTAAGATTCTGGGAAGTTGAGTCAGCTGGGTCTTCAACCTGAGTAGAGTTTTTAGTTCATTTTCAGTTTTTAGACTCAGCTGTGAACTGAATAAATGGTGTGTCTTGGATGAAGGGAATTAAAGACACCTCTAATTTTCTCTTACAATCTTCTACTATCTCACTCATCCTTTCCACTCATGAAACTGGAGCCCAATTCAAGGTCACATCTGGGCCATTTTAAAGAGTCTACCTTACCACCATTCTTTTTTTTTTTTTTAATTTTTTTATTTTTTCAGCATAACAGTATTCATTATTTTTGCACCACACCCAGTGCTCCATGCAATCCGTGCCCTCTACAATACCCACCACCTGGTGCCCCCAACCTCCCACCCCCCACCCCTTCAAAATTCTCAGATTGTTTTTCAGAGTCCATAGTCTCTCATGGTTCACCTCCCCTTCCAATTTCCCTCAACTCCCTTCTCCTCTCCATCTCCCCTTGTCCTCCATGCTATTTGTTATGCTCCACAAATAAGTGAAACCATATGATAATTGACTCTCTCTGCTTGACTTATTTCACTCAGCATAATCTCTTCCAGTCCCGTCCATGTTGCTACAAAACTTGGGTATTCATCCTTTCTTTTTTTCTTTTTTTTTTTTTTACAGCTTTATAAACATATATTTTTATCCCCAGGGGTACAGGTCTGCGAATCGCCAGGTTTACACACTTCACAGCACTCACCATAGCACATACCCTCCCCAATATCCATAACCCCACCCCCTCTCCCAACCCCCTCCCCCCATCAACCCTCAGTTTGTTTTGTGAGATTAAGAGTCACTTATGGTTTGTCTCCCCCCCAATCCCATCTTGTTTCATTTACTCTTCTCCTACCCCCTCAACCCCCCATGTTGCATCTCCTCTCCCTCATATCAGGGAGATCATATGATAGTTGTCTTTCTCCAATTGACTTATTTCGCTAAGCATGATACCCTCTAGTTCCATCCACGTCGTCGCAAATGGCAAGATTTCATTTCTTTTGATGGCTGCATAGTATTCCATTGTGTATATATACCACATCTTCTTTATCCATTCGTCTGTAGATGGACATCTAGGTTCTTTCCATAGTTTGGCTATTGTAGACATTGCTGCTATAAACATTCGGGTGCACGTGCCCCTTCGGATCACTACATTTGTATCTTTAGCCTTACCACCATTCTACTGTTACTCCCTTTCCCAAGCCATTTACCCTGGCTTGCAGATTAATTTTTCTCAACTAATCTCACTAATCTCATCACCCACCTACTCAACTGCTTTCAAGTGAACTCCCATCTCCTCCTAAATCAAGCACAAAACTCCCTGGTCTTGTATTTAAGGCTACAATGTGTCCCCAAACTCTTCTATTAAACCTTCTAAGAGTCCCCCATGGGTCTATTAGGCTAAGACACAACTTCATGTAAATAGTTCTTTTCACTACTAGAAAGAATTTTTTCTTTAGCCTCAAGATTTTGATTTTTACTTCTTCTTTTTGAGACACCCCACTCACAGTCTTCAAAACAGGCACTGCCTTTCCTCATCTCTGCAATGACTCCTCTTGGCCAAAGGGTTCAAAATATGTCTTGCTTCTCTTCCACACTGCTTTTTAAAAAGGCCCACATTTGTTTTTTTTACAATGAGAGCATTATTTTCCCCCCAAAATGAAGTTTCTTTTGTTGCTTTTTGCTCATTAAAAGAGCACTGTATTTTATTACAGAAAAATTAGAAAACAAAGATAAAGAAACAGTGGGGAATATAAATCATCCAAATCCTCCTCACCCAGAGAAAAGTTACAATTACAAAAAATTACAATTAAATTCTCCCATATTTCCTTCTCCGTTTTTACAAAAATATTACACTTTCAAAAGTGCTCAAACGTGAATTTAAATTAATACTAAAACACCAATCGTTACTGATTAAAAAAAACCCAAAAGAAACGCCACCATAGAACACTTTTGATAATCTACTTCTTATAGTTGGTTTCACATAAAAAGAATACATCCTCATAATTTTATGTCCTTTCATGCAGTGTAATTTGCTTCATTTTCTGGGCTTGCGTGTGTCACGTTTTCATGCTGAATACATATACACACCGTGTAGAAAATGTGCAGTATCAGTTCTAATAGTATTTAAGTAGGGAATTGCAAAAATCTGTGGTGATTCTTAACTAGTGAGAGAACAGAGAAGCATAATGTTCCACTTTAGGCAGAGAATTTCTTGACCTATAAATAACCTTTTGGTTAATTGACGTCATATGAGGAAAATGATAGAATGACAATTTTATTGCCTACCCACTAAGCCAACTGTGATTGGTTAAGGTTAGCAAAGTAATCAAAGCCCACAGCTACTTCTTTGTATAGATAATTCTAGCTCTGGATTAACCTGACAATCACATCCCCAAATTACATTTTCTTTTGGAAAAGAGAGACATTAAACAATTGCTAAAAACCAAAGTGACTAATGAGCACTGAAAAGGCCCAAATATCAAATCATAATAGCTCCTAAATATTCTATTTATTTCAAGACTCCCTCCCTCTCTTAAGTCAGAAAAGAAAGCTCTTTTCATTTTTATGTTGTCATATAATGTGGTTGGGAGGTTATATTAGAATTCACTTCAGCCTTTTTAAATATCATTGGTACACCTGCCAATGTCCAGACTTCCCATGAGGAGGGACACTTTTCTTTTAAGCTGGCTTTTATTTCCATAGAAATATTAATATTTGGCAGTTCCAGGAATATCTCAGTCATAAACAGCAGGTTCTGTTAATTTTAGTAAATTAGATCTGCATCTGTTTGGGGACTTATGTTGCCTTTTATGTGAATGAAAACACTTCCCAGTCTCTCTTGACATTGACAGCATGGTCATTTCTAGTAAAGTCCCAGAACAAAATGTACTATTTATATAGGCTTTCATTTATGTGTATATACCTTAAAATAACCAAAGTCAAGTTATTTAAGTTAGAATGAATGGCATCTTTGGGGTAGAGGGCTTTTGCATAGGTTCTAGAAGGTCTATAAAATCTCTGAAATGATATGTCACATTCAATATTATAAAACTTTGTGCATCATTATGGGGAAGGAGTCTATAACTTTCATTGTCTTCTCAAGGGTTTGCGACTCAAAAGTGTTTATGAAACCTGGTCCTACATTAAATACAATCTAGTGAACTTGCTTCCACGTTTATGCAGTGAAGTTCTAGCATGTATCTAGATAGCCCTTGTATCTTAAGTGATTAAGCAAAAGATAAGAAAAGTTCTTTCAAGAAAACTTGAGGAGATGGGGCACCTTGGGTGGCTTCTTGAGTTAAGCCTCTGCCTTTAGCCCACGTCATGATCTCAGGGTCCTGGGATCGAGCCCCGTATCAAGCTCTCTGCTTGGTGGGGAGCCTGCTTCCCCCTCTCTCTCTGCCTGTCTCTCTGCCTACTTGGGATCTCTCTCTCTCTCTCTGTCAAATAAATTTTTAAAATTTTTAAAAAAAGAAAAAGAAAACTTGAGGAGGAATTTTCAAGGCTGTTAAGATGATTAATCCAATGGAATTTCCTAATACTTCTGTCAGGATGTCATGGAGAAAGGCATCTAAGCAATCAAAGTGTGCTCATCTTCGTGAGGAGTTACAGGAGAGAGAAATCCCTGCTTAACCTTTGTTTCAAGATTAATTGTCCTTAACCTGAGCTATTGTTTCCTTTACATTGATTTATGGACCTTGAGCACTGTGCAAACCTGGAAGTTCTCTAGGTTTGAGAATGGATTTTGAGAATGGATTTTGAGATGGATTGCAAGTGATTTTTGTTGTTAATATTAAAGTAATAAAGATTATAAATTATGTATTTAAGAAATAAATTAGAGAAGATTCAAGGATAGCCTATAGATATGTCACAGTCATTTGAAGACCGTCTATTTGAATGGCAGAGAGAATGAATAGTAAGCAGCAAATAGGCTACACTTGGGTCCCCACAGAAGAGACTCTCTCTCAGTTAAAAGCCATTTGTAAGTTGAGGAATTGTTACTAAATTTGATTATGTTTCCATTTTTCTAGTCAACCAGGTGAACTCCTCCAAAGAAGAGGCTTGGGTCATGAAGATATACATGTTTAGCCTCTTGAGCTCTACACTGCCTCTAACTTTACTTTTTATTTTTATTTTTCTTAAGTAAGCTCCATGCCCAGGGCAGAGCCCAACACGGGCTTGAACTCATGACCCTGAGATCAACTATATTTTTAATTTTTTTCTTCTTCTTTTATTGGAGGGAAGGGGTTGTCACAACTTTAAATTCAAGCTATCTTATTGGAGGGTATGTAACTTTATGAATGTTCAATTTATTTGGGGAAAAAATGGCAAATACATCAATTAAAAAAAAAAAAAAGATGAAGGGTTCCTGGATGGCTCAGTCAGTGCAACATGAGACTCTTGACCTTGGGGTGGTGAGTTTGAGCCCCATTTAGGGTGTAGAGATCACATAAAAATAAACGCTCTAAAAACAAAAGATGAAATAAATGTACATTTTGTTGGTTCTCCTGTTTCTAACTCAATCAGTGAAGTGTTTGGATTTTTGGAGTTAGTCATGAGAAAAAATTACTTTCAGCATTATAGAGCCTTGTAATATAAATGAATGTATAGAGAGTATACTGAGAAACACTCCCAATCATTAAGATTATTAATTAAAGTTCAAAAAAAGAGTATTAATTAAAGTTCAAGGAAAACTAATCTAGAAAAAAATCCCACTATTAATGTAAACTTAATACTGTGGAATAAAGTCTCCTCTTAAAAATTTTCCCTTCTCTTTCTGCTCTTTATTTTGAATGCTTACCCTCCTAATAAATGGAGAGGTTATCAGAGTAATCATGAGTTTAGAAACCTTCATTTCATAACAAGGTAAAGATGAAAAAGGCAATGACACAGCAGATGACAGTGACACCCCCAAACATGCAATCCTTTGATGAAGAAAGGAGCAAAAATGGAGACAGCAAGAAATTCTGGGAAGTATAGCTGGAAAGGCAGAAAGCACGAGCAGGCAAGAAGTAGCTGGGAGGAAGCAAAATGACCAGGAGTCTCTCAAGAGATGATCAGGGCTGAAATGCCCAGTTCGCCTAAAGGTTACACCTTTGCAGTTTAGCTTCCTGACTACTTGGGGTCAATGGTCCCAAAAGACCCAGAACTGAAAGACAACAGATCCTTGGGTCCTGACTAACTAGTTAAGAAGGATTTTTGTTTATATGCTCAATAGGTGAGTATTCTCAGTGAAGAGGAACTTTCTAGCTGCTCCATGTGATGGTGGCTACAGATCGCAGAGCACAGGGATCTTTCATTTCTGGTTGCTATTTACTCCTAATGTGTCCCTCCTGTGTTAAATCCAATCTTTTTCCTAAACTAAAAAGTCTAGGGCACCTGGTTAGCTCAGTCAGTTGAACATCCAACTCTTGGTTTTGGCTCAGGTCATGATCTCAAAGTTGTAAGATCAAGCCCCCCCATTGGGCTCCACACTCAGCGAGAAGTCCGCTTGAGAATCTCTCTTTCCCTCTGCTCCTCCTCCACCCCCCCACCCCACCCCCATGTTCATGTTCTCGCTCTAAAATAAATACTATTTTAAAAATATAAAATAAATAATCTAACTTGGACATTCATTTTGAAAGAGAGGTTAGGTTATTCTTTTGCTATTAATAGACATGTGATCCTGAGGCTGACTCTGGGTAGTTTCTTTCAAAAAAGGTCCTGATGTAAGGTGGGGCACATGCATATCTTTGCTTTAAAAGCGGCAGCATAGGGTGCCCGCTTGGCTCAGCTGGTTGCGCTACTGCCTTTGGCTTAGGTCATGATCTTGAGTCTCAGGATTGAGTCCCACATCAGGCTCCCTGCTCAGCATGGAGTCTGCTTCTCCCTCTGACCTCTCCCTCTCAGGCTCGTGTGCGCGCTCTCTCTCTCTGTCAAATAAATAAATAAATAAATAAATAAAATCTTTTTAAAAAAGCACAAAGAATAAAATCAGAGGGAAGTCACTGGGGAAGGAAAAAGACAGCACATAGGCTGAAGGTTATTTCTTCTTTTGGATGCAAAAAATGTATGTGCCATGTAAAAAACAAGAATGATCGGACTTATTACTTCTAGCACATGATTTTTCAAAACTTCTTAAAGAGATAGCTGTACTAACACAAACTGGTGCTTTTCAGTCATTTTTCTATTCCATTTGTAAAATGCTCACATGTTTCTAAATAAAATGGAGAAACAATACTAAACAGCTATCACTTCATTCAGAAGAGCAGAGGAGTAACTAGTAATAGCTAATAATGTCATCAATTCTTCCAAATCCCTTCAATATATTAACTTAATTTCTTTTGCGCTCATTCCATAGACATGGAAACCTGAGCATGGGGAGCAGAAGTTACCTGCCCAAACTCACGGGGAGATGGAAGTAAGGACGGAGCCCAGAATCAAGCCCAGGTACTCTGGTTCCAGAACTCACGCTCTCTTGACCACTACGCTAGGTGTTAGATCCAAACACACAGACCATGTATATTAATGTTAATCTTCAGAAACTTCAAGACTCAAGTGTATTAATAGATCCCATTATTACAGGACAGAGATGGGATTAAGTGTGCCATGCAAATGAGAGCTAGGAACGAGCATTATCTGTTTTCCTGCTAGTCTCCATCTCTGCCTTCACTGCTCCTTTCCAAACCTTCTGAAATCCATCCTTAAGCCTTATTCTTCTAGAGCAGTAGATTGAGAATGAAAAGTATTTAAGTGGCTTCTCTCTTCCTTAATGGTATGCAGATGTATAATCCCATTAGGCACATCAGGCAGATGACAGAATTTCCCTTCTCTTGGAAGGAAAATCATGAAAAAAAAATTCAGGAATGCGTAAAATCAAAATGTAGTCATACCCCAATGAAGCAGCAAATGACCCCTAACAGCTAACGAATTTTAGCTTCTATTTGTCTGCAAAATAAGGAAAGAAAATGGATGAAATGAATGAACCCTAAGTACCAGCTTCTGAAGTGGTAGGAAACTACTTCTGCTCTATTACAATAACAGATGAAACCACAGACAGAGGCAAAATAGAGAATGAATCTGAAGCTCCAACTGAGAGAGGGATTTTCTAAAAATCAATTCATGTAATTCAATACAACACTGTGTTCCAAACATGGAAGTAGGTCAGCTCACTTCAGGGCTTTCATATTTTATACAGATCTCTGATCCATATGAAAACCAACAGGACAGATCTACCCAGATCCAAAGGCAGGCTTGGTGTGTGCATAATAACCAACAGAGTATAGTTAACAAATTTTTTTTTTTTCGTTTCACTCAAAAAATTCCATGCATCTTATTGGGAATGGAACCACTGGAATGTTTCTATTTTATTTTTCTTAAACTCATCATGCACTTAATAAATGGATGTTTTCAAATTAACTTTTTGGATTCACTGTGTGGATTTTAATAAAGGTCACTGGAAATAGCAAATTTAGGGCTCCCCATGTGTCTGTCATTCATTCACTCTTGGGGGTTCTTGAAATAAATGAACCTATTTACTGTCCTCTAAAATCTCATGAAAAGGTGCACTATTCCTCCCATTTTGTGAAATTAGAAATCTAAGTATAGAGAATATAAGTAGCTTGCCCAAGGTTATGTGGGTGATGGTAGATGGCAGAGCTTCAGAATTAGGTGATATCCACAGATGGTCAGTCTTTTTGATGTGGCCTTGCTTGATAAGCAACCCCTGCTGCTGGGACACTAAGACCACGGTGTTTTCAGTAAATCTATTACCAAGGCACCATAAGGTTCATCTGTTGCCACTGCTAAGCCACTGATGTTCCTGACCAAATGTTATTGTATAAGGAGTACTTAAAAGGTAAATCAAAAGACATTTTCCTTACCATAAACTTTCTGGCAAACCCCCTAATGCCAGCTACCTTTTGAGAGATAAAAAGAAAACAAAACAAAACAAATCCTTTTCTCACTTTAGACCTTGAAACAGTGTCAACCAGGTAATTCACATGCCCAGTTTGGCTTATTATCCCCATGCTGAGCATTAGTGGAAGTCAGAGTTGTGGGTTAGGACTGCTGTAGGCTAGACACCTACCCAGGGAAAGAGGCAGTCTACTTCATTTCTCTCCTTACTTGAGCTTCTGCCCTCCTCATTGCCCTTAGCCCATACTCCCTAGATGCCCCTGCTCCTCCAAGACTCTGGAAAGGCCAGGAAAGAAGAGACAGATACTCAGGGAATGTCTTTGTTGCTCAGCTCTGTTGTGGACTGGCATTGGTTTCTTCTGGTTGAAGCAGAGTTTCCAAATCAACTGTCTCTCATGGCAAGCTCTGTGGAGTGTTAAAAGGCCTCTCACCTGGCTGTCCCCCAGCCCTCATTCACTTGGTATCTCTCCCTGGTGGCTCCCCAACCAGGGTGACTGGCTGGCTCCTTGTGGCTTACCGCTAGGTCTCTGGTTCTTGGAAACCCACAGTTATTCAGGTCTTCCCTGCTGGGATCTCACTGCAAATTCAGGGGCCAAAATCCAGTTAAGAGCTCCAGATCAGTTTTCTGTTTCTGTTCACATCTCGTGATGTGAACACGCACACCTCTGACATTTAGTTGATAGGAGTCCAATGACTTGCAAAACCACAGATCTCTGTTCTGCAGCCACAGTGAGGTCCCTGTCCTTCATGTTACTCAAGCCAGAGTCCTACAATAGTCCTCTGAGCTCCCACAGCATAGCATGACCTGAAATAGACTGTTCGTGTTCGCTTCTTAAGTCTCATCTTACTTGACTTGAAGCCAGAGGGATCTACACCAACTATGATCCCCTCATGTGGCTTACAAGTAAAATTAATTTCTCCAGAAGTTTCTCTCAAGGCATTTTCACATTCCTAAATATCACTTACCAAGAGACAGTGAAATCAGATCTGGGTTCAAACGTGGATCAACTTGGATGAAGCTTAGCCCTTTAATTAACCTCCCTTCCAATTTTTTTTAAAGTCTTTATTTTTAAGTAATCTTTATACCCAGCATGGGGCTTGAACCCACAACCTTGGGTTCAAGAATCACATGCTCTACTGACTGAGACAACCAGGTGCCCCTCCTTTCCTTGTTTGTAAAATGTGTGACATACATGATTGAATACTCACTCTATCATAACATTATCCACACTTTTTTTTTTAAAGATTATTTATTTATTTATTTGACAGACAGAGATCACAAGTAGGCAGAGAGGCAGGCAGAGAGAGAGGAGGAAGCAGGCTTCTAGCTGAGCAGAGATCCTGATGCGGGGCTCCATCCCAGGACCCTGGGATCATGACCTGAGCTGAAGGCAGAGGCTTTAACCCACTGAGCCACCCAGGTGCCCCACAAACACTTTTTAAGAAGATTTTATTTATTTAAAGATTTTATTTTTTTTTAAATTTATTTTAAAGATTTTATTTATTTATTTATTTATTTATTTATTTATTGAGAGAGAGTGAGAGAGAGAGCATGAGAGGGGGGAGGGTAAGAGGGAGAAGCAGACTCTCTGTTGAGCAAGGATCCTGATACGGAACTCAATCCTAGGACCCTGGGATCATGACCAGAGCTGAAGGCAGAGGCTTAACCAACTGAGCCACCCAGGTGCCCACCAAACACGTATTTTTAACATTTCTAAGGATGTAGAAACTTGTTCTAGAGCAAAGAGATGCTTTCTGCTATTTCCCTCTACTCCTCACTTGCATGTCTTTCTTCTCCTCCATTCCTTCTCTCCTTTTCTCATCTGATCTTTTATCTCCAAGTACCATGTCCTTATAGTAGGGTTACTCTACAGGGAGATTTACAAAGGCATAGCTTCTACTTTGGCAAGAGAAAATGGAAATTAATGTGAAATCAAAGAGCCAAGCATTTCATTTAAAATCTGAATTCTTTATTATTTCAAACTTAAAATATATATATCAAGGATTAAGAACAGAAGCTGAATTGTTAAAATATGAGAACTGTTTGTATGAGCATTCTCTGAAAAAAAAAAAAAAAAAACAACAAACACCGAAACCAAGCACCCGCCCCCCCCAAAATAGGGACAGATATATTTTAAGAAAAGCCACCCTATCTAGTCTTCAGAGCTGATAACAATGGCTTAGTTTTCCTTGTCCCTTTCACATTTTCAAGCCACTTCCAAATATTTTCTTATTGGGAAACCTAGTAGTGATTGAAAGGCCAAGAATTAGATGTAGGTGATAATTCTGTGCTCTAAAAAGTATTGCACTTTTCCAAAGACCTCCATTTCTTTATGGGAACAAAGCTGTAGACTCACTACAGAATACTCGAAGAACTCTCTTTAGGGCTGTGTATGGAGATTAGAAGGACTGGCTAGCCTAAAACCCCTGTATTGTGGAGTTTGAATGACCATAGGTTTTTTTTGTAGTAACTCCCATCAGTGGTGGGTGCTCTAATTCTTCAATCTTCATCAGCCATGGGATATGCTTTGACTAATTAGCAAACAGAGGCTGAAAAGTGCTTGTTTTTGGTTTTTGAGGATCCTCCCTTTCTAGCTGCTGGGAACTCCTTTGCCATAGTGCCAAAAAGCTCAGGTTAGCCTCCTGGAGGATAACACAAGCTCCAGGCAGCCCAGCCACCTCACCTGTCTCAGCTGAGGCCCCAGACATGTGAGTGAGACCATTCTTGACCATCTAGACCAGCAGCACTGGCTCAGATTAAAAGAAACACTCAGATTAAAAGAAAATTCAGAATCATGAGAAATAATAAATGTCATTTTAGGCTAAGTTTTAGGATGGTGTGTTGCATAGTAAATACTAAATGACATATTCTTACACTCCCAAAAAACAAAATAACTTAAAAATAAACATTTACTTAAAGTATCCATCCTACCCAAAGCATCTACAGATTTGATACAATTCCTGTCAAAATTCCAATGACATTTTTCACAGAAAGAGAAAAAGCAATTCTAAGATTGTATCAAAGCACCAAAGATCCTGAATAACTACAACAATCCTGAGAAAGAAGGACAAACCTAGAGGCATCACACTTCCTGATTTCAAACTATATTACAGAGCCATAGTAAACTAGAGAGTGTGGTACTTGCACAAAATACACACATACATCAACACAACAGAATATATAACCCAGGAAATAAACCTAGGCATGTATGATTGATTAATACAGGACAAAGGAACCAAAAATATATGATGAGGAAAAGATAATCTTTTCAAGGAATGGTGTTGGGAAAACTGGACAGCCACATGTGAAAGTGACACTGGAACCCTATCTCACACCACATACAAAAATCAATTCAAAATGAGTTAAAGATTGAATGTAAGACCTGCAGCCATAAAACTCCTAGAAGAAAATATAGAGGGTAAGCTTCTTCTTGACATTGGTCTTGGCAATGATTTTTTTGGATTTGAAAACAAAAGCAAAATTAAACAAGTGGGGCTACATAGAACTAAAATACCTCTGCATAGCAAAAGAAACAAAATGAAAAGACAACCTATGGAAGGGAGAAAATGTTTTCAAATCACATGTCTGATATGGAGTTAATATCTAGGATATATAAAGAACTCATGTATTTCAAAAGCTAAACAAAACAGAACAAAAACCCCAAACAACAGAATAAAAAAATGAGTACAGGAACTGAGTAGACATTTTTCTAAAGAAGACATGCAAATCACTAACAAGTACATGAAAAGGTGCTCTACATTGCTAATTGTCAGGGAGATACAAGTCAAAACCACAATGATGTATTACCTCAGACCTGTTAGAAAGGCTATCATTCAAAATCAAGAGATAACAAGCGTTGGCAAGGATGTGAAGAAAGGGAAGCCTTGTGTCCTGATGGTGGGAATGTAAACTGGTTCAGCCATTAGGAAAAAGAGAATGCAGGTTCTGCTAAAAATTAAATTAAGAAATATTGTATGACCAGCAATCCCACTTCTGGGTGTATATCTAAAGGAAATGAAGACAGGGTATTGAAGAGGTATCTGTACTCCCATCTTCATCACAGCACTATTCACAAAAACGAAGACACTGAAACAACCTAAGTGTCCATCAACAGATGAATGGGTAGAGAAGATGTGGTGGTATACATATATAATGGAATATTATTTACCCATGAGATAAAAGGGAAATCCTGCCATTTGGGACAATACGGATGGACCTTGGGGGCATTACAGTAAGTGAAATAGGTCAGACAGAGAAAGACAAATACTGCATGGTATCACTTATATGTAGAATCTAATTAAAAAAAAAAGATTAACTCATTGAAACAGGATAGAAGAGTGCTCATCTGGTGCTAGGGGTGTTGGGAACAACACAGAGAAGTTGGTAAAAAGGTACAAAGTGAGTCAGAGATGAATAAAATCTGAAGAGTGAATGCGAAACATGGTGACTACAGTTGCTAATACTGTATTATAGAATTGAAATTTTCTGACAACGTAGAACTTAAATGTTCTCGTACATAAAAAAGATAAATATGTAAGGTGATGGGTATATTAATTACTTAGATTGGGGGAATTCTTGCCCAATGTATGCATGTATTAAATCCCCATGATGCACACTTTAATTATCATACAATTTTATGTGTCAATTATACCTAAATAAAGATGAAAAAAAAATTAAACATTTGCTTATTTTGAATTAGTGGTGATACTGTGTGATACATAGAGTCCCCCTTCCTAATAGGAAGTGGCTTGATTTCAGTATTTATCTTTCCCAAAAAATGTAATGAAAGTCTTCCAACTTAAGTGTTAGAAAAATTCCCCAAGGGGGCGCCTGAGTGGCTCAGTGGGTTAAGCCTCTGCCTTCAGCTCAGGTCATGGTCTCAGGGTCCTGGGATCGAGCCCCACATCGGGCTCTCTGCTCAGCAGGGAGCCTGCTTCCTCCTCTCTCTGCCTACTTGTGATCTCTGTCTGTCAAATAAATAAATAAAATCTTAAAAAAAAAAAAGTTTAAAAAAAAAAAAATTCCCCAAGATTTGAAATCTCTTTTCTCCTTTTGGGGTGATGTAATACAACAATAACAAAAGCTATCATTTTTAGGCATTTACCATGTCCCAGCTCCTACGCTCAGTGCCTTAAAACACTACCTTACTCAATCATAGCAATTCACTGGGAAGGTTTGATTCTTCCCGTTTTTGAGTATAAGAAACTGAGTCTCAGAGATGAACTTGTCCAAGATTCTACAGTACATGGCAGAGCCAGGATTCAACCCCAGATCTTTCCAACCTTTAACCATTTTACTTTATGAACTACCAAGCCATTTAGTATTGCTATGAATAAGTTTAAAACTATTTTCCCAGGATTTAATGGATGGAAAATTCTGAAGGAGGTATGGAGAGCAGTAAAAAGTTTGCAGAAAAGGGAGACAGAGGCAGAAACTTCACCTGCTTTATAATTTTGTTTTCACCATTTCCTTGGTCAAAGTCCCCTTTGTCAGTCTTTTCTCCCACCACTCACTAAAAATACCAGAAGGCAGTAAAGGTTTATAAAAAGTATCATCTTTAGATCACTACACAAGTATGACTAAACTCGTACTTCCCTGCCAATCAGGGAAGCCATACTACCACTGTAAAAATCCTGCCACTACACGCATGTACCACACACACGTGTGCACGCACACACACACACACACACACACACACACACACTCACACCTGCCTTATTTGTCCTCTCTATCCTCTTCCTCAGTATAAATTATGAGAGTCCTTCTGAGTCACCAAAGTGGTTTTCTCCTTTCTCACATCTAACCCCAGTGGGGGCTCTCACAGCTAAGCCATAAAAACTCCATTATACAGCCTACCCCAATGTAAATACTGTTCTGATAACTCGATCTTTGTTCTTGAAATAGGTAATTCACGATGTTTTTTGACACTTGTTACCACATCCTTCTGACTGTCCTGGTCTGTTAATAAAATTGGAAAGATCCTTCAAAGCAAAAGGAAAAAAAAATTAAAGCCTCTCTTCTAAGCCTGGGCTATTGCAATTTACGTAGATGAAAACAGGATTTCCCACTGCTGAAACACTGTAAGATACTTTAAAGTTGTGAAGACAGACAAAAAGTGTCAGATGTAATTTGCGGGATAACGGCACAAGTGATAGAGGTCTCCAAACCAGGATGTCAAACAATACAAGGCCCTCAAAAATAAGAAGAAACCTGTCTCAGACTAGTGACTTGTCCCTGGGGAGTGAGACTAATCAGGCTTTGTCGCTTCCTGATATGAAACCCAAGATACACACCCACAGGGTTTAATTACATAAATCTAAAAGGCTAAAGGGAATGACTGAATTTTCCTTAGAGAGAACCTCAGATTAAGAGAGGAATAAAATGTTTAAGAGATGACATCCATTCTTTGAGGCTCAAAAAGAATGGGTCTGGTAAAACAGCTCTCATAAAAGGGTGAGTGGTTTGTACCTCTTTTGAATAGATCAGGTATCATCAGGATATTAATGAGAGAGGTTGACAGCCTCTTCAAGTTAATGCCAATGTTCATTTAAATTAAGCATCATTTGCTGAGTTCCAATTCTGAGTCAAAAGGAAGCTATTCAAAGTAGCATTGGTGGAAGGTTCTAGAATTTAATAATATTCATGTACTGCTGTTATTTACATATCCAGAAGGAGTCCACCCTTAGGGGTGAAGAGCTGTGCTGGGTTAACTTGCTCTTGTCCCTGGTGGAAATATTCTTCCCCTTGCAAACTGAGTTTTGCTCCCCTGGGAGACGGGCTTGCATGAGGAAAAGGGAACCAAACTTTGTAAACACCATTAATTTCTTGTGGAAAGGCTCTGCATCCTCCTATGTGTTCAGTTAGGTAATGGAAGCTGTCTAGGGCAGAAAAGAGACAAAGGGACAAAACGTAGAAGTAAAAAATAACTGAAGGACAATGAATCAGCTCTCTCTTTTAACTTCCCCCTAAGCCAGTACTTGGTCCCCCCTTTTTGGGTGTGAGCTGGGATTTCTCCAGTTTGACTTAATCTGGGAGAAGGTGGAGTTAAGGGGCTGTTCTCTCATCACTCCTTCCCCTCCCACACCACTGTCAGTAACGCTCAGTGAAAAGAGAATGATTATTGTCTTCCTTTTCCATTTGTAAAGCACAAAGAGGCAAGAGCAACTTCACTAGCACCCACTATTCAATCCTGGGGAACAGATTAATTTGCCACCACCGAAGCCATTCCTTATACTTCCTTGGCTTTGCGGGGGTACTCCTTGAGATGGTTTGGTGAGAAAGAGTCATATCTACAGGAAGTCAAAGAATGGCTGAAACTTCAAACAAAGCGTGGTGGCCCTCCTAATTACATACGCGATGCCTCTTCATTGAATTATAACTCCAAGCAAAACAATTAGAACGGATTCCTTCAGCGTGATTTTATAATTGTCTGCATGGGAGACTGTGTCATGACAATGGCAGTTGGCACCAAAACAGATAAACACCAAGTACTGAAATTCAAAAATTAATCTTTTCATTTTGTCATGGAGGTGTTGGCAACCCTGCTCAATGTGTGTGAAGTGCGTTGTGTTTTGAGGCGAACCCAATGGAGACTATCTCACAAAGGACCAAGGATTTGGGCTCTGGGTTGCATAA
This sequence comes from Lutra lutra, assembly GCF_902655055.1. NCBI lineage: Eukaryota > Metazoa > Chordata > Mammalia > Carnivora > Mustelidae > Lutra > Lutra lutra. Next base: position 14,794,636 of record NC_062283.1, read on the forward strand.
AGTAGTCACAGTAACTCAGAATCACTATTGGTGGTGGGGGGGAGTTAATGTTTGTGGAAGTGGAACAGTGAACATGTATTTGTCCCGAGGGATACCCTTCAAGCATTTGACTCTCCAGTGCAGCCTTTTTCATCATTTGTAGAACATCTGGTGGGTGATGGCTTCCTCCTCGAGGTAATACATAAAATGACAGGGTCAGGAAAGATATGACAGCATGGTAGTCAAAGTCTCATTTTATAAGCCAGGAGATGAAGAGGAAGAAACTTACCTAAATTCACGCAAAACTAGTCTGAGCCTGATCAGCTACAAGAAAAGCAGACTCATTGGGATGCTTGGGTGGCTCAGTTGGTTGGGTGTCTGCCTTCAGCTCAGGTCATCCCAGGTCACCCTCAGGTCATCCCAGGGCGCAGGGATCAAGTACCACATCCGGCTCCCTGCTCAGTGGAGAACCTACTTCCTGCTCTGCCTGCCACTCCCCCTGCTTGCACGCTCTTTCCGTCTCTGACAAATACATAAATAAAATCTAAAAAAAAAAAAGAAGAAGAAGAAAAGTAAAGCATACTCGCTAGCTCCCAATTCATTGACTTTCCAGAGAGCTGAGTAAGTTCTGGAGATGTACCACACAGAGCAGTGCCAACAGCCAACGATGCTGTAGTGTACACTTTAAATTTGCAGGAAAGTAGACCCTACTTATGTGTTCTTACCATGATAAAATAATAATAATAATAATAATAATAACACAAGAATAACAGTGATAATAATAAAAAGGAGGCAGGAGAAGACTTTGGAAGGTGATGGATATATATATATATATATATATATATATATATATATATGGCCTGGTTGGTGGTGGTGGCTTCATGGGTGCCTACCTGTCCCCAAACTTATCAAGTTGGACACATTGAACAGGAATATATTTTTGCATGTCACACATACCTCAATAAAGTGGCTTTAAAAAAATAAAAGAAACAGTTTGGGAGCCAGGCACAATATGCTTTTCAGCATCTTTGATCCTTACCACAACCCCGTGAAGGTTGAAAATGAAGAAACAAGGCCCAGGAGGCCATGACCTGCTTATGGTTGTATGGCCCATGGAGAAGTGATTGGAGAATCAAATCTCCCAATTCATTTCTCTCTTCTTCTTCTATTTATTTATTTGAGAGACAGAGAGAGCACACACATGTGCAAGAATGAGCAGAGGGAAGGGCAGAGGGAGAGAGAGAGAGCATCTTAAACAGACTTCACAGCCAGCGTGTAGCCCAACGTGGGGCTCAATCTCATGACCGTAAGATCATGACCTGAGCTGAAATCAAGAGCGGACACTTCATCCAACTGAGCCCCCCAGGCGCCCCCTTTCTCTCTTCATATCACAGTACCACCAAGGAAAGGCAGCCACAGGAGTTTGTGTACCAGAGAGGCTGGAGGGGACATCACAGGCATTAGAAACTGTGGCTTCCTTAACTGACGTCAGGGACCAGCAGGAGCTAGAATCAGGGCGATGTGGGAGGATGTGGCTTCCTACAGGAGATGGAGGACAAGGAGCCATGCTGAGAATGGAGAGTGGTGTCCAGATGAGCACACCAGCCTGACCAGTGTTTCTTAAACTCTACCGGGTCTAGGAATCCCTGGGAAGCCAGCTAAAAATGTAGATTCTGATCCAGATGATCTGGGTGGGGCCTGAGATTTTACATTTCTAACAAACTCGGCGGTGGGGGGGGGTGTAGTGGGGGGTGTGGGGGACAGGGTGGGGATGCTGCTGCTGCTGCTGCTGGTCTATGGGCTACACTTTGAGTTACAAGGCTCTGCTCACTCTTGTTTTCTGCAGAAAACTATCTCTGGTAGCTGCCTGGTTCCAGTGTTAACCTTCACCTAGTGGGCCCCTGTGTTTGCTGCAGTCTCTGGTTTGGTTTGGTTTGGTTTGGTTTGGTTTACTAAGTAAGAGAGGGACAGGTGGAAGGTGTAGAGGGACAGCCTCTCCAAGGCTGGGCTCCAAGTCCCTGCGAAGGGGCCAGTTGGCTATCAGGGTCTTTGGGATGACAGAAGCCCCTCTTCCCATCACAGAGAAAGTTAGGGTCCCACATTGTCAGCTGGCTACCACTTCAGGGGGTCAGGGGGAAAACTATGAAGTAGTGGTTCCTAGACTGAGAATCTGACAAAAAGCTCTGTGTTCCCATCTCAGAAAAATGCCCACATGGAACATTTTCCAGTTAATTTCAAGGTGTTCCCTGACCCCCTGGAGCCGTTCATGAACGCAAGGTTAAGAATGCTACCCTCCAACTGTGAAGGGGCCCTCAGGACTTGTGTTTGGAACCAATATCCCAGCCCAAATGGAGACAAGCACATGCCTATAAAAATGAAAATGAGTTTCATTGAAATGCAATTTGTATATATTTAAACACTTATTTGAGAAATAATTAGGGCCTCCTGTCTGCTTTCATCTCTCTGTGCATCATTAATACTCAAACTCCACTAAGTTTCAAGTTTTTTTTAAAATTTTAATTGTTTTTACTATCTCCTAGTTGACAAAGCTTCACCACCAATTAGAGAAATAAGTTGGCCTAATGAATTAATTACTAAAATTCACCTCTGCTGTTGCTGCCTCCGTGATGCTCATGCATATTCAAAGCACCTCCTCTTTTCAGCAGTTTAAACAAAGCTGGAGGAGACCTCCTTTTCTGGTGATCGCCAGGCGCTGATGGAAAATTGCTTTCAGGTTTCAATGGGCTGAAACTTTACCCGCCACTGGAGAGCAATGGACATTTCTGTGAAGTTTCATTTCAGTATCTGTATTGAGAACTAACAGGTGATTTCAAACAAGACAAGGGTCTTGTTCGTCCATAGACAAGAGTCTGGGTGGCCCACTCCGAAATGTCAGGCTGTGTCACTAATGTGTCAGCAGGGAATGCACAGACAGACCCAGATGTGAGGTAAGGATCCTAGCAAGAGGGACACTTGGGTCAGGAATGTGGACCCCAGACCAGATGGGCTGGCTGGCTTGCTTTCCAAAGTCGAGCTAGAGACGTCACTTCTTTGAACCTTAGTATTCAGATCTGTAAAATCAAGATAATACTATTTATGCTTCTCAGGGCTGCTATGGGGGACTACATGGGGTTACATATGGAAAGAAGCTGGCACGGTATCTGCTGCTTTGTTCGTGCTCAAAAACGCTAGTATTTGAGCCATGCAAAGCAATGAAGCCCCGATACACAATGCCTGGCGGATGAGCCTCGAAATCATTATGCTAAATGAAAGAAGCCAGACACAAAAGGCCACATATTGTATAATTCCATTTATATGAAATGTCCAGAATAGGTGAATCCATGGAGACAGAAAGCAGATTAGCCGTTGCCAGGAGCCGGGGATGGGGAAGAAGCAGAGGAGCCTGCTTAATGGGTACAGGGTTTTCTTTTAGGCTGATAAAAATGTGCGGGAACCAGATAAAGGTGGTAGGTGCACAATACAGTGAAGGAATTGTAGACTTAAAAAATGGTTGATTTCATCTTATGTCTATGCATTTAACGTAAGTAAAAAAAATAAAATTATAAAATTTTTATTAATAACAAAAAAATTCGTGTTGGTTCGTCTTTCCCTACACACACCCTGTGTATCAGCTATCTCCTTCAGAAAGAATAAAGGGCCATGGGTCTCTAAGGTTCCTGGCATTTCTGACATTCCTGGAGTCATGTCCTCTTTTGTTTTTTTTTTAAAGATTTTATTTTATTTATTTGCGAGAGGGAGAGAGAAAGAACAGGAGCTAGGGGGAGAGACAGAAGGAGAGGGAGAAGCAGACCACCTACTGAGCAGGGAGCCTGACTCGGGGTTTGATCCCAGGACCCCGGGATCATGACCTGAGCCAAAGGCAGATGCTTACTGACTGAGCCACACAGGTGTCCCCCTGGAGTCATGTCCTTAGTGAAATCCTACTATGAGTTAAGTCCTGTGCTGGCTGCCATGGAGACATAAAGGCAAAACGAAGGATGATGCCTGCCTTCAGGAAGTGTACTGGTAAGTAGGCAGTAACAGAAAGACATGAGTTACTGAAGTAAGTGTACCCGATGAAGACAGAAGCAGATCAGAAGTACTTCAGAAAAGGTGACGGATGTGGGGTAGAATGACAGGAAGAGAAGATCGAGCAGTGTAGGGCCTGTTTAAGCTAGAGCCTCAAGCTGGGGAAGATTTGGCCAAGATAGGGATGGAAAAGAAGAAGGAAATCATGCAATGTCCTTCAAATGGAAGGATAGCAAATGCCAAGTAAAATCAAATAGAATGCATCAAGTACACTAAGCTTAAGTGTCCAGCACAAGGATTTTTTTTTCCTGTTTGTACATACCCTTGTAACCACCACCCATGTCAAGATAGGGAATGTTTCTTGTCAAAAAAAACCTGTATAAACTTTGAACAAGTCAAATTACTGAAACCTACCAGTTCTTTTCAGTAATGAGACAATATTCTCCAGCATAACTATCTCTAATCAGGATGCATTTTATGTAATGATTTTATTTTTTAAAAAGATTTTATTAATTTATTTGACATATAGAGATCACAAGCAGGCAGAGAGGAAGGCAGAAAGAGAGAGAAGAGGAAGCAGGCTCCCCGCTGAGCAGAGAGCCCGATGCAGGGCTTGATCTCAGGACCCTGAGATCATGACCCGAGCTGAAGGCAGATGCTTTAACCCAATGAGCCACCCAGGCACCCCTATGTAATGATTTTAAATAAACCCAGGGCCGGATCTTATGTTGCATTTATTTCAAAGGTTCATGTGACTAGGCAAATTGTGAGCCCTTACATTTTTCAACATTTTCTCAAACTATGACACTTCCTTCCTCCTCTGATTTCTGAAACCCCCGTATGCCATCTCTGAATGACAGGAAACAAGCAATGAAGCCTCTTCGTATTACGTTAAGTGCCACACCACCTTGCAGCTCGCAGAATAATCTAGGACACTGAGCTACCAGACACGTGGTGGAAGAAACATGTGCTGAATCCATGGCCATTTCTGAGGAGTTTCTGGAACACAGACACATGTGATAGGCAGGAGGATGGACACCTGACACAAAGGCAGCCATTTAAGTCCTAAGAAGCCTGCTGTTTCCTGAGGGTTCTCCACGTGGTACGAGGGGGTGACTGATGGACAAAGATGCTCTTTGTTGAGGAGTCTGAATGAGACACACAGAGAGGTGACGTACAATAGAGCAGAGCAGGAACAAAGAAGCACAGAGAGAAAAGCAAGCAGAAGCCATGACAGGGGAAGGGGGAAGCAAGATGTCATCTGCGACAGAAGAGAAAGACCACACTTAGTGAGAGAAGTGGGGCCAAGAACACTGAGGGGTGAGCAGGGCGCGCCAGGGTGGTTGCTCTTGGGTCACCTCAGAGAAGATGTTGGAATGCAAGCCACTGTCACTTCCTGACAGAGGGAACAGCCTTCCGGTTCTGCAGCTGCTAAGACCTGTCAGGGATTTTTTTTTTTTTACGAGAAACACAATGCACAGAGAGAACCCAAGTGTATCTCTGGGTTTTTTTGAAAGCCAAAGGAGCATCACACAGATCTTAAGTGAAATTCAGTGAGAGCGTTTTTATAAATGCCTGGGAATAAGAAAGAGGTATCGTCTTCAGGAAGAGGAATATGAATTATTCTGGGGAGAAAAGGAGATGTAAGATCAAATGCTAAATTGTCATAAAATAGGGAGCAACTTTGTTCCCCCCTTTCAATTAATTACCAGTGGAAAAAATGAGTTTAAAAACATGTAGATTTTGAGATGAGTGTACCTTATGAAGAGAGAAATAATCGGAGGAACGATTTTGTTTTTAACCCAGATAGATTTCACTTGACTAGCTCTGCTCCATACCCACCCAAACTGAATATACTACATATAAGGGACTTCTTGACAAGCGAAGATGATTAGCCAGGCAATGGAAGTGGGCTGCCTTGATAAAGGTTTTAAGTAAATTCAGTTCATTTATTCTATATTTCCATCCATTAGTTTTAGGGTCCTAGACCACTTTCCTTACAAGGGTGAGGCCTTGGACTTTAATACCAAGAAGAATTATGTTAAAACATATTTATTGTTCTAACCATCAGTTGGAAGAATAGTCAAATCACATGATTTGCTATCCACAAAAGATAAAGTTTGATATATTTTTGGGGGGGAGATAAAAGGAATGTTCTAATCCAGAGGCCTTTCCATCTGTATCTGATCTTGTATGAACAATTGAACTATGAAGCTTATTTAAAGCATTAATTTTTTTTTCCTGCAGGAAAGACATCTGGCCTCCCATCTACCATTTTATTAGTCTACATTACTTCCTTGGAAGGAAAGATAAGTTTTTTTGAGTGGAGAAATTAAAACACTATTATATAAAACACTGGAATGCAACAAGAGAATCTCAATCCCAGGGGCAGAGTTTTGTTCTGTTTTGTTTTATTTGATAGAATAGAATTGGCGAACAGGTTTCACCTCTCATGCTAGCTTGGATTAATGGATAATTAAGAGCCCAGTGCGGAGAAAAAATAAGGTTCCATCAAGGTTACTTAGGGCAAAGTGCTGAAATTTTTGAGTGGGGTCTCTTGAGTGTGGAGTATCTGCTATTCCTACACTAGGGGATTGTTGTTATTAATGCCATGTGAACGAATCTTGGTAAATATCAGTGAAAGCTTTTATTTGCCTTACTGCTAAAGCAATCTGTGTTTATTACAGAGAGTCAGAAAGTACACATAGCTACAAATAAGACAGTAGAAACCATGACCATTTTTTTTACCTAAAGATGTGGTAGCAATACTGAGAGATTTCTCTCCCTTTTTTTCATCTAGGTATTATATTTCAAAAAGGGGTTGAGCCTGCATCGTTTTGCAACCTGATGTTTTAACCTTTATCGTAACTCATGAAAATATTTCTATGTCATTTAAAATACCTCCCTTGTATTCCACTGTACCAGTTTAATGTAGTTTAACCACTATTCTCGTATATCATGGTGGTTTCTAATTGTTACTGGTTTTGGTAACCCTAATATCATGAATTTTATAGACGTATCTTTTGGCACCTATAAAATTGCCGTCAGGATAAATTTTTATGAGCAGAATTGCTGAAACAAATTAAATGAAAGTATCTTTGATGGGAATTGATGAATAATTCTACTGAAATGCAATGAAAATTTATTTTCCACAAATTTTTAAAATTTGAAAGTATAAAAGATTTATTTGTTTATTTGAGAGAGAAAGGGAGAGAGAGCGAGAGGAGGGGCAGAGGGAGAGAATCTCAAGCAGACTTCGGCTGAATGCAGAGCTCGACACAGGGCTGGATCTCACAAGCCATGACATCAAGACTGAGCCAAAACCAAGAGTTGGACCCCCAGCCAACTGAGCCACCCAGGCACCCTTGAAAGTGTATTTTTAAATGTGCCCATGGACTGAATAACAGTACTAAGATTTCAGAGACCGATTAAGAATTTTGTTGTATAAGTGAGTAATTGCTCTCAAAAAACTAGTTTCTGCACACGAGATTACAATGAATCACATTAATGTCATATTTGGAACTATGTGGGCGGCAAAATACTTTTTTTGCACACAAAGTTATAATGGAAAAGTTACCTGCTTGTCACGAATATGTTGACTCATTATGTGGGTCAGAATTTGCTACAGAGCTCTACTTTGAGACGTCACGGAGAAACTAAGAAAAAGTTCCTACAAACAGGAATGGCCAAGTTCTACGTTGTGATCTCTGTTTCCAGGATGACCTGGTATATATATTAAAACCAAACCTATTAAGATTACAGAAACAGTTCTGAAGCCTAAGTGGAAAATTTGATTTCTTCAGATTATACTTTTAAACTGTAAATCTTCTTAAAGTAACAGCAGCTGAGGTATGAGTATGTTATATAATTACCCTCCCTCAATCAAACTCAACAACTTCCATTGGGTAAAAACATTATGCCAGACACAGCAGGTGCCAAGATTATTAAAACTTGGTCTTACCCATTAAAGTTACAATAAGGCTATTGGGAGAACAGCCAAACAAATATTTTGGGGGGAGGTCAGCATAACAAGTAATAATAGAAAGGATGCAAGTAAGTGTAAGACACAGAGACAGGGAAGCAACAAGCAATGCCTGTGATGAATAGTGAAGGTGTTATAAAGGAAGCATCTTTTTAGATGGATTCACTAAGACTGGGTTGGTGTGAGATTTTTGATCAGAGTTTCTGCCTGCTCTTTGATAAGATTTTACATGTCTCTGTTCTAACCAAAACAGTCTGCTGGGAAAACAAAATATCTGAAATCAGCATTGATCATGGTATTTATCTATTTATTTATCCATCATCCTCTCTTTCTCATTCCCTTGTATTTTGTTGAGTTGACATTGTAATTAACACAGAGACTCAAACTCTCTAATGCACACTTGTGTCTCTTGTTTGAAATTCTCCAGAGAGTGTTATCTACCTCTTTAATGTCATCAGCCAGTCAAGGAAGAAAAGAAAATAGCATCAATAAATATTTTGGCTTTTCTTTACCAGTTGCTAACATATAAACACACACACAATCACTTTTAGAAAGAAACAGTTAAATAATCCATATATTACTCATTCACTCGTCCATTCATGAACTACTCATTGGATAGCCATTCTGCACTAAGCATTCTGTGAGGTTAAAAAAAATAAAAGCCCACATCTACAAGATCATTAAGCACTGGAAACTCTATGAAAGTACACATGAGTTACATCATCTTCAGAATCAGACTCTTTATGTTTTGGGAAACAGAGATTTGTTTGCTAAAATACTGTAGCATGGGAAGAAAAAATAAGAATCTTTGCGTTTTTAACTACAACAGCTGCTTTGGGAAAAAAGTCATCATAAAAATAGTTAAGCATGGAATGGTAATTGCTCATCTTGTCATCTGATTGCTAGATTAAAAACTCCAGATTTGTAATTGCAGTTATCATGCAAACAAATTCAAGATCCTGAAAATACATGTCCTCCCGGCTATGTTTTTTAAGGACAGTCATTTTTTCCCAGGGATTTTGAAGTATTTTAATCATTTTAAAGATTGAATTTATAGCACTTACTAGTGAAAATGTATCATGGAGACCTGATTTATTAAAAAATGCATTGTTTGATGAAATTATACTCTATAAAAGATAATTTCTAGTATTAAAGCATGCTATGAATGGCAGAAGTCATAAGTTTTAAGAGGCTTTTAAGAATCCAATTAGCATCATTTAAAATTTTCTGTTCACGTTTCTGTTATATGATAGACCAAGCCTTTATATTCCACTATATAATCATTCAAAAGATGCGAGATGGTATCTTCCAGGGGACCTTGAGTATTGCAATCCGGTCACACGTGCTGCCAATAGCTTATTTTTGTTATAACGGAATATTCCACAATGACTGTCAGGTTGAGTTGAGAGGATATGTCACAAAGTGTAGAGGTGAAATGGGTGGTTAACTTCAAGCTCCAACATAGCGAAGTCCCCTCACTGGAGGGCGGAGATGGGCCTCCTGGATCCAGATGTGCAGAGAGAGCCACACACAGCTCTGCTCACGGTCCACGGGGCATAGGGAGGAGCAAGTCACCAATAAAAGCTGGAGAGCTGAGGATGCTCGCATGTACACGCAGCCACTGCTTCCTGGGGAAGGGTTTAGCTAGCACTGACGTGAGTTGTTCCCGGTCTCTGCATTTCTTTAAAATGCCTGCCAAAATGTCTAGAATTCAAAAGGACGGCAAGCACCTGAAGGTTGAGCACCACCGACCTTCATCTTTCAAGGGGCCCCATTGTGTTCAGGCTCAAGTCTGGGTGAGTTTCCTCAATGCAGCCTGTAGATCTTGGACAAGGGTCTTAGCCTCCCCTGCAGAGGCAACTTCCATTTGTCAAATGAGGCTGTTGTATCTTTCTTCTGGGAGGTTTTAAGAGCTAAGGTGCCATTTTCTAAGTGCTGAGTATAGAGTAGACGCTCTGTGAGTTTCCTAATTTAGAACTCATTACCTTAAATTCTTTATGGCCAATCACGAGAAGCGTGAATTGGTCGCCAACTTTAATTGCCTACCCAATCTCAAGCAAAGAAACCAATTAAAGCAAGGTTTTTGCACTTTATGGCTACATTTGAAATTATAGATTGGTTACTCTCACCAGTGTGACATACCCACACCCTATTCTTTCTGCCTTTCATTTCTCTGCCCTTCACCCCTCCTCCCAGTCTGCTCCCTAAGAAAATTGGGCTTGTAAGATTATTTTATATCAAACATATGTGCATATCATCATGACTTGGTTTTATATTATAACTAAATAATACTCAAATGAATCAATAAATATCAGCGGTTCAAAATGGAATGATAAGAGTTCAAATCACAGCTGGAGGACAACTGGGTAAATGTAGGCACACTGGTTTTAAACTTAAATTTCATACTTGTCTGGGAAAAGGTTTTCTTTGTTTCTAGATACACCTTTGGATAAAACAACCATGCCAACTGCAATAGTACTATGGACTTTGCATTCTGAAAACATCACTTCCTGTCTCTGTGATGTTATTGGGTGTTAGAATTTTTTTTTCCAGAGATCAGACCATCAAAATGTTCTGAAGTCAATACCACAAAATCAGACAGGCCCCTCCTAATAGAAGAGGCATGTGAGAATAAAAACTGGATTTATTTTATTAAAATATTAAAGCTATTCTCCCAAATTTTAAGTGCTATTTCATTGCTTCTGATAACCTTCCAGATTCTGATGAATGACATCACTCACAAATTAGGAAAGTTTTATTTATTGCTTTCAATTCTATTTCTTAACAATATAGAGCAAATGACAAAATACCAAGACAGGGGATAAAACAAAGTCGAACACACACACACACACACACACACACACACACACACACACGCCCTCCTTATCCTTGAGCATAACATCTACCGGGGTGACCCAACAGGTGCATATAAGTGGGAAATAAGGAAGAACCTTGCAAATGGCATGATAAAGACAGAGGCCAATATAGGAGCAGAGCAGGGAATCAGAGACAACCTCATAAATACACCTCATATCTGAGCAATTTTTCAAAAAAAATGTGAGCAGGGGCGCCTGAGTGTCTCAGTGGATTGAAGCCTCTGCCTTCGGCTCAGGTCATGATCCCGGGGTCCTGGGATCGAGCCCCGCATCAGGCTCTCTGCTCGGTGGGGAGCCTGCTTCCTCCTCTCTCTCTGCCTGCCTCTCTGCCTACTTATGATCTCTGTCAGTCAAAAAAATAAATAAAATCTTTAAAATAAAATGTGAGCAAATTTTAGCAGAAAGGACAGGAAAAAGCATTTCGAGTTTGCAAATGCTAGCACACATCAGAATCACCTGAAGGGCTTATTAAAACACAGATTGCTGGGACTTCCCTTCAGAGTGTCTCAGTCAGCAGATCTGAGGTTGGCCCGAATCTGCTTTTCTAGCAAATTCTCAGGTGCCGCTGATGTGTGGGTTCTGAGAGGATACCTGGAGATCAGGGTGAGAGCACAGAGACAAGCAAGTGGACCATATTCAGGGGATAGGGAGTTGTCTGGGTTAACTGGCATGTGGGACATCGCAGCTATAAGTAGGTTGACGTCAGAAAGTAGAAGGCATTGCATAATCAGAAGGACCACTACAAGTTTCTGAACTTGGGAAACTGTTCCATTCTTTGGAAGAAATTATTCTTTATAAAGAGATAAGCTGTAGCAGCAGTTTGTAGAACAAATCAGAAGGAGAAAATAGGACACGTGCTGCAAGAGAGGGCACAAGGACCTAAACCAGGATGTGAGACTGAAAAACAAGGGAGGGGACAGCAGAGACATCATGACAATCCCTCTTACCTGGTTTGCCACTGCTACAATGTGTGGCATGAGGAAAAAAAAGGGGGACATGAAAGCTTCTTCTAGATTCAAGTGTGGTGATGGTAAAGGCAATGGTGATGCCATGAGTCTAGAATGGGAGCCTACGTACATGACAGCGTGGTGGACCTACTGGTACAAATATTGGAAACTGAGGCCCAGTTAGATTTTAAACCCAGAGTGCGAACTCCAAATCTATATATTTGGAAGGCATACACTAGCCCTGAGGCTGGGTAGGATTTCTAAGACACAGTAGAGAAAGAGAACTGAATCAAGTCTACAACACAGAGATAGATATGATTAGGGAGGAGGAAGAGGAAACTACGACATTGGCATCTGGGGAGTAGGAAGAGGAGGAGAAAGCAGCCTTATAAAGCCAATGGATGGAAGTTCCATGACAGAACTGTGGTTAACAGCAGCAAACACTATTACAATGTAAGGAAGCAAATAGGAGGCCATTCAAGTTGATGATCCGCCATTAGTGTCTTTCTGAGCAAGTCATGGCGGGCCAGAGTAGGGAATGAGGCATGAAGGGAGGTGACCGTGTAGAGGCTGTTGAGACTAAGGAGGACTATTTGAGGCTGAGAGAATGTGAGCCAGAATTGGATACATACATACATACATACATGCATACATACCTCATGCTGCTAGAAAAGTGAAGTCCTTGTGGCCCTTTGACCTCAAGTAAACCAGATCACTTAAGAAGAGATTTATTTTACAAAGGAGCTGAAGAGTTTGACACCTCAAAAAGCATTGTTAAGTAAATTCCATACTGTGTTAATTGATGGTTTCCAAGTGTGATATTTTCAAGAGTACAGATGAGTCATTTCTTCTGAAGTTTTCTGACTTAACTAATAAGAGAGTTTGATAAATTTTTGCCCCAGACGTTACCAAAAAATGTTAAAAGCCCAATCCCAAACAACCCACATGTAACCAAAAAAGAAAATTCTTTTGCAACACATATGCTGAGGATAAGAGAGGTGAGATTCCGAACAGCACAGGAGGTAGTCATTGCCGTTACTGAGCAAGTCTGTAGCAAAACCCATGTAAATTACAATAAAGTTTCTGAATAAATTTCTATGGGTTAATGATTATTCATTTTTTTAGAATGTGTATTTTCATACTAGTATGGTCAATTGATGCCTACTCTTAAGTGACAAAAAATAATACTTAATAAAATAATATTTATTAAAATTTCTATAAGAAATGATTTCATACAGCAAAGATCATTGTATAATGGGACCCATCATCATCTTTCAAATAAATCTGATTTCAGTAAATTCTCTCCTTTCAGGTATTTAAACCATGCACTATGTTTTCTCATTTCCTAGGCTGTCAGCGCCTGAGTCATTCCAAGCAAGACAGAACATACGGGAAGAACTTGGGAAAATTGATGAGACAAAAGAATTTTCAAAGATATATAAATGTAAGTCAGACTTCAAAGCGCCTCTTAGAGGTCACTGAATAAAATGCAGAGTTGTTTTCTCTGAGCTAAATATGAGAATCATCACATAATTCAACTGGCATATAATTCAATGGACATTATTCCAAAAGAAGGTGAAGAGACAACAAGGCAGTTTCAAACAATATTTTGCAAGTGATGGTAATCATTTTTTCCCCTTCTCTGCTTGACTTTGGCCAATTCTAGAATAAGGAATTCTTTTTAGCCCTCTGTGGAGGAGCAATTGCTCATTTGTTATTATTTGGAGTTTTACTCCATTCGCTGCAGCTTTTCTTTCTGGAGACATTAGAGCAGAGGTTCTCATATGGAGAGAAGTGGGGAGGTAATTTTGCCTTCTAGAGGACATTGGCTGGCGATGGAGAGATTTTTGGTTGTTGCAATTGGGGGGGGGGGTGCTACCTGCATCTGAAACCCAGTGATGCAGGTAAACATCCTACACTACCCAGTGCAGCTCCCACCCCTTCCAACAAATCATTATCTGTCCCCAAACGTCAGCAGTGTCTAAACTGGGAAACTGAATTAGAGCACGGCTTAGAGAAATTTATAAAAGAGTATGGTGGCACTCCCAATGCTCCTAGCATGTTTCAGTATGGATAGACAGTAATGTGTTTCTTTTTCCTATTTATTGAAACTCATTTTAGACTTGAAGCTCAAGTGTAAACTCCCCATGCACTCTAGTCTGCCTCCTCCTTCCCCACTTCCCCTGAAGGTGGGCTGGTCAGGGTTAGTGGTACAGGTGCGAGGGTGGAAGAGGAGACCTAGAACAGACCAATCTCAGGTCTAAATTCCTCCCACCTTCTCCCGGTCCTTAGGTCCTGATTAGTTTCCTTGCTTGGTTCAAAGGTACCAGACTTCTGTGGGTCACTAAGTGCAGCAGTACTGACACAAAGACTTTCCCAAAAGAGGACACACAGAGAAGTGATAAGATAATGAGACCATTCTCCAAACCCTACAGATCCCTGCGCTCTAGCCATTTGCGATGAGGTGGATGGAACTAGAGGGTACTATGCTTAGCAAAATAAGTCAATCGGACAAAGACAATTATCATGTGATCTCCCTGATATGAGGAAGTGGAGAGGCAACGTGGGGGGTTTGGGGGTAGGAAAAGAATAAATGAAACAAGATGGGATTGGGAGGGAGACAAACCATAAGAGACTCTTAATCTCACAAAACAAACTGAGGGTTGCCAGGGGAGGGGGGTAGGGAGAGGGTGGTGGGTTATGGACATTGGGGAGGGTATGTCCTATGGTGAGAGCTGTGAAGTGTGTAAACCTGGTGATTCACAGACCCGTACCCCTGGGGCTAATAATACATTATATGTTCATAAAAAAATTAAAAAATTTTAAAAAAAGATAATGAGACCAAAGAGCAGCACACTTTTGCAGAGCACAGATAAGACAGTGCAGCTTGGTAACAGTTCACAAGTGAATGCACAAGCTTTGAAAGGGCAGCCTGATATTTTAACATGCACGCTCATCTTCACTGTCTAATGGAATGTGTCTCCTCCTCCCCGAAAAGCCACACAGATAAGCGATCTTCACATAAGATTTTTATTTTGCCACTCTCTCACCTAAGAACAGAGAATGAATTAAAAACCAATTGTCTCTTAAAAAAGGAGAATAAACCCCCAAACTACAGTCACTTTAAAATTTCTCCTCTCAGAATAAAATGATAGCAATGAGGATCTTGGGTGTCAAGGGCTTTCCCGGGGCAGAGAGTCAATGTTGAGTTTAGAGACCTAATCAATTGCTATGGGTTTAAGCTTAAGATAAGAGTATTTCATTGATTCTACTATGTGCATTTTAAGAAACACTTTAACATTTCAGGAAGCAAGATGCATCTTATAATTGATGACATAAGACAGCATTGTGTCACGGTTTAATTGGTTTTCTCTTTTTTCGTAGCAGATAAAATAATGGTACATCCTATGATTGATAGCATTTTAGATTTAATGAAGTCAGTAGTCAGTGTTTTCCAAATTTCTTAGGATCACTTGGATCAGGCCAGTCACCTCTAAAACTGCTTTTCTTTTGACACTTGTAGATACATCTTTTCTTTTTAAAATTAGCTTCTTGTTCAACTTCTCTTTTGCCTAGTTATATAGTCCATTTGCCAGAACATAAAAATGATTAATTTTGCATGTAGCTTTTTGTTCCTAAGGCTTCTTTTATTTTTTCTTTTACACTATCATAAATTGCTAGTGAGGGCTACAAACTAATAAAGAGTAAATAATACTTATTTTTTCTTCAATAAATAAGTTAGGCTAGAAATAGAAGAGCATAGGTAGAAGTTAGTATCTACTCATCATCTTTGGCATTAACTGGCTATATAAGTTTAATTATATAATATATAGCTCCATTTCCTATGATTCAAGGGGTATATAAATTTAAAGGGTTGTGTGAGGTTAAATGATAACACCAGCACCTAGAAATTACAGCTCTCTATGCAACTCCATAAATCGGAATCAGATGTGGCTATCAGTGTGGTGTAAGTAATGCTAACTGGATATCAAAAGACCGGATCTGACAACAACTTATTAAGTAACTTCTCAGTGGTTTAATCCTCCATTCATATTAGTAAAGGTATTGGCTTAAATGTTCCAAGGGAATATCACATTCTAGGGTCCTGTGATATGAAGGAAGAACGGAACAAGAGTTAAAGCATTAATAAGTAGTTCTCGTTTGCAGAAGGTTTTTCTTGCTTTTTATCTCATCTCCCCAGCTTAATTTAGCCTCATTAATTCCAACCAAATCTCTAGATGATCTCCGCGATCGTTACAGCTTTAAAGTTCCAGGGTTCTGCTAAATGCTTCCTTCCCAAACTTCTACAGACTTCTTAACTCCTTCTTTGCAATTAATTCCTCCCCCTTCTGCCATCCATGCCCTAGCAGAGCTGTCAGCCAAGCAGTGAGGATATTCTGTTATTTTTTATTTTTATTCTTACAACCGAACCCTCATAATTATTTTTGTGGCCCCTTTCTGAACTTGTTCTCCTTTGCCTACCTTCTTTACGAAAATGAGATGCTCAAGTCATACCTGGTTGAGCAGTGGAAGTCTGCCAACGTCAGGTTCAAGGGGGGACATGTGGTGTTCACAGTGCTGACCGGACCCTCAGTCCTGTGATCCCCTTGTCCCTCTCATTGACTTGACTTATGCAATTGAATTTTACTGCCAAATTAGATTGTTTGCCCATGATTCATCTGTACCCATCCTTCCAGTCTTTTTAGTGCCTCCCCTCTTGACTTTTGTCAAAATATATTAACAAGGTCAAAATCTTCCTCCAAATCACTTTACCAATGCAAATTATTAACTTAAGGCACACATCACATTTGCCTTAAGCTTGAATATGCTGAATACAAAAAAATGCAAAAAATGTGCCCTAACAAACCCCAGTCCATGATTAGTGTATATTATCTTCCTGATAACTTCACCTTATTTTAAAAACTACAGCATTCAAAGATTTATTACACAGTTCACCATTTAGAAATTGAAAAGGGGCCCTGAAAAATGAGCTAATTCAAATTGACTTTTAAACTTCTTTAACTCAAAATCTTCTAGATCACACACCTCTCTTTCATTGTTATGACTTTCTATGTTATGAACTGCACATATTAAAATTAGGGAATCACTCTGACTTTAAGAGAAAGGACAATGGCATACGAGGAGACATAAAATCAATTTATTGAACTGGAGGTTAGAAAAAGTATGTAAAAGGCACAAAATGCCAAAGGATCAAGTGTGTCTCTTGCATGTGTGGCTTGCTTACCATTGTTCTTGGGCTATAGTTTTTTGGTGAGATGCCCAGTCTTTGAGATGTTTTCTTTTGCACATATGGAATGCCAATCTCTGGATTTAAAAAAAAAATTAACTCTAGGGATTTATATACCAACACTCATTCTAACCAAGGAGAAGGGTATAAACATCTAGCATAGAGATGGTAAGGTTAAGGAGTTTACAATTTTTCTTTGTCACTGCTTCTTGCTTATTTTGTTCCTTCTCAGTGGAGTAATTCTATGGGATCGGAGGTCAGAAGGCCTGGGGTCTACTGTTGTGTCTGTTTTTTTATTTTGGCATCAGTATCTTCATCAATCAAATGCAAATAAGATTTAAAAACTCGCAAATAGTGTTGATGGAAAGACTAAGGTAAATAAGGTATGTGAAAATATTTTAGTGAACTGTAACATAGAATAACATACGCTAGCCCTAGGACATAATGAGTTCCGAGTTATTACTGCCATTATTTAACAGCATCATCTTCAGCTAACGCTCTTCTGTGTCTTTCAGTATAA
The DNA here is from genome assembly GCF_902655055.1 of Lutra lutra. NCBI lineage: Eukaryota > Metazoa > Chordata > Mammalia > Carnivora > Mustelidae > Lutra > Lutra lutra. Next base: position 14,812,217 of record NC_062283.1, read on the forward strand.
ATGACCACTTGAATAAAAGTTTTTCCATGAAAAAGTCTATTAAAAGCCCCTTTCCTTTATTTTCAAGGTCATATTCAACTTAAGTTATCTCATGATGAAAACATTATCAACACCAGATGATCAAAATGTCTAACCACATGGACATACAGCTTGGCCAGAACCACCGAGATTACCGACACATCAGAAATTTGTGACATGTCAGTTTCTAGCAATGAATCTGAGTTGCAAGATGTAGGTGTCTTCTATTACTTTTTTAAAGATTTTTTTTTACCCCTTTTTTTTCAGATTTTATTTATTTGACAGAGAGAGACACAGGGAGAAGGGGAACACAAGCAGGCGGGGAGGGAGAGGGAGAAGCAGGCTTCCCGCCAAGCAGGGAGCCTGATGTGGGGCTCAATCCCAGGACGCTGAGATCTTGACCTGAGCTGAAATCAAGAGTTGAACGCTTAATCGACTGAGCCACCCACGTGCCTCTGAAGGTGCCTTTTTAATGGCCTTCGTATTCACTCCTTCAAACAATATAGTTAGTTTTTTCATTTCTTGGGAAATCTGTCCAAATGTTGTTATTAGAGATACGTAGAGTGTATGAAGAGATGCTTTTCTTATTATAGCAAGAAGACAATGTAGCTTTTTTTTCATGCAGAAAAGAAATTGTGGGGAAAATATCTAATATTTTGAAGACCTAATAACTCGTTCTAACTTCAAAACGTAAGAATGTCTCATTTACATATGCATTTTGATTTGGGTGGTATTCTATTAAATAAAAAGCCACGAAGATGAACTCTTTCCATGAGCTATCTCTAGGGTGACCCCATCTTGATGCATGACCTCACCTTTCTTCACACTGTAGCATTTGTAAAGCATTCTTTCCACGCCTCATGATGAAATTTCACACTGGTGGAGATCCTTTTGTAAAACTTTTATGCAGATGACTGGAGCAAAACTGAAGTGAATCACATGTACCAAACATGCTCTCAAGAAAGATCAGATTTTAAAAATGGATTTTGCTTTTCCCCAAAGTGGCTATGGTAGAGTATGGCATTTAGAAGGTGTCACTCAGCCTTTTTGCAATTTGACATAATCTTAAATCAATGAAATGCTCTAGGTTGCCACCTGGAGATCGTCACAAAGGAAAGAAAGGATAACAGTTTTAAAGTGGAAAGAATCTGAATATTCTTTTAAGCAGAACTGGCAGAATTCTTTTTGGAATGATCAACCAACCAGACTGAAAAAACAGGGAGCCCATACACTACCATACTGATTTAGGAAAGAGCTGTACAGTGTTGACGTTTTGAAATTATGAGAATTTGTTCTAACACTGGGCCAGGGTACAGATGCTACTTGTCCATCAAAATTTACGAGACAATAGAAGGTATGCTCTGGAAATTAGCCAGCAATGAAGACAGTTTCTTTTGCAATACGCTGACCTCTTAGGTGACTATCCAAAGTATGCAGGACAAGTCACCATTCCCCTACTTAGAAAGCAGGAGGTCTACTCTTTCTGAAAACCCTCAAGAAGTTAGGTTCTTCCACTGAAATTTTTGTGTCCTTGAGTAACTTAATTAGTATTTCTTTTTTTTTAAATTAGTATTTTTGAGGCTCATTATTCTCTTCTATAAAATGGAAATGACAATAACTGCCCTTTGGTGCTGGTGTGCAGAGTACCTGAGAATTTTGCAGAGGTGTCAGCCCAGGGTCTGGGCAAAGATAGTTATTAGGTGTCTCTTGTTCCTGCTTCAACCTTGCCCATGGACTCTAGCCTTCGAAGTGTCCCACTGTTCCTTTGCCATAAGCTACTAGCGTTCTCTTTTTTATGATCATGATTTATGATTATGATTATGATTTGTGATTTGTGATTATGATTTTTTATGATTCTACCTTCATTTACCCTAGACTATTCCTCTCACTGTACTTCTTCACTTTAGTGGAGACTCTGGACACCACTGTTTGTGGAAACTCTGGACACCAAGGCCTAGTGGGTATGTTGGGAATCTAGAAATCAAAGATTGGAAGAAAATTAGTTATTGACTGAGTCCCATGTGCCTGGAAATCAAGGCATCCAGATGCCGTGGTTCATTCTGTAGAGGTATCTTAAGGACCCATTTTGCTGTATCCAGCACAGCTATGAGGTCACTGTGCCAGCCCTCAGGCAAGGGCAGGGGAGAGGCGCAGCCACGAGATCTCATGAGATAGCAACGTAACAGTCCTGGGCATCAAGCTAACTTCCGAGTAGAACACACTGGCAGAAGGAAAATGCTTTCTTGCCCTAATTGTTTGGACCTGAATTGGGTTTTATAGCTAACAACTAAACCAAAAAGCACACACATTCTTACTTAAGTCAGAGGGCATTCAAAATATTACAGAAGAAAATGCATATATTTAGAAATAACAGCAATTAAGTCTTCCCAATATAAACATCTCCCAAATACTGGTTTCTCCCCACTTCCTTCTGACTTCTTTCAATTTCTTGATTAAGAAAACAAATCAGGGACACCTGAGTGGCTCAGTGGGTTAAAGCCTCAGCCTTCGGCTCAGGTCATGATCCCAGGGTCCTGGGATCGAGCCCACATTGGGCTCTTTCAGTGTGGAGCCTGCTTCCTCCTCTCTCTCTGCCTGCCTCTCTGCCTGCTTGTGATCTCTCTCTGTCAAATAAATAAATAAAATCTTAAAAAAAAAAAAAGAAAGAAAACAAATCAGTTTTGTTGGTCTTGGAAAAGTTTAAGTAAGTTATGCAGTTTAACTCTTTGCATTCCCAAGGAACGTAGATGTATATGTTAGAATTCTAATTTAACACATTAATTCTTTATTTACTTGACTTCACCAAATGGCCAAGAATCATTTGGGAACCTTTAAGGAATTCCAAAAATAATAACTTGTGTTTCTCCATGAACTCGAAGATTCATTGTCCTAAAATATAAAGTCTGATTAAGGGAAGACAAAATTTCTATCAGGAATTTTCCCTGAAGAAAATTCTTTATTACCAAAAAAAGAAAAGAATGAAATGAAAAGAAAAGGAAAGAAAGAGAAAAAAGTCAGCACAATGGGCTAATTTACTTTTACCCTCTAAAAAGTGGAGGTGTAAAGTATATAAAATAAACTAAACTTGAAAAACCATGACACTACTCTTCATATTGGTCAACTTATCTCTCCCAAATTCCTTAATGTATACGGACACAATGAAAAATTTGCCGGTTTTGTCGTCATTTCCTTTCCCCAACTTCTGCTGCCTCATCACTGGTAACACATTATCTGCGTCAAACACTAGGACCCATTTATCATACATCCAACCTTTATGTGGGCACTTTTGTTATAGTCCTGTGGTTTCCAACTTATTTTCTGGAATCGAAATGTTCTTCCCTGGGACCATTAAATCACAGGCAGTTTGTGCTCAAAATGTCTTTATCCTTTTAACATGAATTAATGAGCTTCCTGGAAAGGTTAACAAAATTGAAATGCAAGATAATGGTTGTCATTCACATCCTTAATTGACAACAGTGAGTTCCCAGAGAAGGGATGACTTTAAAAGGGGCTCAGCACTAAGTAGTTAGTTCTGGACTGTAAAGAATTGTGTCATTTATTTGCATTTTCATTATTAACTAAAAGTTCTTCCTTTTTGATAGGCAAAATAATCCTTTACATTATTTTGTAGTTCTTTATTCTAGATCCTTGCTACGCAAAGAGCAATTCGTAAACCAGCAGCATGAGAATCACCTGCGGGAACCTGTTAGAAATGCAGACTCTCAGTCCCCAACCGAGACCTAGAATTAGAATCTATTTTAATAAGATCCTCAGATTAGACATGTGCACATTGAAGTCTGAGAAGGAATAGTCTACTTGGATCATTTGTGACAACCTCCTAAGGGCTGGTCCTTCCTTCAAACTCCCTCTCCCCCAGAGTGATCTTTGTAAGTTACAGATGTGATTATATAACTCACCTACTTAAAAATGTCAAGTTCATTTCCATAAGGCCTGCAAGGCCCCCTGACACCCAGTCCCTGCCTTCCTCTCTAACCCCCAGCTCCTTCCTACCCCCACACTGCTGTTCTGTATCTATGTTGTCCACTAGGGGAGCCACCAGCCACATGAGGCTATTGTGTACTTCAGGTGTGTCTGGTATGAATTCAGATGTGCTGTGAATGAAAATACACTCTGCATTTCAAATGCTCAGTATGAAGAAAGTATGTAGAATATCTCATCAATTTTTTATATGGAGGACAAATTGACACATACCACTTCAGATGTATATCTAAGTAAAATAGAGTCTCAAAATTCATTTCCATTTTTCTCCTTAAAAAAACGTGACTGCTACAGCATCGGTTAAGCAGCTGACTCTTGATTTCGGCTCAGGTCATGATCTTGGGGTCATGAGATTGAGCCCTGTGTTGGGCTCCATGCTCATGGCGGAGTCTGCTTCTCTCTCTCTCTCTCTCTGCCCTTCTCCCACACGTGCTCTCTCTCTCTCTCAAATAAGTAAATAATAAATCCTTTTTTAAGAAGCTAGCTTCTTTTCTAGCTACTAGAAAATTTAGCTTCTTAATACCCAGGTATTAAGGAGGGCATGTATTGCATGGAGCACTGGGTGTGGTACATAAACATGGAATTTTGGAACACTGAAAAAATAAAATTAAATTTAAGGAAAAGAAAATTTAGCTTCATTTATTTCTATCGAACAGTGTCATTCTATGCCCTACACATTCAGGCTTGTGATCTGTTTGGGCAGTTTCCTTGGTTTGGAATTTTCTTCCTTATCCCTGTCTGCTGGGCAAATGGTTTCCCTATTCAAATACCTCTCGGGCTCCCCTGAGACACCTTTTAGGGTAACCCAGGGAAGTCCTCTACGCTTCTGCAGTAACTCCTGGCAGGTTTACCAAATTCTATCACTGCTACCTGTTCACAGTTTGGTCTCTTCCTATGTTGATTGATCTGTGAGTTAAAGAGGGGGATATCTCATATTCGAGGGTCTACTGTGGGTGAAGCAAACTAGACAATTTACAAAGTGGCATGTTTCATTTTGTCCTCAGAAGTAGGCCAAGTGAGGTGAAGCTCAGAGAGGTTAACTTATTTTTACAAGGCCTCAGAGCTGCTGAGTGTTTGAACCAGGATTTAAGCCAAGGCTCTCCGACTTCAAACTCTGCCTTTTCCATCTTATTTCTCTTTGTATCTCCAGGACTTAGCATGGGGCCCACCATTTTCTTGATGTACAGTAAATGTTTCTTGGATTACATTTATTCAGAGTTCATACGAATTCACACTGAATTCTCACTCAAATTACTAACTGCCATAGGGTAGTTGTGGAGGAAGCTTTGGGAAAATGATATTGATTGCATGGGAAATTTGGTGCCCCATTAAAGAAAACAGAAATGGGAGTATGTCTTGGAAAAGCTGATTTACACCATACATTTTCCTCTCGACTTTAGATAATAGAATGTTATGGCTGAAACACCACTGGGTTGATAACGACAAATCTTGGATTCTGATGCAGCTTCTACCACTAAATTAACTTTAAAAAGCCATTCCACCTATCTGGGTTTGGGTTCTTAATCAATATAATCAGAATTTGGAGCAGTAAATGTCTTCCAGCCCAAAGGTTCATAAAAATTTTCTTCTCTGTGTGACTTTGCATTTCTTTTCAAATAATGAATAGCACATTACATTTTCCTTATGCTCGCCTGGTATACAAGAGGGACAGAGAAAAAGAGGAGCTGCCGTCCTGCCTGTCCCTTTCAGTTAACCCTTGTCCCCTGCCAAATGGCTTTCTTTAAAAAGTGCCCATCACAGAAAAAAATAACAAACCTGAATACAGGATAAAACATATATACAAAGCTTTGGAATCACAAGATTTTATAACCCAATAAAACCCTAGAACAGTACTGGTAGGAATGCTTGCCAACTGTCACACAAGGAAACACTTGACATATGTTCAATTTGAATTCTAAAACACTCCTGAAATACCGCCTTAATGATCTCCTATCAGAGCACTTGGGAAATAGAGCAGTGCAGGCTGAAGCACTGGCTGTGAATGATCCTTAATAATCATCTTCTCCTTTCTCTTTCTTTCTCCCTCTCTCTTTCTTGCTCTCTTTTTACCATGAGGCAAGAGTTGATAATGACCTTAGGGAGAAAAAAACAACTTCGAAGATAAAATGACAAATCTCATGAACTTCACTAGAAGCAAGAAAAATCTAAAATCTAAGCATGTTTTTGACGAGGAGGGAGCTTGCCAAAAATAGCAAACACGTAGGTGTAGTCAAGATAGAAAAGCTTCAGAATTCCTTTGATGATTGCTCTCTGAAAAAAGCTTTTATTTAAGGAACAAATATAGTGGGGAAATCAAGCTCAAGAACGTTATAGCTCTATGTAATGTCCTTAAATCCTAAATTCCATTTTAATGGCGTTTAAAAAGCCTCCCAGTTCAAAAGAATCCTAGCCTTGTGCTATATTCCCAAGATTTTGAACAAAAAAATAGACGAACATGATCATAATAGACTAATTTCTAAGACACAAACACTGAAATTTGCACAATTACAGATAGTTTTAAATAAATGGGCATGAATGTGGTGTTTGCAGCACTTGAATTTTTGAGTATTTGAATTTTCTCAGTAATAAAAATTACCCTGAAGATTTAGTTTCTTCAGGATGATGTCAGAACTCATTATTCTCTGATTTCTAACTGTAATCTGTAATGCCAATACTTGAATATGTAAGCATATACATGTAAATATGAGCATTTAAATAAATGCCTGCACCTACTCACCTAGTTTCATATACTTACTTACATATACACCTGTATATTGACATCCCTTTTGGGTCTCTGTTCAAACGTCATTATCAGGGAAGCCTTCCTTGACCACCCTTTGTAGTAACATAGTGTCCATCTCCGCTCTGCCCCTTTACCTTCCATCTGCCTTGTCTTTATTTTTCTTCACGACACTATCACCATCTGCAGGTTATAAAACCCATGATGCATTTACTATCTACTTTTCTCACCATGGGGTAACTCCCAGGAAAGAAGCACTATTTTCTGTGTTGGCCATTGCTGTGCCTAGAGCAGAGGCTGGACACACAGGTGTTCAGCAAACATTCACTGAAAATGCAAACATGGCGGCTGCTTATTTGGGATGGGGCGCTATGCTGGTTGTACTATGCATGGGAGCTCATGCCCTCATTTGATCTTCTGAATGAAGCCTTATGGCTCTGGCACATTTTCTCCTCTTCCAAAGATGAATCTTAGGAAGTCTTAGGGAGGTGAAGAAATTCTCCTAAGCAGGCAGCTTCCAGTCCTGCCTGCCAATGCATTCAGCCATTCTGCTCTGCTGGCCTCCTGCCTCTTTCCTAAGGTCGCTGAGCGAGCACCTGCTTTGCCAAAGGTCTGGTCCTTCACTTCTGCCCGAGGACACCCTGTTCATACTTCACTGTAAAGCTTTGCTCGGGTCACTTCATTTGCAGAGGAAGTGAGATGAGTCACAAGTTCCTGGGGTCTTGTTCATTTCTGGCTATTGGAGTTGATCTGATTCCTTAAATCTATTCCTCCATCCCAAGCAGAGAACATGAGAAGTACCTCAAACTGCGAGGAAAGAGGCTCAAAGCTGGCGTGGCTTTAGCAACCATAGGTGACGGGACTGAAGGATGAAATGCTCAGTTTCTCTCGAATGAAACATCTCACGCAGCCTCTAAAAAGGTCCACGCACCTCTCTTCTTTCTCACTGCAGAGGGAAGCAGTGGGTCGCTTTTCTCTATCGCTGTAGAGGGTAGCCTATTTTACTGCATATATTTGCTTATGTGTCTGTCCCTCCCTTGTGCCCCACTGTGAGCAGCCCCCAGTCAGTGCTGGCTCAATGACCACTGAACAGGCTGTCTATTGTGTTTGCTGATTATCCACTCTTCCTTTAAGAAATAACAGCTCACTGATTTTAAAGAGAGGAGTTGTTCTTTCTCCGGGGGGAGCCAGTTTGGATAGAATGGTCCCTCAAGTTGCCCAGCCTTCCCTGGCCAAGGGTCAGGCAGATGACCAATGTGAGCCAATCAGGACTCTCTTTGGCAATTTGGACCTTGATCCAAATGGAGATCATAATTTAGCCTGATGTGGGGACCTGAGGAGATGGATTCCAGTCTTTATCAAAGCATAGTTCATCATTTTTCTTGAGCTTTTTTGAACCATCGCAGACACATCCAATAATACCCTCCTTCTATTAAGTTGACCGTGGCCAGTCTCTGCTCCTTACTTCGGTGAATACACGCTGGGCACATGCTATGTGGTCTTTCTCACTAAACGAAACAGACGAGGATCACTGGTCTTATGGAGCTTACATTTTCTCAGGGGCACAGATCAGGAACGATATAAACTGGGACTGGGCAAGTAGTTTGCGATATAAAATGGAGGCGTTAGGGGGGCTTCGCTGAGACGAAGGACCCTTGAGCAGGTACTTGAAGAAGGTAAGGTATCTGGGGGGCAGCATTCCAGGCACAGGCAACAGCAAAAAGGTGGTGAGGCACAAGCCTACCTGATGTGTTCCAAAAAAGAGGGGAGATCACTGTGGCTGGATGAGAGAGAGTGAGCAGGACAATTCTAGGGAACAAGGGGACAGGTGACAGGATCCCAGACCATGAAGGCCCTGGCGGTTGTTGTAGGGATTTTGGCTTTTACTTCAAGTGAGACTGGGAACCCATAAGAGGTTTTGAGCAGATGAGTGATATGGCCTTTCATTTTAGAAGACCACTTCGGCTTCTGTTTTGGGAATAGATTTCTTTAAAAAAAAATTTTTTTTAAATTTTTTTTCCCTCAGCTGTCAGTGAGAATAGATTTCTAATGGAAAAAAGTAGAAATGTGGATTTATTTGAAGGCCATTGGAATGAACCAAGAGAGATACATGGCATGAACCAGAGCCGTACGAGTGGAAGTGCCAAGATGCGGTCAGATGTTAGAATTTTTAAAAATATTTCCAGATGTACGTGGTCATAGAAAGAAAGAGTCAAAAAAACACTTGGGTGGCTGAGCCTCTTTAACGTCTGACTCTTGATTTCGGCTCAGGTCATGATCTCAGGGTCATGAGACTGAGCCCCTCGTTGGGCACTAGCTGAGCATGGAGACTGCTTAAGATTCTCTCTGTCTCCCTTTGCCCTTCCTACCCCCTCCCCTGCCTCCCCCCACCACTGCCCCACACCCATGTGCTTGTGCACATTTTCTCTCTCTCTCTCAAAAAAAAAAAAAAAAAAAAAAGGAAAGGAAAAAAAGGAATGACTTCAGGGTTTTAGACTAAGCAAACAGGAAGACAGTGGTAGCCATCAACCTCAACTAAAAGGGTGAGCGTAGGGCACAGTTTAATGGCCACAGATGAGGAGTTCAGTTTTGGACATATGTTGGACATTCACGTACAAATGTCAAGGAGTAGTTAGATACATGAATACAGAGTTTGAAAGAGGTGTCTGGGCTCAGAACATACATTTGGAAGTTATCTTTGTTTAGTTGTATTTAAAATCAGGAGGCCAGAGGAGACCACCAATGGAGTTGGTGCAGATGGAAGAGAGGACCAAGGACCTAGCCCTGAGGCAGTCCAATGTTGAAAGATCAGGGGCTTTGAAGGGAGACCAGGAGTAAATTATCGGTGACTCTGGATGGAAAGCAGGAGAAAGGGCAGCCCGGAAGCCAGGTATGTCAGGCATGTGAGGGACGTTTGCCAATGGAAGTGAGGAAGTGAGGAAGGAGCTACCATCACCGATGATGCTGACCTGTCTAGAAAGACAAGACTTGACCTTCAGATTTAATAGGATGGAAGGCATTAGTGGTCTCAGCAAAAGCAGTAAGGGAAGTAAGTAAGGAAAACATGCAAACCCAGGTAAAATAAGAGGAAAAGAGAACAGAGAAATTGGGGACAGTGAATATTAACAAAGAAGAACAAAGAAATGGTGGTTTGTCTCTTCCAAAGAACCTCAACATGTAAGAGATACAGCCCTTCAGCTAAGTGACTTCTTCGTTTCTTCTCCAAACACTCTTGCTTCTTCTGTTCCCGTCTTCCTTTCAAAGTTCAACTCGTATCCTCCCTCTAGTCCTCGAAGACGTACTTAAAAGCCTTCATGTTCTGTGGCCTCAGATCAGCACTTACTCAAATTCTGCCTCACCTGTACTCTACTTTTACATGTCTTATCTCTTTCTAAATTTATTAGCTGCTGGAAGGCGGAGACAATGTTTTAAATTTGTTTGGCACTGTTACAAATGAACACTAGAATATGATGCCCACGATGGGCACCCAACAAGGCCTTGGCCACTGTTCTCTATCAGATTAATTTATGTTGTCTAGTAAGTAACTCCTCAGTTTATTAATATTTTGATAGGAAAGAATAATAACAAATGTGAATGAATATTGGTAACTTATTCCACCTCAAAATCATAACAGTGTCTCAACATGAAATGCAACTTCATAGAAAATTAGAGCCTAATGTACCCTCAGAGTCCTGATGAAATTCTCTCATTTGTTGTAGTTACTTCCTCTCCATCACTCTATGAGGTCCTCAGTAAAAATATGTGACTTTGGGGGCAAGTGGATGCTGCAGGTGCTTAAGCACCTGACTCTTGGTTTCACCTTGCATTATGATCACAGGGTCCTGACATGGAGCCCTGAATGGGGCTCTGTGCTTAGCAGGGAATGTGTTTGATATTCTCTCTCTCTTCCTCTGCTCCTCTCACTTGCTCTCTCACTCCAAGATAAATAATATAAGTCATGGGGTGTCTGGGTGGCTCAGTTGCTTAAGCATCTGCTGTTGTTGGCTTGGGTCATGATCTTGGGGTCCTAGGACTGAGTTCTGCATCAGGCTCCCTACTCACTGGGGAGTCTGCTTCTCCCTCTCCCTCTGTTTCTCCCTCCTGCTCATGCTCTCCCTCTCTCTCTGTTGCTCTCCAATAAATAATCTTTTTTAAAAAAATCTTAAAAAAATACATGACTTTGTACATCATTGCTAGGTCATTCAAAATCTTTAAATATAACTCTCACAAGATAACATGCCTCTCTTTCCTGTGGTCTCTAGATTTTCTCTGCTGGAAAGAATAGACGAGGTTTCATTTCTGCGAAGCCCACATCTTGCTAACTGGTGCAATCTGAAAATATGGTGACTAGTCACACCAGCTGATACAACAGGGAACTTGGGAGAGGGAGGCTGTGGCTTTGGCAGTGCTCATTTTCTCTCATTTAGTTTTCCTGAGTCTGCTGTTAATGGACCCAAGGGCCCTCTTGAATCCCCAGGCTCAGGCCAGGGCAGAGGTGGAAGCCACAGTTTCTACCGTTTGCTCCCTTACTCGTTCTGAGATGCTGAGTTGCTGAGATGCTGGCTTCTGCCTAGAAAGGTCACTCTGGGTAGAGCAATGCACCTGGTAAAAACCCCAGGACTCTATAGAGTCAATGCCCGAGTCCTGTTCCTGCCAGAATCCTTTGCGGAGGAGATCTGTGACTTAGCATTTGATCCCAGCCTCACAGGACATTGATTCTGAGCTATATCTGCCATCTTGTTGGAGGAGCCGGACAATAAATCAGAAGCAAACGGAGCTCTTCCTTACATCCCTCTTGGCCTTTGTGTGAAGGCGGGGTGCAATAAACTCCCCTATACATCCTCGACTGTTCCTTTCATCAGTGTTCTGGGAAACCACTGCACAGGACCAGAACTTTTCCAGTGTTGACTGTGAATATGTGAGATTTGCCCCACCAAAGACCCTTCTGCCTTTCACATTCATGGGAAGATACTGGTCTCTTTTTTAAAGGAAGTGTTTTTCTATGGAGAAAGGTAACTGTGTCGATTTGAAGTCAACATTAGAAATTCTTAGGCTTTATACCTGCTTTTAAATACCTACTGAGGGGGCGCCTGGGTGGCTCAGTGGGTTAAAGCCTCTGACTTCGGCTCAGGTCATGATCCTGGGGTCCTGGGATTGAGCCCCGCATCGGGCTCTCTGTTCAGCGGGGAGCCTGCTTCCCTTCCTTTCTCTCTGCCTGCCTCTGCCTGTTTGTGATCTCTGTCTGTTAAATCAATAAATAAAATATTTTTTTAAAAAAATACAATTAGGGCGCCTGGGTGGCTCAGTGGTTTAAGCCGCTGCCTTCGGCTCAGGTCATGATCTCAGGGTCTTGGGATCGAGTCCCACATCGGGCTCTCTGCTCAGCGGGGAGCCTGCTTCCCTCGCTCTCTCTGCCTGCCTCTCCGTCTACTTGTGATCTCTCTCTGTCAAATAAATAAATAAAATCTTTAAAAAAAAATACAATTAAATACATACCTACTGAGTTCTAAACTACAGTAATAACAACAATGAAAACAACAACAACAATAATAATAAAAGTTCGAATTTAAAAAGACAACCTTATTAGTAGAAAGAAACTGAGGAGTGGTTCTGGCTTTGCCTCCAAGTTTACCATCAACCCTTGACTAAGCCTCACGCTTTCTCCCTCACAGTTGTCTCAACTGTAAGATGAAAGGGTGATCGCCAAGCTCCCTCCTATTCAAATATTCTATGAGAGCTGTCCATTCAAATCATCTTTTTTTCAGTCAGTTGGAAAATAGTTCCACTTTTCAACTGTTTCACTAAGTGAAATATTTTCCTTGGCAGAGTACATCACCCATGGCTTGACAGCTCATTCCCAACCTTTCTGAATTTAGATAAAACTTATAATTTTCCCTTAGTTATAGAAGTCAGGGCTGATGACTGCCCCACGCCCCCTTCTGTTTCCCAAAATTCACTACCCAGAGGTGATTTAACTTGGTAGTTATAAAACATGTAATTTTATAGATGGAATATTTTTGTGTATGGCCATAATTTTAAATATCCATTTTTTTCTGACACTGAGGCTTGGCTAAGTGTTTTTAAAGGAGAGGAAACAAACAAAATGACTACTTTTATCAAGATTGTTGACTGTGGGCATTGAAGGGCTTTGCTCTTGTCCTCTGGAAGCAGCTGTCACTTTGAACTCAACTTCAGAATCGCAATTTCCAGACGGCTAGCTTCCTTGACATTTAACTACTTCCAATAGTGTGCAAGGGAATCCGTCAGTTAATACCGATCCTGAGCAACCCCAAAGCACATATGCACAACCACTAACAACTGACACTTTCCAAAAACAGGCAATTTAATTTTTTCTCTTCTATTCTTACTTGAATACTGGTTTCTGAACCTTAGGTCCAATTATATAGCAAACATCACACTTTGGACTGTACTGATGCTTGTATCTGATGCTTTGAAATTGATTATCAACAAACTATCAGAATTTGTGGCAGGAATTATTTTTCTATTCTAAAGAATCTCTTGAAGAAGCTGTTCATTTATAACACTGGCATTGGTCTAACACACACACACACATACACTCATGTTCACGCTCACGTGCGTACGAAAAAATTAGAAGCTCCTGGTTTTGGATTACCATCGACTTATAAGTAGCATAAGAAAACCGGTCACATTCCTTTATAATTGAACCTTGTGTTATATTTAAAACAATAAAGGGTGTGTAGTCCGACTATTATGACAAAGGTCTCATTTACAGGGGAAGAACCGACAGTGTCTCTCATCACCATGTTGGTATGTTTTGAATACCTAAAGACAGGGAAAAACTGCACTCAGAAGAAAAGTTTTTATTTTCCTCTGAGAAGTCATTTTAAAATTGTAAGACTACTACGCTGTTATTTGCACGATGCCCTTTGAAGGATTATCTTGTCCAGAAGGAATTCTCTTCAGGGATGTCAGAGCAGACATCGGCAATTGGGTGAGTGTAATCAGTGAAATGTGCGTCATCAACTGGCACAAAGTGGGCAACCCAGTAAATATTTATTAAATGAATGAAAAAATAAATAAAGCCGTGCTGAATGATTAATATAAATGAATATGATATAAATGATGTAATATGTATAATATAATAGAAATAAATGAATAAAACCATATGGGCAAAGGAAAAAGACTCAACGAAGCGTGTCAGAGGGCCTCTGGTACCTGGGACCTCAAACATGCTTTCAGCACCCAGACCCTAAGAAACTTCTAAATTAGTTTTATGATACCAGAGAGTTTTGACTCCAGGCATTGTAAAAATACTGTTGCTTCCACCCAAGAGAGGAAACCTGAGCCTCCCTCTGTTTTCCCACTGATCGCAGTGCCAAAGACCAGTCTGGCAGGTCTGCGGTGATTAGTCACCCCCGTGTCACTCCTGTGCATGGCTTTGAGACAGCCAGGAATAAGACTGTAACAGCCGTCTGAGGTTTCCTTCCTGAGCAAAACAAGAAAGAACTATTCCTACCCTTACATGTTAACCTAACGGGTACACTTTTGCTTATTAGCCTATGGAGACAGAGGAGGAGGGCGGACACAGGAGCCTCTTCTATCTGACAGCAACATGTGAAATTACAGTGGGTAAAGCTCAGTGCTGGTCTATGTGTCAGCGCTAATGAAATGCATTGTTCTCACGGCAATGTCCTGTATTTCTTCCTAGACTATCAGCTCCTAGAAGGAGTTTAATGTTTGCTTTCTCGTTCTCTCTACAATATGTGTGCATGCCTTTACATCATCGTGTGTGTGTGTGTGTATCTAGGTATGTACCACCATACAGATGTGTGTGTGAGTGCGTAGACATCATCGTGTGTGTGTGTGTGTGTGTGTGTGTGTGTGTGTGCGCATTCTAACACTATCTCCTATAAAGGCTATGAAGCAAATATGGGACTAATTGACCTCATGTGTTGATCTTTTCCTTCTCTGAATTTCTAGAGCAATTACTGGTATAGCTGTTCTTTATTATTTCACTTATTATTTATTTTATTCATTTAACATGATATAATAGAAATATGCAGACTTAAATTCAGAAAACCTAAATTTGAATCTTGTATCTGGTTAAGTGGAAAGCCTAAGTAATCAGCTATAAGATTCAAAACCAGATACAAGATTCCACTGGCTCAATATTTTCCTTCGTGAAAATGAGACAATAATTTATAGTATTTTTGTATGTGGCCGGAAAGGCATTTAAAGCCTCTTAACATGCAATAAATGCTCATTGCTATGACCATTGTGGCTTTTATGATTGCCTTTCTCCGTAATTTGATCAAAAGCTCCTTGAGGCTGAAAAATGCTATTTCGGAATCTGCTGCAGATTTGCTTATCAAAGCAACAAGCACATGACGACACTCTATAAATATACTTTTATTACACTGAAAATTCCATGTGGTTTGGACTATAACCAAAGAAATTTAAAAGTAAATTTGAAGTAAAAGGTTCTCTCACCCGTACCAAGGCCATAGGCAAAGCCCATTCACACTCCCTATTTTTTTTTTTTAAGATTTTATTTATTTATTCGACAGAGAGATCACAAGCAGGCAGAGAGGCAGGCAGAGAGAGGAGGAAGCAGGCTCCCTGCTGAGCAGAGAGCCCTATGCGAGGCTTGATCCCAGGACTCTGAGATCATGACCTGAGCCGAAGGCAGCGGCTTAACCCACTGAGCCACCCAGGCGCCCCCACACTCCCTATTGTTTTGTTATCTAAAGGGCCCCTCAGTTGTGTCCCATGAATTTGGAAGCACAAAGAGAGCAAAGAATCTGTCTTTAAATAAGCACATTTAAGAAATTAATATCACTCAATTTAATTCTTATACTTTGAACCAACACTAACTTGGGGTGGGTCTGATTTTTGTGAGTATGAGGCACCTGACCTCCACACGGAGTATTCCGAGTTGCCTGCCTGGAGGCCCAACACAAGCGAATCTGTGCATTTGCTGCAGACCACCTGGGCAAGAGATGTAGGGAGATGACAAGACAACACTCCTGAGACCAGGGCTCCGGATATGACACAGACAACACACAGGCAAAGCCCCAGACTGCTGACAGCCTTGGCTTTCCAATCAATGGCACAGCTGGCGATGCCCGTGAACTGAACGTATTTCATCCGTCCTGCCTAACACACAGCTACACTCAGTACAGTGGGCCATAGCTCGTGAGGAACACCCAGAGCTGAGCATCCTAAATATCTGAATCCAAAGATGATACAGGCTAAACACAAATATTTCTTTTTCTCCCCGTCCCTATCTCCCAGTTGAGTTTCCAGCTGGCTATGTATTTTAGGAAAGAAAAGGCACTCAGATAATGCCTGTGTCTACTGGATAATTCTTCTTTGGGATAGCTACACAGCCGCTCACTTCCTATCATCAAGATGCTCTCCAGAATCCTGATCTTCTGTTACTCTGCCTGCCTAATTAATAGAAGGTCCTCTTTTTAAATTTGACTGCTGGCCACCATCCAGCCTCTTCTAACCTTCCTTAAAGGCCAAACACATCTTTCAGTTCTTGTAAGTTGTTACTGTTACC
This sequence comes from Lutra lutra, assembly GCF_902655055.1. Taxonomy (NCBI): domain Eukaryota; kingdom Metazoa; phylum Chordata; class Mammalia; order Carnivora; family Mustelidae; genus Lutra; species Lutra lutra. The sequence continues at coordinate 14,828,521 of NC_062283.1, forward strand.
TTCCCTATAATTATGCCTTATGTCGTCACAATCCAAGTTCATGAAAAGCAAAACACTAAAGACTGAGGTGGAAAAGATTTATGCTTTTCAGTCAGTATTTTTATGAAAACCTTAGCCATATCCTTAATATTACAAATCTATAGGCAGGGGCATCTGGGTGGCTCAACTGGTTAAGCATCTGACTCTAGATTTAGGCTCAGGTTGTGATCTCAGGGTTGTGAGACTGAGCGCTGTGGGCATGGAGCCCACTTGAGATTTTCTCTCTCTCTCTTCTTCTGCCCCTCTCCCTATCCCTCTCTAAAAACAAAACAAAAAAGCCCACCAAATCTATAGGCAAATATGAAACAGTCTTAGAAACTGGATTGGAAACACAAGCTGATTATATCTGTCCTTGGGAATACAGTCATGTTATTGATGTGGGAAACAAAGGCTGAAGAAAAATTATTACATTTCCTTACTACTTAGAGCCCACTGACAAGTCCTTGAAACCAACAGAGTGACATTCCTCTAGGAACTCAGCTGCCTTGTTCTTAATACTTTGCTAAGGGCAAAAGGCAATGTTAGCCTGACCCCCAGGATCCTGTAAGTCTACATTAACATATAAAAATTCCTTTGGAAACTTCCTTTATCTCTAACCCCCCAAGATACATGTTGGCAATCATCTCCCAAGCATATGCCCCACCAATATATATCCGAAGAGTCTCATGGCTAAGGTTCTAATAGACAGTAATAAATAACCTTTTCCTAACAATAGCTAGAATCCTCAAGGTCCTGGAAACCTTGCTTCCAAAATTCCTTAAAGATTTATGCTCTCCCAAACCCCCCTCAACTTCAAAAGTATATAATGGGCCACTCCTCATGACCCCAGTGCAGCTCTTTCTGCTCACGGGTCCGTCCCTATACTTTAATAAAATCACCTTTTTGCACCAAAGACATCTCAAGAATTATTTCTTGGCCATTGGCTTCAAACCCTAACATCTTTTCTACATCATTATGCCCTGACGTTATACTGGAAGGCTCAGTCATGCTGCGGGCCATATCTAACATGCTCTCTGAAGAGAATGGAGCAGGCACATACCTTGCAGGAGAAAGCTGTCCTAAGAAGTACCTTGTGCAGGGCTCATGTTTGTGCCATTTTTAATATCCAGACCTGGGGTACATGTGTGGCTCAGTGGTTAAGTGTATGACTTCAGCTCAGGTCATGATCCCAGGGTCCTGGGATCAAGTTCTGCATTGGGTTCCCTGCTTGGTGGGAAGCCTGCTTCTCCCTCTCCCATTCCCCCTCCTTGTGGGCCCTCTCTCTGTTATAAATAAAAAAAAAATCTTTAAAAAAATAAATAAAAATCCAGATCTAATGAACTGGACCAAGAAGGGGACTACCAACACTTAACTTGACCAGAATCCTATGAGAGGTCAACCCCAACAGAGTAAATATTCATTTGTTAGGACAAATGCATTCTTTCACTTGGGATTTTGGTAACGGGAGAAAAATACTGAGAATTTACTGCTCAACCTGCTCCAGGAAGAAGTAGAGATGGCTGGAAGTCATGAACACTTGTTGCTGAAATGGCAATGAGATGGGAAGAACTGCGCGGGTCCTGGAGGGCCCACCATGAAGGGGTGTAGACAGTGATTGATTTTGGATTGCCATGAAGTGTCTATTTCCCAATAGCTATGTTTTTCATTAAAACAATCTCCCATCAACTGAGATTACCAAATTGAACTTTTCTGTTCCTTCCAAATGAAAAGCCTAGCTAACAGTGAACATGCCTGATGGTCAAGTGTTCTTTTGAATAGGGCAATCCTAGAGCCCTTGTGGGCCTGTTGAGAAAATATACAGCTTGCTAAACATTTGAAGACAGTAAACACTTGTTTATTAGAGTGATCGATGCTTTGAAAATGGTTTTGTCATTAGAGGCTCATCTACTGGGTGGAATGAATGTTACTTGTGAAGGAACAATCATCAACTTTCTCATCAACGGCAGGTGCACAAGGGGACTGGACTCTCTACTCTGAAGATATCATGGAACAAAGCACTCCAGTGAAGACAGGATCATCCTAGAGGCAGAATGTGGTTGACAAGGAGGGAAGACCCAGCACTACTAGTCTCCAAGTCCATGTAAAAAGCATAGGAGGAACTCCAAAATATTTGAGGAATTCATTAATTTGCACCCTTCAAGCTCTGCCTTCTCCTCCAGGGGAGTGACAAGGAATAGGGGGGCCCCTACATCGATGGCTCTAATGAAGAACTTCAGTTTTTCATGAGTGGCTCCCAACAGTTTGCCTGAGAGTCACGTGAGTGACAAATTGTGCTAAGTCCCCTTCTGTAGAGGAGGGGGAAGGAGATAAAGCCAAAATATGTTTTTCCCCATCCTCTGCCCAGTTCCTCTATCCTCCAAAACCATTTATCCCATAGGGGATGACAGGGATGAGGCAGGGTCAGTTTGCTCTGTAGTATTTTAGAAAACACCCCTTTAAGATTTGCAGATGTTTTGGAGATCACGTTCCATAACTTTTGCTTCAAGGTGCTTAGATGACCTTAAGGCAGCTTGAATGAATATAGGCAAACACCGGGAAGGCAGCCTAGAAAAGGACTTGCTCTGGGCATGCAGTTGTTGACTGGCTGGTCCAGAGGAGGTCATTGTGCAGGCAAACAGAAGGGTGAGGGACATACTCAAGGCTTTGACTCTTTGGGTCACAGGCAGTTTCTAGTGCTCTGTTCCTTTTGCAGGGATCTGGGAAAGATTTACTCTGTGATAAATGGTCATAATCCACTAATTAAAACTGCTTCTGCATAATTCTGCTGTGTATGAAATGTAGAGAAGAGAGGATTTACTATATAAACTCACGATGGCGGAACAGCAATTATCTGTTTCTATATATCAGACCCTGGTGCTCATGTATAAAGTTGATTCTGGAATATGCTTGGGTCTGTGCACACACCCACACAGAATGGAACGGCCTCTCTCTCTCTCTTCTCCTCCCCTCTCTCTCCCTCTCTCCCCATCCCACCCCCACCTGAATGTTTCCATTGCTCTCCTAGATACTGGACTCTTACTATGCATATAACTGTCAAAGATTGTAAACAACAACAATACAATACTACTAAAATACAGTCAGATTCCTGAGACTCTAAATCCTTCTAAATGTCCTGGTTTTTGACCTCCAGGTGTCATCTCAGTTCCCTGCCACAGGTTCTTGGTAAGTTTTTCTCCCCCTCCTTTCTCTCTGGGTTAGAGCAGGAAGGGAACGCAAGTTGATGTTCTCAATAATGCTCACATTGGGAAATGACCTGTACACAGCATTTGAAAGCTCAGTGAGCAACATTCAGGATAGCAGTATTACATAATTCTCCATGATATATTTCTATTCAAAATGCTCTATCTATATGAAAGGAACACTATATTTAAACTAAGCTATATATATATATATATATATATATATATATATATATACACACACACACACACACACACACATTATATATAGTAAACAAGTATATAATGTGTGTGTGTATATATATAATGTGTATATATAGCGTGTATATATATACATATGTGCGTGTACACACACACACACACACACACACACACACACACACTACTGCTGAGAAATGCTGTCACAGTGAAAATGCTACTTTCTAGTCCCCATCATACAGTAAATTTGCGGCTCCCATCACCAATTCCAATGTGGATTGGGGGATCCCCCCAGCAACAAGCAATGCTTGTATACCAAATGCTTGTCCTGCAATTCAAGTCAGTTTTGACACTATCTACCTGGAGATGGCATCAGATCTTGCAGGTTAAGGGCTCAATCCCTACAAGGCTGCTCCCGGCCACAACACTTCAGACCAGTTGAAAGCCAGGTTATAATCCAGAGGTTCCCATGACCCCTTCTTTGGGTTAGATTAATTTGTTAGAGTGGCTCACAGAACTCAGAGAAACATTTTTCTTACCAGATTACCGGCTTATTATAAAAGGATAGGACAAAGATACAGCTGAACATTTGGACAGAAGATATGCATAAGGCAAGATATATGGGGAAGGGGCTTGGAGTTTTCCATGCCCTTCCCAGGCTCACTACTCTCCCCAAATTGCCACCTGTTCTCCAAACTGGAAGCTCTTTGAACAAAGTCCTTTTAAGATTTTTTTTTATTTGATTATTTTTAAGATTTACTTATTTGAGAGCATGCGTGAGGAAGGGGAGGAGCGGAGGGAGAGGGAGAGAAAAACTTTAGCAGACTCCATGCTCAGCATGAAATCCCTCTTGGGGCTTGATCTCATGACACTGAGATCACAATCTGAGCCAAACCAAGGATTGGCTGCTTAAGTGACTGCGCCACCCAGGCACCCAGTTCTTTTGAGTTTTTATGGGGGCTTCATCATATAGGCACGACATTAAATCATTGGACATTGATTGACTCAATCTCCAGCCTAGCTCCTCTCCCAGGAGTGGGAGGCGGGACTGAAGTCCAGCTCTGCATCACATGATTGGTTCTCCAGGCAACCAACCTCCACCCTTATGTTACCCAAGGGCTTTCCAAAGGTCACCTCTTTATCACTCTCATTGCAGGAAATTCTAAGTGTTTTAGGAGCCATGAGCCAGGAACCATGGAATAAGATCAAATTATATATGAGAACTATATTTTGGTCATCTGAATTTATGGTCATCATAAATTTTGGTCATTTACATTTCTTGTAAGTCACAATATTACATATAGCAAGGAAATCACTTTTACCAAAAAAAAAGAGATCAAAAAGGTGTTGGGAGACTTAAAATTAGGGTTTGATTACTTGGACAATTATAGTAAATGGGGAAAAATGCAATGAAATTAGTGAAGTTAAGTGGAAATGGAACTCATGGGTAAAAAGTGTCTTTTATTTAAGATGAGGTCACCAGGAATAATTTCCTGAGGGAAACTACATGGAGCATCTCCCAGTGCATTTGCTTTAATTAACTGAAGTAAATATGACATTACAAAGAGGTTTAACTTAGCTAGTGAGTCAGTTTGAGAGTTAGGATTTTTTTCTTTGGAAAACAAAATTACGGAGAAGAATCTTGCTTCCTTAACAACCTGGGACTGCCATGTACAGATGCGCAGGTTGTCAGCATGAGGGCAAGAACCAGGGGACAAGTCTAGCTGAGATCCTGCCTGCCCTCTGTGGGCTAAGCCAAGAGCACCAGTTTAGGGTTGGGTCTGTTGGGTAGGGCATCTTTTTTTAATTTGCACAGAGGAACAATATGGGTTAGTAGTGAACCTGCAATATTCTCTGTAGGACTATCGAGCTGGTTATTTACATGTTTTGTAATATAACATTAAATTTCAAGCCTTGGTGTTATTATAGAGACTACCCTTTGACATTGTTTGGTTCAGAACAAAGTTTACTGTCTTTTAGGGGTTTCAAGCTTGTGTCCATGGTCATTGGGAAGTGGGTAGGGGAGTGCTTGAACACATTTTTAAGATTCTGCAAATTCTCTGCAGGAATTGATTTGATTTGGTGTTTTTATACAGATTACAATCTAAAAAATTAATATGATCTCTTTTGCAATAGTGACAAGTAATACCATTGCAGACTCTAAGATAGACTTACAAGTAAATAATTTATTTGCACCACGTAAATCCACAAAAGAAATGAAGGCTTTACTGTGTTCAACCAGAAAATTATCTCCTGGTACTTGAAATATATAGACATGCTGAAATCAGAAGAAGCCCCATTGCTGTAAGAGTCGAAACCATATTCGCATTTTGAGTGGTAATTTAATTTCAGCCAAACAACATGTTTGGCCACATTAAATTAGTTTCATTAATTTGATTTTAATTGATTTTGTAGCTTGTATTTGATTGTTAATTTGTTTTGATTTTATGGTTAGACAAGGGCTCTGAGTATTAAGGAGTTTATAACCAGGTTTGCAATTCTAGGGGCCCAGTAATATTTTTCTTCTTTTAAAAGGGATCTGTATATTATTCAACCTAGAGAAACCACTTCTCCCTTCCATGCCACACCCATGCCTTTTGAGCTGCTGTGGGACCCCAGAGTTATTACAAGGAGTCATCCCCTCCGTGGGCATGGACCAGTTATTAACTATAGTCTGAATAAATCTCAGACAGATCCATGCTCTTATCCATCCGACATATGCAAATTGTGTTGAATAAAGTACAAAAAAATGTTTGAGTATTACTCAATTCTTCATCACTTCTGCCAGTCAATGGATATTAAACATGAATGCTGTGTGCACATCAACAGTTTCTAAACTTAAATGTGAGTGTTTTTACTAAAACATGAATGAAAATGACCACTCTGGAAGCTAACTGGCTATTTTGTGGGAGATGGATGGATCATAACGTCTATGTATCAAAGATGATATTCTGTAACAAGCTATGTCTTGCAAAGGACCCTATCTAGTTTTCTTCCTTTTCTACAGAATCTAAGAATCTTCCCTATTACTCTACAGTCCAATGTCTTTTTTCCTCAACATGTGAGTGGGCAGGAAGAAGAAGGTAAGGACCAATTTGGTTATAGAACTAATATTTGAGGTTTCTTAGGTTCTTAAGTCAAGGAAGATGGTATGAGTGACTCCTGAAAAAAAAAAAAAACCTTAAAAAAATATGTCCGTTTTTGTTTAAATAACTATTTTAGAGTTGAGTGAGATTTTACTCAGGAACTGTGGAACTCCAAATGTGAAAACGGAGTAATAGAATCAAGATAATATACACAAGGTGCTTCTGATTTTCCCTAGAACCTAAGCCCACATCTACCTGGTGACAACTGCTGTGTGATGCTTATTGAAGCGTCATGGAGACCTCTGCAGGACAGGCGTGCGCAGAGGGCCAAGACCACCACACGTTAGCACCTGGTTACCATGGTCAGGCACCTGCTTTCCCAGAGGCTGCTGCCAGTACTGAGTCAAGCTTCCCAGAGTCAGCTTTTTTTGCAGAAGTAGAAAGACTGTTTTCTTATTCTGAACTAACTTAAATTTGTAAATGGTAATGAGGAGTGTGTTAAGACAACAGAAGAAATTCTCCCTTTTTTCCTTCAATCTATAATAAACAGAAAAAGGAAAATAAAGACAGTGTTGGCTATATAACCAATACTTTCTTCTGTTGACGTGGATATGTATAGTTAAAAGAAAAAAAGTAAACATTTATAGCCAAAAGATGTAGGAAAATAACCTCATGTTCGGTTAAAAGGGTGTATATGCATTTAAAAGAAAAAGCGTCCTTAGACTATGGTCTTTCTTAATTTAAAAACTTTTATTTCTTAAGATTTTATTTATTTATTTGAGAGAGAGAGAACACAAGCAGGGGGAGTGGCATAGGGAGAGGGAAAAGCAGGTTCCTCACCAAGCAGGGAGCCTGACATGGGGCTCGACCCTAGGACCTTGGGATCATGACCTGAGCCGAAAGCAAATGCTTAACAGACTGGACTACCCAGGCACTCCAATTTAAAAAAATTTTAGACATCATGGGGCTTCTGGGTGGCTCAGCCCATTGAGCATCAGTCTCTTGAATTTGGCTCAGGTCCTGATCTCCGCATTGGGTTTCCTGCTCATCTTGGGGAATCTGCTTATCCCACTCCCCACCCCCCTGCCCCATCTTGTGTGCGTACTCTCTCTCTCAACTAAATAAAGTCTTTAAAAAAATTCTCCAACAGGGGTGCCTGGGTGGCTCAGTGGATTAAAGCCTCTGCCTTTGGCTCAGGTCATGATCCCAGGGTCCTGGGATGGAGCCCCGCATCAAGCCCCGCATCAAGCCCCGCATCGGGCTCTCTGCTCGGCAGGGAGCCTGCTTCCTCCTCTCTCTCTGCCTGCCTCTGTGCTTACTTGTAATCTCTGCCTGTCAAATAAATAAATAAAATCTTAAAAAAAAAATTCTCCAACATCACTTGAATGTTCAGACCCAGGTGACCTTTAAGACTGTTAAGAGCCACGAGAATAGGGACTAATACTACAACGTTCATCATTGTCTTTCCATTTCTAAGCACAATGCCTGGCATAGAGGGAGCGCTCAATAAATAACTGTTGAATGAAGTAATTATTTTTAATTATTTAGTTTTCATTTTAGATTTTAACATAAATAATGAAGGTTTCCTGCTCCAAGAATCTATGAGAATGGTTGAGAATCTCTTCTATCAGATTTGGAGGTAGGCAAAGCCTGATGGTACAGTATACTCCAGTCAAAACTATTGGCAGGAGAGAATCTTGGACCCTCAGATCCTAAAATACCAAGCTTCTAAAAAATTTACTAGGGGAAGAGCAAAAGAAAACCACCTGCTCCTGGATTCCCATATGTACAAATTGCATTTCAAACCATTTTGCATCTCACACGAATTTGAATTTGCATATTTTCTCCACCACAGTGGATTTTTAAAAACCCACCATGTTAAATTTCATTTTAATTTGACATTTGATACTTGGAAATAAATGCAGTATCCGAGGATTAACCTTGACCACCATAATACAAATTAAAAAGGTAAGTGGTGCTCTGCAGTCACATTAGGCCCCATGATTAATGAGTTCAGTGAATAGAAATAGATTTATGTCCTCATATTGTATTTACTACATTACTGGTTAACTATGTGGCAACAGATGGCCAGACCCAACTTCCTCTAAATAAATGTCAAAAAAAATTAAGATATTTATTTTAACATTTTTTTAAAAAAATAGGAGATGTCATTTCATTAAGGGTGTTCTGGGGGAGCAGAACATTGATTTATCACAGGGCTACAAGTATTAGGAAGCAGGTTGTTTGAAAAATTGAATAAGATGTGATATAGTGTGGGAGTCCTTGGGGAATTAATGTGTCATAAGGATGAACAGAGATGAGGTGAGTCCTGGAGAGAGAAAACTGTGAGTCCCTGAACCCTTCCCTTGCTCATCCTTTTAATAGGCTACTCTGGCTAGTAGGGCCTGGGGCGGCCCTCACAGGGTGCCCTATCTCTTCAGCACCTCGCAAGTGGGGAGTCTCCTTGGAGAGATAATAGAAAGTCGTGGGTCCTTCAGCTGCAGACACACTCTCAAAGCAGCTCAGGAACTTCTTAGCAACATCTTCACTGACTTTATTGGGAAATGGTTTTACTTTTTGGGAGCTAAGCCAGCTCAGATGCCAAAACCTGGACCTCTTTCTTCCTGCTTCTACTGAAAACGGACTATTGCCCGTAATAGGTGAGTGTCTGCAGCTGTGGTACTGCATTTAAATATCCCACAGATACCTAGACGTGTAAAGATTCATTGGTTTGCATATATTCAAATCTGCGAAGAGTTGGGAAACTACAAACATGCCCCTAGGTCTGAAGGGGCTTACCTTCCAGTTGAGAAGATAAGAGCTGAGAGCACTTTGTAAATTCTAGGGGGTTATGCAAACATTAATCATGAATGTCATGGGCAAAGAGAGCTAATAATACCAAATATATATGTCAGTATGAAATACAGAGTTCCCATGCAAAAAATACGGATCTGTTTCATCTAGAAGAGACATAATTGCTATATATTTTATTTATTTTGGAGAGAGAGAATGAGAGAGCGAATATGAGTGAGCACAGGGAGGGGTGGAGGGGGAGGCAGATTATCCCAAGTTGACTCCCGGGGCTGAGCGTGAGCCCAATCTGACACTCAATCTGACCACCCTGAGATCATAACCTGAGCCAAAATCAAGAGTCAGATGATTAACTGACTGAGCCACCCAGGACCATTGCCACATATTTTACATTTTTATGAACTCTCTCATCTTTCAGTTGAGCACCTTTCTTTTTACGCACCACTGCCTTCTCTTCCTTTACATCTGTATCTACACTCTTTAACTTCCCAGAGTGAAAACTGTAAACAAAAATTCTAAGAGAAAAAAATAGTTTTTGTGTTTAGAATGCATTTCCTGGGCAGTCAAATTGATTACTTAATCAATGAGCCAATCAATCAATCAATCCATCAACCAATCAACACAAAATGGGTGACAAGTAGGCAGGAGCCTAGAAATATAAAGAAGGAAAGAGGACCTCACCAGATAAAAAAGAGATATCTGACTCTTGGAATGCAACAAAATTGGATGTTTTAGTTAAAGTTTGATATTTTTAAGCATTATGTGAGAAGTAAATATTCTGGCAAAGCGAAATGTCCATGTGGTTGAAAAAAAATTTTTTTAAATATCACGTTGATGCCTGAAGCAAATAGTCACAGCTCAGATATTATGAGATCTGTGAAATCTGAGGTTTAATATTAGAATCGAGACATGACTTGAACTGACAGCCTTCATTCTGATTCTGCTGTATGTGCTTCTTAAGACTAGTTTGAAATGTGGTGGGTTTTTTTTAGTATCTAATTTTAAACAAGGTAATAGAATTAATAATATTGCATGTCCTATCCCTCTAAGGAGGTGACAAATTGTGTAAGTCTGTAAAATACACTAGTGAATCAGGTGAGGCTAGATGGTACAAATTCTAGTAACTGGACAAAATCTAGTAATTGGACATTTCCCGACTGGACAGTTGGGAAGAATAGAACCACTTGTCAAGGCGCTTGGAAAAGACTGAGCTGGTATAAAACACAGGCATCCCCCTGCACACGTTAAGGGTCAACTCCTGAACATGTAACTTGATTTCTTACACACTGTTGAGAAATCTTGGCATGAACTGGAATTCGGCTGAGATAACCCATCTTTGTATTTGGAGATCTAAACATCTTCTCGTATCTGCCCCCAATTTCACTTCAGGAAAATGCACACAGAAACCACAGAAATCATGGCCCACTAATGACTGCTTTCAAACCTCTATTAAAGGGAGGCATCGGGACGCCTGGGTGGCTCAGTTGGTTGGACGACTGCCTTCAGCTCAGGTCATGATCCTGGAGTCCCGGGATCGAGTCCCGCATCGGGCTCCCAGCTCCACGGGGAGTCTGCTTCTCTCTCTGACCTTCTCCTAGCTCATGCTCTCTCTCACTGTCTCTCTCTCAAATAAATAAATAAAATCTTTAAAAAATAAAAAAATAAAAAAATAAAAAAAAAAGGGAGGCATCTGCCGTGTGTTCCATCAGTTCTCCAGACTGCTTTATTCGTTTCATTATTCTGAAGGGCATATTTTCTGATTTAAAGGTCTCCTTCTTATCACATCCATATTGTATCTTTATATAAGTGTCTGGAAGTCCTACTGGATTTGGTACAAGCTTAAATTAAAGATGGGGGTTGAAATTAAGAGTCCGTTTGCTACGATTTGTAATCAGTTCTAACACTTCCCTGAGCTCAAATGACACATCCTAGTAGAAACAGAAACTTTAAATGTGGACTCTTGTGTTTTGGGGGGCAAGCTCTCCCCAGTCTAAGCCAACATATACCTTTCAACTTAGGAGCCAGGGTAGGGGGATACGTTTGATCAATGAGTTCTTCCCGGAAAGAGCTGATTTCATTTTTAAGACTCATTAGTGTATTTGCTTGGTATTTGAGAATGGTGAGACTCACTCCAAGTACCATTTACCCCACCAAAAAAAAAAGTCAAAACACTACAGAAGGGGAACATACGGTCTGAGCACTGTGGTAGAGAAAGTGTTACTTAACAGATGAATGTAGGAGAAAGGCCGGTGTGCAGAGAAAGGCAGGCACAAAATATCTTGTTGCACTTTAAAATAAGTCTAAATAAAAGAAAACCTCCAGAGCAAGAGGGTAAGTGTCTACTGAATCACAATATTTTTAAAGGATTCATTATTATTAGTTAACATCACAAACTCTGCTTTCTCCCCTTATGAAATGTGTATAGTCACATATTTCTAAAAGCATTAAGAAGTGACATTTTAAATTTCTGTGCACACCGCTAATGCTGTTTGAATAATTCTGTGACCAAAATCAGTATGTGAATCTTCATGCCCCGAATTAGCATCAAGACTGTGCCCAGAGCTATAGGAAACATGGTTGCTTCTTCGGGGAGCTTGTAACCTAACTAGGGAAATCAGATTAGCCACACCTCTGTGCATAACTGAAAAACCAAACAAAACCTCTTCTGACGCCTGTCCCACGCTAGCTAGCTGGAGTACTGTTCTCACCTTTCTTTCACAGTGAAATGTCCTTGAACGAAGGCCACCCTCCACTGTACTTCCCTAGAAAACCCTTTTTTCTCTGGCTTGCTGTCGTTTCCCTTACTGTCCTTCTGTTCCTCCTCACCTGCTAGTGATGACTCCTACTATTCTCTACACCCTTGAAAATGGATGTCCGAGGGCACTTGGGTGACTCAGTGGGTTAAAGCCTCTGCCTTCAGCTCAGGTCATGATCACAGGGTTCTGGGATCGAGTCCCGCATTAGGTTCTCTGCTCAGCAGGGAGCCTGCTTTCCCCTCTCTCTCTGCCTGCTTGTGATTTCTCTCTCTCTGTGTCAAATAAATAAATAAAATCTTTAAAAAATATATAAAATAAATTAAAAATGAAATGGATGTCTGCTGGGAGTCTGTTCCCAATCCTCTTCTCTCACCATGATTTCCCTGGCTGAGGACTTCCTAATGTTATGACAGCTCATGGCAAATAGAAAAAAGAATGTTGATGGCTCTTCGGGGTCTTTTATGGGAATGTGAGGTGGTGCAACCACTGTGAAAAACTGTATGGAGTTTCCTCAAGAGATTAAAAATAGAAATAGCATATAATCCAGTAATTCCACATTTGGGTATTTACCCAAAGAAAATGAAAATGCTCATTTAAAAAGATATCTGTACCCCGATGTGAACTGCAGTATTATTTACAAGAGCCAAGATATGGAAGCAGCCTGCTTCCATTGACAGATGCATGGATAAAGAAGAGGTGGTATGTATCTCCACAACGGAATATAACCCAGCTATAAAAAAGGATGAAGTCTCGCCATTTGTGACAGTATGGATAGACCTAGAGGGTATTACGTGAAGTGAAATAAGTCAGAGAAATACCATAGGATTTCACTCATATGTGGACTCTAAAGAACAAAACGAATGAATAAACAAACAGAAAACAGAGTAAGACCTATAAATACAGAGAACAGACTGATGGGTTCCAGAGACGGGGGTGGGGATGGGCAAAATGGGTGAAGAGGAGAGGGAGATACAGACTTCCAGTCATGGAATGACTGAGTCATGGGAATAAAAGGCACAGAAGAGGGAAGAGTCAGTGATATGCAACAGAGGTGTATGGTAACAGAAGGTAGCTATACTTGTCACGAGCATAGCATGACCTATAGAGAAGCTGAATCACTACATTGTATACCTGAAACTAAAGTCACATCGTGTGTCAACTATACAAAAAAAAAGAAAGAAAGAAAGAAAGAAAGAAAGAAAGAAAGAAAGAAAGAAAGGGCTGGTGATGGGATGTTAGCTAAAGGTATTATGATGATCATTCTGTATTAAGTACATACATCAGATCTCTACATTGTACACCTAAAGCAATGTAGAGGGTACCTATAGTTGAACACAACATAATCCCTGATGATACCCTGAACAAGAATCTCTGACCTATGAGGTCTTAGCTACATATGATTTTAGTAACTAGGAGTCCTTCTCCCTAGTTCCTGACCCATGTATTTTCTTCTGAATGGATCTTCCCCTAGGAGGCTGCACAGGCACCCCCACACGCACCAGTCTACGGATAAGCTCATTAACCTGTCCTAAGAATATGTGCCCCATCTTCTGTTCCCTGAACTGGCCAGTAGAACTTAGTTAGCCAAGGAAGAAATTGGGTCCTTATCCCCCTCCCCCTAACCCTTCAGATTCCATGGTTACTAGGTCCTGTTTTTTTGTTTTTTTTTTTTTTTTTTTTTTTTAAGTATTTTTTTTTTTTTAATTTTTTTTTTTTTTTTTTAAATTTTTATTTTTTTCAGCATAACAGTATTCATTATTTTTGCACCACACCCAGTGCTCCATGCAATCCGTGCCCTCTACAATACCCACCACCTGGTGCCCCCAACCTCCCACCCCCCACCCCTTCAAAATTCTCAGATCGTTTTTCAGAGTCCATAGTCTCTCATGGTTCACCTCCCCTTCCAATTTCCCTCAACTCCCTTCTCCTCTCCATCTCCCTTTGTCCTCCATGCTATTTGTTATGCTCCACAAATAAGTGAAACCATATGATAATTCACTCTCTCTGCTTGACTTATTTCACTCAGCATAATCTCTTCCAGTCCCGTCCATGTTGCTACAAAACTTGGGGATTCATCCTTTCTTTCTTTTTTTTTTTTTTTTTTTTTTTGCAGCTTTATAAACATATATTTTTATCCCCAGGGGTACAGGTCTGCGAATCGCCAGGTTTACACACTTCACAACACTCACCATAGCACATACCCTCCCCGATATCCATAACCCCACCCCCTCTCCCAACCCCCTCCCCCCATCAACCCTCAGTTTGTTTTGTGAGATTAAGAGTCACTTATGGTTTGTCTCCCTCCCAATCCCATCTTGTTTCATTTACTCTTCTCCTACCCCCTCGACCCCCCATGTTGCATCTCCTCTCCCTCATATCAGGGAGATCATATGATAGTTGTCTTTCTCCGATTGACTTATTTCGCTAAGCATGATACCCTCTAGTTCCATCCACGTCGTCGCAAATGGCAAGATTTCATTTCTTTTGATGGCTGCATAGTATTCCATTGTGTATATATACCACATCTTCTTTATCCATTCGTCTGTTGATGGACATCTAGGTTCTTTCCATAGTTTGGCTATTGTAGACATTGCTGCTATAAACATTCGGGTGCATGTGCCCCTTCGGATCACTATGTTTGTATCTTTAGGGTAAATACCCAGCAGTGCAATTGCAGGGTCATAGGGTAGTTCTATTTTCAACATTTTGAGGAACCTCCATGCTGTTTTCCAGAGTGGTTGCACCAGCTTGCATTCCCACCAACAGTGTAGGAGGGTTCCCCTTTCTCCGCATCCTCGCCAGCATCTGTCATTTCCTGACTTGTTAATTTTAGCCATTCTGACTGGTGTGAGGTGATATCTCATGGTGGTTTTGATTTGTATTTCCCTGATGCCGAGTGATATGGAGCACTTTTTCATGTGTCTGTTGGCCATCTGGATGTCTTCTTTGCAGAAATGTCTGTTCATGTCCTCTGCCCATTTCTTGATTGGATTATTTGTTCTTTGGGTGTTGAGTTTGCTAAGTTCTTTATAGATTTTGGACACTAGCCCTTTATCTGATATGTCATTTGCAAATATCTTCTCCCATTCTGTCAGTTGTCTTTTGGTTTTGTTCACTGTTTCCTTTGCTGTGCAAAAGCTTTTGATCTTGATAAAATCCCAATAGTTCATTTTTGCCCTTGCTTCCCTTGCCTTTGGTGATGTTCCTAGGAAGATGTTGCTGCGGCTGACGTCGAAGAGGTTGCTGCCTGTGTTCTCCTCGAGGATTTTGATGGATTCCTTTCTCACATTGAGATCCTTCATCCATTTTGAGTCTATTTTCGTGTGTGGTGTAAGGAAATGATCCAATTTCATTTTTCTGCATGTGGCTGTCCAATTTTCCCAACACCATTTATTGAAGAGGCTGTCTTTGTTCCATTGGACATTCTTTCCTGCTTTGTCGAAGATGAGTTGACCATAGAGTTGAGGGTCCATTTCTGGGCTCTCTATTCTGTTCCATTGATCTATGTGTCTGTTTTTGTGCCAGTACCATGCTGTCTTGATGATGACAGCTTTGTAATAGAGCTTGAAGTCCGGAATTGTGATGCCACCAACTTTGGCTTTCTTTTTCAATATTCCTTTGGCTATTCGAGGTCTTTTCTGGTTCCATATAAATTTTAGGATTATTTGTTCCATTTCTTTGAAAAAATTGGATGGTACTTTGAGAGGAATTGCATTAAATGTGTAGATTGCTTTAGGTAGCATAGACATTTTCACAATATTTATTCTTCCAATCCAGGAGCATGGAACATTTTTCCATTTCTTTGTGTCTTCCTCAATTTCTTTCATGAGTACTTTATAGTTTTCTGAGTATAGATTCTTAGTCTCTTTGGTTAGGTTTATTCCTAGGTATCTTATAGTTTTGGGTGCAATTGTAAATGGGATGGACTCCTTAATTTCTCTTTCTTCTGTCTTGTTGTTGGTGTAGAGAAATGCAACTGATTTCTGTGCATTGATTTTATATCCTGACACTTTACTGAATTCCTGTACAAGTTCTAGCAGTTTTGGAGTGGAGTCTTTTGGGTTTTCCACATAGAGTATCATATCATCTGCGAAGAGTGATAGTTTGACTTCTTCTTTGCCTATTTGGATGCCTTTAATTTCCTTTTGTTGTCTGATTGCTGAGGCTAGGACTTCTAGTACTATGTTGAATAGCAGTGGTGATAACGGACATCCCTGCCGTGTTCCTGACCTTAGCGGAAAAGCTTTCAGTTTTTCTCCATTGAGAATGATATTTGCGGTGGGTTTTTCATAGATGGCTTTGATAATATTGAGGTATGTGCCGTCTATCCCTACACTTTGAAGAGTTTTGATCAGGAAGGGCTGCTGTACTTTGTCAAATGCTTTTTCAGCATCTATGGAGAGTATCATATGGTTCTTGTTCTTTCTTTTATTAATGTGTTGTATCACATTGATTGATTTGCGGATGTTGAACCAGCCTTGCAGCCCTGGAATAAATCCCACTTGGTCGTGGTGAATAATCCTTTTAATGTACTGTTGAATCCTATTGGCTAGTATTTTGGCGAGAATTTTCGCATCTGTGTTCATCAAGGATATTGGTCTGTAGTTCTCTTTTTTGTTGGGATCCTTGTCTGGTTTTGGGATCAAGGTGATGCTGGCCTCATAGAATGAGTTTGGAAGTTTTCCTTCTATTGCTATTTTTTGGAACAGTTTCAGGAGAATAGGAATTAGTTCTTCTTTAAATGTTTGGTAGAATTCCCCCGGGAAGCCGTCTGGCCCTGGGCTTTTGTTTGTTTGGAGATTTTTGATGACTGTTTCAATCTCCTTACTGCTTATGGGTCTGTTCAGGCTTTCTATTTCTTCCTGGTTCAGTTGTGGTAGTTTATATGTCTCTAGGAATGCATCCATTTCTTCCAGATTGTCAAATTTGTTTGCGTAGAGTTGCTCATAGTATGTTCTTATAATTGTCTGTATTTCTTTGGTGTTCGTTGTGATCTCTCCTCTTTCATTCATGATTTTATTTATTTGGGTCCTCTCTCTTTTCTTTTTGATAAGTCTGGCCAGGGGTTTATCAATCTTATTAATTCTTTCAAAGAACCAGCTCCTAGTTTCGTTGATTTGTTCTATTGTTTTTTTGGTTTCTATTTCATTGATTTCTGCTCTGATCTTTATGATTTCTCTTCTCCTGCTGGGTTTAGGGTTTCTTTCTTGTTCTTTCTCCAGCTCCTTTAGGTGTAGGGTTAGGTTGTGTACCTGAGACCTTTCTTGTTTCTTGAGAAAGGCTAGTACCGCTATATATTTTCCTCTCAGGACTGCCTTTGTTGTGTCCCACAGATTCTGAACTGTTGTGTTTTCATTATCATTTGTTTCCATAAATTTTTTCAATTCTTCTTTGATTTCCTGGTTGACCCATTCATTCTTTAGAAGGATGCTGTTTAGTCTCCATGTATTTGGGTTCTTTCCAAATTTCCTCTTGTTATTGAGTTCTAGCTTTAGAGCATTGTGGTCTGAAAATATGCAGGGAATGATTCCAATCTTTTGATACCGGTTGAGACTTGATTTAGGACCAAGAATGTGATCTATTCTGGAGAATGTTCCATGTGCACTAGAGAAGAATGTGTATTCTGTTGCTTTGGGATGAAATGTTCTGAATATATCTGTGATGTCCATCTGGTCCAGTGTGTCATTTAAGGCCTTGATTTCCTTGTTGATCTTTTGCTTGGATGATCTGTCCATTTCAGTGAGGGGAGTGTTAAAATCCCCTACTATTATTGTATTCTTGTCGATGTGTTTCTTTGATTTTGTTATTAATTGGTTTATATAGTTGGCTGCTCCCACGTTAGGGGCATAGATATTTAAAATTGTTAGATCTTCTTGTTGGACAGTTCCTTTGAGTATGATATAGTGTCCTTCCTCATCTCTTATTATAGTCTTTGGCTTAAAATCTAATTGATCTGATATAAGGATTGCCACTCCTGCTTTCTTCTGATGTCCATTAGCATGGTAAATTCTTTTCCACCCCCTCACTTTAAACCTGGAGGTGTCTTCGGGTGTAAGATGAGTTTCTTGTAGGCAACATATAGATGGTTTTTGTTTTTTGATCCATTCTGATACCCTGTGTCTTTTGATTGGGGCATTTAGCCCATTAACATTCAGGGTAAGTATTGAGAGATATGAATTTAGTGCCATTGTATTGCCTGTAAGGTGACTGTTATTGTATATTGTCTCTGTTTCTTTCTGATCTACTACTTTGAGGGTCTCTCTTTGCTTAGAGGACCCCTTTCAATATTTCCTGTAGAGCTGGTTTGGTATTTGCAAATTCTTTCAGTTTTTGTTTGTCCTGGAAGCTTTTAATCTCTCCTTCTATTTTCAATGATAGCCTAGCTGGATATAGTATTCTTGGCTGCATGTTTTTCTCATTTAGTACTCTGAATATATCATGCCAGCTCTTTCTGGCCTGCCAGGTCTCTGTAGATAAGTCTGCTGCCAATCTAATATTTTTACCATTGTACGTTACAGACTTCTTTTCCCGGGCTGCTTTCAGGATCTTTTCTTTGTCACTAAGACTTGTCAATTTTACTATTAGGTGACGGGGTGTAGACCTATTCTTATTGATTTTGAGGGGGGTTCTCTGAACCTCCTGGATTTTGATGCTTGTTCCCTTTGCCATATTGGGGAAATTCTCTCCAATAATTCTCTCCAATATACCTTCTGCTCCCCTCTCTGTTTCCTCTTCTTCTGGAATCCCAATTATTCTAATGTTGTTTCGTCTTATGGTGTCACTTATCTCTCGAATTCTCCCCTCGTGGTCCAGTAGCTGTTTGTCCCTCTTTTGCTCAGCTTCTTTATTCTCTGTCATTTGGTCTTCTATATCGCTAATTCTTTCTTCTGCCTCATTTATCCTAGCAGTGAGAGCCTCCATTTTTGATTGCACCTCATTAATAGCTTTTTTGATTTCAACTTGGTTAGATTTTAGTTCTTTTATTTCTCCAGAAAGGGCTTTTATATCTCCCGAGAGGGTTGCTTTAATATCTTCCATGCCTTTTTCAAGCCCGGCTAGAACCTTGAGAATCATCATTCTGAACTCTATATCTGACATATTACCAATGTCTGTATTGATTAGGTCCCTAGCCTTTGGTACTGCCTCTTGTTCTTTTTTTTGTTGTGAATTTTTCCGCCTTGTCATTTTGTCCAGATAAGAGTTTATGAAGGAGCAAGTAAAATACTAAAAGGGTGGCAACAACCCCAGGAAAATATGCTTTAGCCAAATCAGAAGAGATCCTGAATTGTGAGGGGGGAGAAAGGGGATAAAAAGGGGTTCAGAAAGAAAGAAAAAAAAAACTATTAAAAAAAGAAAGCCGATAAAGAAAAAATATAAAAAGAGGAAAAAATATATATATATTAGATAAACTATTTAAAAAACGTTAAAAAAAGAAAACGGTAAAAGTTAAAATAATTTAGCAGAAGAAGAGAAAAAGAAAAAAAAAATTGAAAAAGAAAAAAAAATTAAATTAACTGCAAGGCTAAAAAATCATGGGGAGAAAGCCATGAGTTCCGTGCTTTGCTTTCTTCTCCTCTGGAATTCCGCCGTTCTCCTTGGTAGGTGAACTTGGTCCTGGCTGGGTTTCCCGTAGATCTTCTGGGGGAGGGGCCCGTTGTAGTGATTCTCAAGCGTCTTTGCCCCAGGCGGAGTTGCGCCGCCCTTACCCGGGGCCGCGCTGAGTCATCCGCTCGGGTTCGCTTTCGGGAGCTTTTGTTCCCTGAGCGCTTTCCGTAGAGTCCGGATGATGGGAATAAAGATGGCGGCCTCCCGGTCTCCGGCCCGGAGGAGCCGAGAGCCCGGGGCCCCACTCCTCAGTGCGCCCTCAGAGAACAGCGCCAAATGACTCCCGTCACCCTGGCCTCCGGCCGCGCTCCGAGCTGACCGAGCCTGTGACCGGTTCAAGGCAACCCCGAGCTGAGAGTCACTCCTCGGCTCTGTCTCTGCAGCCGGCTTCCCCGTTCTAATACCGGTAAGCTCTGCGACACTCAGACACCCCCGATCCTTCTGCGACCCTGCGGGACCTGAGGCCTCGCTTACCCCGCCTGGGCTTCACCCCAGTTAAGCCTCTGGAGCGATGTCCCTCAGCGGAACAGACTTTTAAAAGTCCTGATTTTGCTCCGTTGCTCCGCCGCTCGCCGGGAGCCGGCCCCTCCCCCCGCGGTCGATCTTCCCGTCGCTTTGGATTCACTTTTCCGCCAGTCCTACCTTGCAGAAAGTGGTTGATTTTCTGTTTCTGGAATTGCTGTTCTTCTTCTCTTCAATCTCCCGTTGGATTTGTAGGTGTTTGCAATCTTTAGATAAGCTATTTAGCTGATCTCCCGCTACCCGAAGTAGTCTCAGCCTGCTACTTCTCCGCCATCTTGACTCCTCCTTTTTTTTTAAGTATTTTGATTCTAAATCAGTTTTCCATCCTTGCTATTACTGCCCCAGCTCAGGCCTCTCTCGGGTCTTGCCAAATGCTTCAGAGAAACTAAGCACCTCCCTGCCCCCAGGATGGGCCTTCTCCAGTCCATCGGCCTCACTGTCCCTGAGTAGCATACAAAGTCTGTGCTGTCCGGTCCCCTCCCCCATCTCCTCTGGAGATCCCTACTCACACATGTTCTCCGGTTTTCCTGCTCCTTGAGAGTTTACATACCCTTTGACCTTCATACCTTCACACACACCCCTTCCCCTGCCTTCCTGGGGGATGCCTCTCATTCCCAAAGTCCTGTTCCAGCACCACCTCCACTGTGAGCCTCCACCATGAACTCCCACTGGATCCCAAGACTCTGCTGGGGGGACCCCTATTTTCTGCTGGTAGAGCACTTACGCTGTATCACAGTCACCTTCCATGGCTTTCTTCTCTCTGTCTGCCTTCCCCAATGGCAGAGTCGTTCATAGTCAGTTCGGTGCATTACAGATCATATATGCGTATTTCTTAAGGAATATAAGTGGTGTGAGCCAGATGCCTTTTGTGCAGACAGTTTCCTCTGATTAGAATGCCCTTCAATTCCTGAAACCCTCTCCCCATGGTTTCCTCCATTGGAAAAATCAGACTCATCCTCTGAGGATCTGCCCTAGTGCCCTCCTCAGTAAAGATTCCCTGACTCTCCCAGGCAGGGCGGGTCACTGTCTTTGTCCAGTGATCTTTGATTATGCCATGACTATGACTTGCCACCACTTTGCCTTGGAATCACCTGTGTGTGTACCACCATTCTGCCCAAACCGACTCAGGCTTTCAGGACTAGGGGCTTGCTTAACTAGGGTCTGGAGGCAGGGGACACTAAGCAGAGGTATGATGTAAAACAGCTGTTAGTATCTGGAACTCTGGTTCCACTATCGCCCTTTTGGGTTAATTGTGAGACCAAGCTTAAGAATTCCCACAGTGGGAGGACACACCAAGGAGGCTTTCCAAATGAAAGGGCGAGAGGATCTAAGTCTTCACTGACTCATACCCTGCTTCCCACGTCTTGTGGCATTTCGGATTGCATAATCATCTCAAGCAGTTAGCGTTGTAAGTGACTAAACACTGGTATATCACATCTTTTACCTGCCTGCTGAGTTTAATACTTAACCCCATAAATCGAGTTAT
Source organism: Lutra lutra (assembly GCF_902655055.1). Taxonomy (NCBI): domain Eukaryota; kingdom Metazoa; phylum Chordata; class Mammalia; order Carnivora; family Mustelidae; genus Lutra; species Lutra lutra. The sequence continues at coordinate 14,850,203 of NC_062283.1, forward strand.
CCAAAAGAGGCTTGAATCCTGAATCTGCTTAGTCACAGCCTGAATGATGGCTTCGGGACAGGTTGCTTCCGCCAAGACTTAACCCGGGGGCTGAAAGAGGTTTTCTTCTGCAGATCTGTGCAGAGGGGGAGCAAAAGCAAAACAGGGACTGGCAGAGGGGACCACACAGCTCAGCCAGCTGGCTCCGCTCACCCTGTCTCTGTGGCTCCCAACAGGTGCTGAGTCTCTAAAGCTTATTAGCATCCTGGGCTGACCCAGCCAGCAGTGTCCACTAAGAATACCAGCGAACATTTGCTGAGTGCTTAGTATATATCAGAAACTCTTCTAAGAACTTTGTATGGATTGCTCTATCTAATCCCCATGACTGCAAAATAGATGCTATTATTATCCCTAATTTACTGAGAAAGAAGAAAGACGTAGAGGGGTTCAGCAACTAATGAAGATCTCAGAATTAACGAGGCCTGGAGGTGAGATGTAACCCCACAGACAAGACTCCATAGCCCGGAGTCTAACCCACATACCCCGACCCAAACCAAGACTGGAACTCACTCTTTTCTCAAAAAGAGAAAGTAAATGAAAAGAAAATTTCTGGCCTCCTATACTAGTTTATCCTACCAAGACCTTAAGGAAGTAAAATCCATTCTTTTCTCAGGATCTTTTGCCCAATGGGGGTTTGATGGAGTCATTGTTCTTCCCAGGATCTGTTCCCTAAAAAGGGTTTGATAGCATTCTAAGTAATTGTCCCTACAGAAAGAGACGCTGTTGTACCAAGTCACATCAAAGTTGTCAAAATCAGGTAACTTCACTTCCCTATTGACAAATCTATTGTCCCAATGCACCAGGTGTCACTCTCTACATCAAAGGAAAATGCCAAGCCCAATTATGTGATAATATTTGGGCCACATACAATATCATTTCCGGCTTATTCATGTTATTCAGCTAGAATATGTTAAAGTAATTGAAACAGGATTTATTAATGCTTTTTAAGTTTGTCTTACCATTCTTCCTAGAATTCTCCATCCTTAGGCTATTTTCTCAGTTAATGACCTCTCATTCTGAATCCCTTTATATGTGTCTCTATATGTCAGAATGCCCAGAAATGACCTTTAAAACACACCAAGAGAGAAAATATTCTCATTTATTACCCTGTACTGCCCTCATGCATAAATGCAAAGTTCTAATTTGGTTTCTTAGTGTAGGCACATGCACTCCTTTATGATTGTCATTGAGCCACAGTTTAAAAGGAAAGAAGAGCATAGACAAGGCTGTTCAAATTCCCTCTAGCAAGTCAGGTGCTCCCCTGGGACCCTGATTTCATCTACCGCTGCATTTACTCTAAGTTAACAACTACTCAGAAAACAAAAAACCTTTCTCTCCACTGCTTGAAAAACACATGTGACTTGCCAAAACTGAAATATAATTTTAAAAGGCTGTCTTTGGAAAGCCTACATGTAATGACTTTTTTCACTCTGATGGAAATTAGCAATTGTTCTAAGGACAGATAGGCCAGGAGAATTCTAAAGAGCTGTTGACTTCTTGCTTCAAGATGCACCTTTCCAGTTGGCAAGGCTGGGATGGGGATATCGCAATTGACTCACCATCTATCTATTTGATTGAAGCTGTATTCCAAATAGAGGAATGTATGATAACATGTATGATAGAATGCAGGATAGTAGTATTAGCTAGGAAATGTGGAAATGCTGCATAATATGTTGGAACACTGGCCAACCTCAGGACTGCAGAAAGAAATCTACTTTTATCTTCCTAAGTGTCCAAAATAAAATGTAAGATGATAAAACATTTTCTATGAGAAACTGTTTAGTTGTATCACACATTTTTATGTTTTATGTCTATTCTGAAGATGAAAGCATATTTTCCAAAGACATGCTTATATCCTATACCTTAGCCGTATTGATTTTGCCATATTAAAATACCAGTAAAGCAATAATAAAGTAATTTTATCTATCAACACATTCCTAGATCCTTTGAAGTAAATAAACATTAGAATGTTAAGTTGTCAAATTAAGTTGGTCAAGTGAAACCATTCTGATGCTTTCCCTTTGATATTTTTAGCATCTAATAAAACATGCCTAAACCACTTACGTATATGCTTAGATGGTGCTCAGAATATGTCTATTAACTATCAGGCTCAACTCTGTGAACTGGGCCATGATGTGCCCGCTCTCAAAAAAATGTTCTGATTTATAGTAGTGTTTGCTGATTTTCATGGGTAAATTCTCACTCTATAGCTGATGTCAAGCCACTGACGTGATACCACTGACCGTGAAGGTGGGAAGAGATGTGCTTCATTGGCTCAAAAGAATCTCTATGTACTGGTGGCCAGGACACCCCTGGAACTGGGCTGCTTTTGAACGTCTAGATTCTGAAGACTTTCTTTTCCCCTTTCTTTTCTTCTCTTCCTGGGGGCCACCGGGTTCTCTAGGACACAATTTCCTTGTTTGTAAAATGGGTTAATGGGAACAGGTAATCTCTAAGCTTTCTCTAAGCTCAGTTCTTTAAATGTTTCAGTAATTTCCCACTCTGAGTTTTAAGGCAGACTGAGTATTATAGCAGAATTTTAAAAAGTTCTGGGGGCGCCTGGGTGGCTCAGTGGGTTGAAGCCTCTGCCTTCGGCTCAGGTCATGATCGCAGGATCCTAGGATCCCAGGATCGAGCCCCGCATCAGGCGCTCTGCTCCTGGGGAGAGCTCTCTGGGGAGCCTGCTTCCCTTCCTCTCTCTCTGCCTGCCTCTCTGCCTACTTGTGATCTCTGTCTGTCAAATAAATAATAAATAAAATCTTTTTTTTTAAAGATTTTATTTATTTATTTGACAGAGATCACAAGTAGGCAGAGAGGCAGGCAGAGAGAGAGGAGGAGGCAGGTTCCCTGCTGAGCAGAGAGCCTGATGTGGGGCTCGATCCCAGGACCCTGGGACCATGACCTGAGCCGAAGGCAGAGGCTTTAACCCACTGAGCCACCCAGGTGCCCCTTTTAATAATAAATAAAATCTTAAAAAAAAAAAAGTTCCGTTGTGTCCAAGCTTATACTCTAAGGAGTTAAGAGATGTAGGGTAGTATCCAACACAGAGGCATGTTATTTCTAGTTCAGTGAGGTTTATTTTATTAAATTTAGCTCTAGTTTTCAGAGATATATTAAATGGTAGACTCCCATGATCTTGTCACAATGATGTCGGTTCCTACAGTTCAGCTCAAAAAGAAAAAAAACAAAAAACAAAACAAAAAACCTGCCAAGTCAATGATGAGAAACACATTATGGTTGGTTGTACCTGCTTTATTTCTTCTTCCGCATTTTCAAAATGGGCAAAATTAAGGGTATCCCTAGTTGTGATGCACGGGAGAAGTAACAGTAGTCTCTTTTGCTAGAATTGCACTTTCTTTTTTCTTTTTTTTTAAGATTTTATTTATTTGACAGAGAGAGAGATCACAAGTAGGCAGAGAGGCAGGCAGAGAGAATGGGAAAGCAGGCTTCCCGCTGAGCAGAGAGCCTGATGTGGGGCTCGATCCTGGGATCCTGGGACTCTGAGATCATGATTTGAGCCGAAGGCAGAGGCTTAACCTACTGAGATATCCAGGTGCCCCTAGAACTGCACTTTTTTTTTTTTAAAGATTTTATTTATTTATTTGACAGAGAGAGATCACAAGTAGACGGAGAGGAAGGCAGAGAGAGAGAGAGAGAGAGGGAAGCAGGCTTCTTGCTGAGCAGAGAGCCCGATGCGGGACTCGATCCCAGGACCCTGAGATCATGACCTGAGCCGAAGGCAGCGGCTTAACCCACTGAGCCACCCAGGCGCCCCTAGAACTGCACTTTTAAACTTCCTTCATATATAGGGAATCGCTTGGGATGAGACCATCAACTGAATATTGTTGAAGAAAAGTTAATTGTTTCATTGCTAGTGTTTCTGCAACTATAATGTACTGAGAATGAAAACCATGTTTCTTAGGCCCTAGACACCAACTCTAGAGAATATCCTATCTCTGGACCCTCCCAGAGAGCGGGGCTGAAGAGGTGAACACAGCAATCCTGAGAGGCCTGCCTGGCTTGTAGACCTCTCTGAGAGGTTAAGTGTCTCCTTGCTCTAAAACTTCTGCTTAAGGAAATTGTCAGAAGGAAAGAAGGATCAGATGTATGAAGATGTCTATAGATATTACTAAAAAGTGAAGAGAAGGAACTCTCATTCATTGCTGGTGGGAATGGAAAAAGGTACGGCTACTTTTGAAAACAGTTTGGCGATTTCGTACAAAACACTCTTACCATATGATCCAACAATCATGCTCCTTGGTATTTATCCAAAAGAGTTGAAAACTTATGTCCACACAAAACCTGCACATGGATGTTTATAGCAGCTTTATTCATAATTGCCAAAACTTGGAAGTAATCAAGATGTCCTTCAGTAGGAGGTGAATGGATAAATAAACTGTGATCCATCCAGACAATGGAATGCTATTCAGTGATAAAAAGAAATGAACCAGCAGGCCATGAAGATACATGGAAAAATGTTATAACCATACCCCCTTAAATGCATGTGAAAGAAGCCAATCTGAAAAAGTTACAAACTACAATTCCAATTTTTTGACATTCTAGGAAAGGCAAAACAATAAGGACAATAAAAAGGTTAGTGGTTGCTAGGGATGGGGGATAGAGAGAGAGATGAATAAGAAGCAGATCAGAGGATTTTTAAGACAGTGAAAATATGCTGTATGATATTAAATGATGGATCCATATCAATATACATTTGACTAACCCACAGAAAGTTCAACACCAAGAGTGAAACCTAAGGTCAACTATGGACTTTAGGTGATAGTGACATGTCAGTGTAGGTTCATCAATTACGATAAATGTCCCACCTTTGTGGAGGATGTGGTTGTGGGGGAGGCTCTCCATGTGTGGGAGCAAGGGGTGGAGGTAAACTCTCTGTACCTTCCTTTCCATTTTGCTATTAACCTAAAATTGCTCTTAAAAAATTTCATCAACATGTGTAGACCATAAACTTACTCAATGTTGTATGTCAATTACTTCTCAATAAACACATAAAAATGAAAAAAAAATTTTAAATGAAGTCCTTTAAAAAAAAATGAAGAAATCCAACAAGTCTGGTATAAAGATGGACTGATAGCAACATGACCATTGCCATGATAACATTTCTTTTCATTCCAAGTACTTTTTGAGCATCTATTATGGGCTATGCTCTATGCTAGACACTGAGGATTCAGGGGTGAATAAGGCAGACATGGTCCCTTCCCTCAAAAAACTTGGAGTCTGGTGGATGTTGATATTCTTACTAATGGATTTACTTGTTGAAGAAACTGTTAAATCTATATCAAGCATGTAGCAGGCCTTTGGTGAATATTTGTTATATGGATACTTAATGAAATAAGTCACAATAAACAAGTCATCCATTCTTTTCTTAAAATTTTGTCTGGGTTTTATAAGGGGACTTTGGCTAATCTATTAATTGTTATTGTGATATAATATCAATATATTTTTTAAAGATTTTATTTATTTATTTGACAGAGAGAGATCACAAGTAGACAGAGAGGCAGGCAGAGAGAGAGAGAGAGGGAAGCAGGCTCCCTGATGAGCAGAGAGCCCGATGCGGGACTCAATCCCAGGACCCTGAGATCATGACCTGAGCCGAAGGCAGCGGCTTAACCCACTGAGCCACCCAGGCGCCCCTAATATCAATATTTTTATGTTAATAAACTAAACATGCTTCTTGATTGAATGGTTCGAGAGGTGTTTATTGAGCACCAACTATGCCAGGAACTTTATATCCTCCCTTCAAGTCATTCTTATAACCCTGGAAAATGAATATGCCCATTTTATAGGTAAGTAATCAGAAATTCATAAAGATAATAAACTTGCCTAAGAGAGTCAGAATTCATACTCCAGTCTGTCTGACATACTTGTGTTTCTCCCTTTATATGCAATAGTTCGAGTACTCAAAGAGTCACACAAACACCTTTACCTAACCAAAGCTCCCATGTGAATCAATAATCTCCAAACATTTTTCTCCTTCCATGTATGATCGTATATTACAAGCCAGTGGGCCCTCTTGGCAATTAATCCCTAGGAAGACTACAGCTCTGTCTTTTACTCGCCCTCCCGCCTCTTTGGTCTGTTTCCAACTGTACAGCCTCCAGACCTTCACCACAGTAAGGCATTTGGTCCTCACACTAGGCAGAGCTGGGAATGTATTGGGAGAGATTAGGTGGCCTTAAGACTTGGAACTGTTCTCCCCCTCAGGGGAGGAAAATCAGTGAACCTCAGCAACAGATTTATGGAAACTGAGGACTCGTGGAGAAAAATTATATTTTTATGAACCCACATAAATAACACAATTCTTTTTCTTGAGGGTCACCGAAGAGCAAGCACGAGAGAGAGGAAACCAGTTATAATTTAGAAGAGACACTAAAATGCGCTCAGGATTCACTGTGGTTATTGGACCGTATTTGAGGTTTGTAGACATTGACAGAGAATAAAGTCCTCTGAGAACCAGCAACTGGAAAGAAAATTACATCCACTTTAATATACACCGTTGTTGCTGAGTCTACGTGTCCAGTTGCAGTGAATACACCAAATATTTGAATCAATGTACAGATAACCATAAGATGCTTCTCATTTTCCTCCAGTTCTGAATGATGAATCTTGTCTGTAGAAAAGCTTTAATTTGACTAACATCCGCTTCTCTCCTTGGTCCCTTTCTATGCCTTTTTATTATAACTTATATGATTTCCTTTCAAAACCGGTACCACCATTTCAATTTGGTGTAGAACAACAAATCCAATACGAATACCTCCTGGTCTAAGCCATGTTATATGATGAAAAGGAATCACATCTTTCACAACTGGACTTCTTTTGCCTCAATAATATATTTTATCAATTATTAATGATGTCTCATTGATCACTATTCTTCTATTTTTCCTCTGCACTTGCCGCCAAAGATCTTAGTTATCCAAGTACCATGGTGATGAGATTTAAATTAAATAGTGTTAACCCTTTTGAATGAAACATATACAATTTTGCGTAAATAAGACAGTGAGAGGGGCACCTGGGTAGCTCAGTCGGTTGAGCGACAGACTCTTGGTTTTGGCACGTGTCATGGTCACCGTACAGGCTCTGTGCTCAGTGGGGGAGTCTGCTTAAAGATTCTACCCCTCTGCCCCTCCTCTCACTTGCGCATGTGCTCTCTTTCTTTCTCAAACAAATAATCTTAAAAAAAAATAAGTCAATGAGACATTGAAGATATATTTTTAAAAAGAAAATATATTCATATTTGTGGACAAGGGACCTACTGATAGCTTTTCTCTGGAGAAATCACCTATAATAAATGAAACTTGCAACATGGCAATATAAGAACTGAAGTAATACCTGATTGAGTGATTACACCAGTCTTTTTTTGTGTTGGCAAAATTCAGTCATTGTTTCCTTTCCACCTCAATATTTCTACTTCAATGTCCTTAATAAGTGGAACCAGGGAGGAGATAGAACGCAGATCCTACTAGCTGTAACTCTCTTGAATTGCTCCTATAATTGGGTTTACGAAAGGACTGTAGATGATATATTTCTTTATGAGGTAACTTTACAGCAGAAATTGTTCCTACAGATCATATTATATGAGCTGTCACAGAGAGGCCAATGAAGTGAGTTTAAGGCTGATTTGAGCTTACTTTGGCTTGACCTGGTGTGATTTATATGGATGCGTCTAGTTGGTCTTAGACTTAACACACACGTCTACGTATGTGGTGGCTATTTCCCCAGACAAGATGACATAGTTTGACTCAGATCTTAATAGACACGAAAAATAAAGGCAAATCTTTTTATTTCTAGAAATACCAACGTTCTTAAGATACCAGAAAGAATATTGCCTGTACTCTAGGGGCAAACATATGAATAGACTTTGAAAGACAATGAAGAACTTTCAAATCAACTAAACAGCAAATGAAGGGCGCACTGACTGTGCTGCCTGTTTGCTTCAGAAAGTAGGGAGGACTTTTGTGGTGAGGAGTCAATGGTACACAGACTGTAAGAAACACCTTTGGCTAAAACATCAGAAACCACACTAACGATTTATGTCTGCACATTTAAAATGAACTCCTAATGTGAGAGGATAAAGGAAAACTATTTCAGTTCTTTTACAATTTGAAAAAAAACTTTGTCATTTTGAATTTTGCAAAATTATAACAGTGTATCAAGCCTCTAATTTGCGTAAAGCGTATTCAGCAAATATCTTTTAATGTCAAAATGCAGTAAAATACACTCATGAAGATTATGTGGTATCATAAATTATATATAATGGGGAATCTGTGATAAGCCACAATTTGGTGTGGTCTGCATTGCCCATCATAGCCCCAGACCCAGACATCCGCTGAAAGTTTTTGCTTTTATATGAATGAAATTCCTCTAAATGGTGAAACAAAGACAAGAAGTACAAACAAAAATAAGAACCCATTGGGAGGGAGACAAACCATAAGTGACTCTTAATCTCACAAAACAAATTGAGGGTTGATGGGGGGAGGAAGTTTGGGAGGGGGGGTGGGATTATGGACATTGGGGAGGGTATGTGCTATGGTGAGTGCTGTGAAGTGTGTAAACCTGGCGATTCACAGACCTGTACCCCTGGGGATAAAAATATATGTTTATAAAAAATAAAACTTAAATAAATAAATAAATAAATAAATAAATAAAAGGAAAAAAAAATAAGAACCCATCCACTCCTAATTTTGTTTTTGCCTGTCCTATTCAGTTGAATGCACTGAACATGGAGAAACTGTTCCTAGAACTGTCAATTTGCCTTACATGTGAGGTGTCCCTGAGTCTTTTACCAAAACTGGTGGTGGAAGTCACTTTTCTTACTGAAATAGTTGCTTCCTTGCTGATTGCAGCCAGCATCATGTCCAGAAACAGCAAAGATATTGCTGGAAGGCAGCACGGAGGGTGATCTGGAGGGAACACGGGGCAGCTGGCTTGACAGCTGTGCAAACTGTGTAATTCTATGGTTTGAGTGGGAGGTAGTGAACAGCCCTAGACTTCCGCAGATACACTAGGGACGTTTGAGCCTCTTCCTCTCAGAAATGAAGAACTGGCCTTGAAAGCTTTGGGTGTGTTGTTGAAGGTCAAAACAAATTATCAGGGCAGTCAGTTGGGGGAAGGAGTAGAGCATGAAGAAAATGGGAGGGGAGGTTGGGAAAGAAGAGTGTACTTGGTTATTGGGCTGAGTGTCTGCCTATGGCCAAGTTGGACTGGTGCCCCACATGGCCAGTGGTTCTAGAGTGCAGTACAGTAAAAATTCAAGCACTTTTTCTCTCATGGGTTGATAATAATATCCTAAGGCAGCCACACGTCATTCCCTGATGAGAGCTGACAGTGGAGGCATGAAGGTCACCTACATTTATAAGTCGGTAGATGCTATAGTCAGTCTTTTGGGGCTATTAGGCTGTGTTGAATTTTTGGATATGGCAAAGGCAACATTTTAAGTAGAATTAGTCTGGTTTTCATATTTTCATTCCCATGCCTTATTTGTGGCACAGCCAGACATCTAAAGCTGTCCCATTCACCCAGACCACATCTGTTTCTTGCCTTTGTATAGTGTTTGGCTCTTGGCATAACATTTTCATATTTGGTCCTTAAAGTATCAATAAAAATGAGGCAGACTGTTATCTCCATGTTATAGGTTTCAAAGATTCAGAGATGATTCAGTCCTTCAGTAGCAGACTCAGATTTTGAGATCAACAAATCTTCAAACCTATCACAGAATACTTGTGCCCATGACTCAGGAAAGAGAAGATGCTTCTCCTGGCTCTCAAATGTTAAGATTCTGTGATTTTTTTAATGTTCACCTGGCCAACATTGAAGACTTCTCAAACTAAAAAGTTGTATTCTCTTTCTTTTCTCTCTCCCTCTTTGCCTTCCTCCTTTCTTCTCCCTATATCCCTTTCTCTGCTCTTTTTCCCCCCCTTTCCACAAAACACCTGTTCCATGTTCAGGGGATCACTGGAAATTCCAGTAGTTATTCTACTAGAATAGTCATTTCCAAGTGGCCATTTGCAAAAGATATTTCAAGGTTGATCCATTCAACTTCAAAGGATAGACATTAAATGTAAATTTCCTTAACTTTTAGAGTCTGATGGTGACTTCCTTTCTCATTCTGGGCCTGTCATAGTCATTCAACACTCCAGACAAGAAGCACTGAATAGATGTAAAATTTAGCTAAAAGTTCCTGAATTTGTAGCTCATTTGGTCCTACAAGATATGGTAACTAGTTGAACATCTTCCTTTTTTCTTTTTCTTCTCATTCTTTTCTGTTTTGTAGTATCTTGGAAGAATTGAACAAGGATGAGAGTCCTCCACTTTGTGGAATGAATACTTACTATATACCAGGTATTATTCTAAGCTTTTCACATGTAATAAAATTATCTGCTCTTCCAAAACAACAACAACAACAAAACCCCTCCAAGATTGTCACCATTATTAATTCCATATTATAGGTGAGAAAACTGAGATCAGAAGAGGTTGAATGTCTTGCCCAAGGTCAGAAAGCTAGTAAGTGACAAAGTGTGGGTTTGAACCAAAGAAGAGTAGTTTCAAAAGTATATCCACACAACCACTAGACTACCTTGGAAAAGAAAGGACTGCTCCTCTTTGCATTCTGCAGGGCTGCATTGTGACTTCCGTGGCTCCTGGGCATTTTTGCCTTTAAGAGACCCTTTCACCACAAATAAATAAATACTGTATTTTATTACTATGTTGGTATAAAGACAAATATAAACCAGGTTGGATTATATTCATTTTTTCTCTTGACTTTACAAGAAATTAACACATTTTTGTGGGCCTTGAAAAGTACTGTGAGCCTGAACTCTGTGCCTATTGTACCCAATAGCTAAGTTGGCCCTGACTCTGGGGTTTTTCTCTTTCACCTTGATTCATTTCCAGTTAAGAAAATGAATTTACCGGGGCGCCTGGGTGGCTCAGTGGGTTAAAGCCTCTGCCTTCGGCTCAGGTCATGATCCCAGGGTCCTGGGATCGAGCCCCACATCGGGCTCTCTGCTCCGCAGGGAGCCTGCTTCCTCCTCTCTCTCTCTGCCTGCCTCTCTGCCTGCTTGTGATCTCTGTCTGTCAAATAAATAAATAAAATCTTTAAAAAAAAAAAGAAAATGAATTTACCACATTCTTTGGGGGATTTCCTTGCAAATACTGTTTCTGAGTGCAGAAATAGCATCTGGTAAACTAGCAATAAAGAAATGATTTTTAGATTGTTGGTTGGTAAAATCATTTAGATGGGTTGTAACTAGCATTTTTGTAACCAGACTATGTTAGAATGAAATGAAGTGGGAAGGGATAGGATAGGATAATATAGAAAACATCATAGTATATTTGCATCTATTAGGAGTATTTTGAGGAATATTTTATTTATTTGAGGAATTTATTTGAGGAATATTTATTTATTTGAGGAATATTTTATTCTAATTTTAAATATGCATGTGAGGTGATATAAAGCACATTTTTCCCTTTCTGGGTTTGTTTTTTTTTTTTTTTTTTTTTAGAGAGAGAGTGCGAGCAGGGAGGGGCGCATGGGGAAGGTGAGAGAGAATCTCAAGCAGGCTCCACACTTACCAAAGAGCCCAACGTGGGGCTCGACATCATGACCCCAAGATCACGACCAGAGCTGAAACCAAGAGCCAGATGCTTAACTTACTGTGCCACCCAGGCGCCCCTAAAGTGCATTTCTTAGTGAGTCCTAGCCAAATATTTTTAAAATACTGAGCTAGGATGCATTTTTACTTCTATCTCTTTTTTTCCCTTAGCCATGTTCAACTTAAAGTGTGACCGTATGGCAAAGCTGACATAAGTTTGCTCTCTTATAAGAAATCACGGCCATTAAGAGTATGGGTTTGGAGTCATATTAAAAAGATGACCCAAATTCCAATTCTTCACCTTATTCCCCTAATTATCTACATCTCCATTGCTGAGTTATTTGACCTCTTTGTGACTTAGTTTCTAAGTGGATAAAATAAGGATTGTAATAACCATGCCAATCTCATAGGGTCATTATGAGATATAAATGAGCAAATGCTAATAAAGCCCTTGGCACGGTAGTTGTTAATAAACACTTTGTATATGCAGACAACTTAAATATTTATTTCCAAGCCAGACCTCATGTTTAGCCTTAGGCTTGTCTAACTGCCCATTTGATAGCTCCACTGCGATGTCTAGAAGGCATCTCACATCTGACCTCTGCATTTGAACTTCTGACCATTCCCCAATGCTCCAAAATGGCTCTTTTATCCTGTAGTTGCTCAGGCCAAACCTTTGAGGGACTTCTTGGTTCTTTCCTTCTCTTACAACCCACACTGAATCCATCATGAAAGCTTGTTGGCTATCCCTTGAAATACATACAAAATCTGACCAATTCTCACTGTTGCAGCTGTATATCGTTGCTGAGCCACGACTATTTCTCTGGGTTACTGTAAAAGCTTCCAAATTAGCTTCCCTGCTTCCTCATTGTCCCACAAGAGTCTGCTCATACCACAGCAGTCCCAGTGATCCTTTTTAAGATCTTTCTCAGATCATGTTACTCTTATGCTTGAATCCCTCCACCATCCCACATTTCACTAAGAGGAGAGTCAAAGCCCGGCAGTGGCCCACCAGATCCTGTGTAATCTGGCCCCTTTTCCCTCACAAATTTCCTCTCCAGAGAGCCTGGGCTCCTTGCCAGGTCTTGAACATATCAGGAACAGTCCAGATAAAGAGGCTTTCCATTCGCTCTCCCTGAGCTCTCTCTTGCCCTGTCCTCCACCCATACTGGCTTTTTGCTCATTCTCTCTCCTACTTTTGAGAACTTGGTTCTCGTTCCTTCTTCTCAGTGTTGCCTATCCTGCAATCCACCCCTTTCTTTGCCTCCATGTGCCTTACACTCTGAGCTTGCTTTATTTGTTTTTGCCCTAACACTTAACTTATAGAATACTATGTGATGTATGTAATTATTATATTGTTTATTGTCCATAACCCACTTTTAGAAGTTAAAAATTATGAGGGTTATATGGTGTTTGTTTTGATCACTAATGTTTCCCAAGTGTCTAAAAAATGGTCTAATACATATTCAACTCCTCAATATTTGTCGAATGAATAAGTATTATTATATTATTATTTCTTCTTCTTTTTTTTTTTAAAGATTTTATTTATCCATTTGACAGAGCAAGATCACAAGTAGGCAGAGAGGCAGGCAGAGTGAGAAGGGGGGAAAAGCAGGCTCACCGCTGAGCAGAGAGCCCGATGCGGGGCTCGATCCCAGGACCCCGGGATCATGACCCGAGCCGAAAGCAGAGGCCTTAAGCCACTGAGCCACCCAGGCACCCCGATATTATTATTTCTTCTTACGTTCTTCCACCTCCCCCACAAAGTGCAGGTCTCAAATGGAATAGAGATAAATTCAAGCACAATGAAGCTCTTTCTATATTTTGTTTACACCATGGTTGAGTATTAAACCAACTTGCTATCATATGTTTGGTAGAGATCCAGAAATAATGGGATCTCTACGTCTATAAATGGCAAACAATCATATTGATAATGTTCAGTATAGTTTCAAAACCAAGATGTACTTTGAATTCTCGTGACTACAATTACAGCCCAAATGTTAACTATTCAAAGACACTGTTCCTGAATTGTTAGTTTAGGGTATAGAGATGTGGTAGAAAAGATCAATAGGAAAGTTACAGACTTTTTACAAAACACTTGTCTTTATAAATGTTAAATAACTAGTAGTGTGACTGTTCCTGTTGTCCTTCAATAACCTGTAGAAAGTCACGCCAATCCATCATCATTCAATAAGGCCATAAAATTGATTTTGTCTTTTATTTAACTATCTTACATTATATAAAAGACTTGTAAATTAAAGCAATTAAGATGTCAACATGGCTCACTTTTTTTCCTCCTGAAATCACATCCACTTTATCTCCAACCTAAGTGTGTGGGGACAGTGATGAATGAAACAAAGGGGGTAAAATGCTAGAATTCTTGTATCATACAATGAGGAAATATTATCTCTATTAATAGTTCTTTCAGGGCTTCTTCCGTTTACATGACATAATACATTGGCTATAATACATGTCCCTTTTTTCACCTTATCAAGCCAAAGAGAAAAATAGCTCTACAAACTATTTTCTGCTTCCACTTGTGTCTTAATGCCTGCTTGTATAATAAATAATCACGAATTGAAGTTGCATATATCAAGGAGTAACTCCATGTGTCGTATTAAAACATTTTTGGTTGGCAATGAAACATATGCATGAAATACATTGTTTCACACCTATTCTTTTTTTTTTTTTAAGATTTTATTTATTTATTTGACAGACAGAGATCACAAGTAGGCAGAGAGGCAGGCAGAGAGAGAGGGGGAAGCAGGCTCACTGCCGAGCAGAGAGCCCGATGCGGGGCTCGATCCCAGGACCCTGAGATCATGACCTGAGCCGAAGGCAGAGGCTTAACCCACTGAGCCACCCAGGCGCCCCGTTTCACACCTATTCTAATCAACAATTTATTTGCTCCTGTCACCATATATGCTGGGGAAGAAAAAGGAAAAAAAAATTCTTTGTAATCCATGACCAAGTTTTACACTTAGTATCTAGAAGTTAGGGTTATTCTATTTGAATTCCAAAGGGATATATTTACCTTCCCTAGTAATTTAAAAGGATAAAGGGAAAATATAGATCTTATAAACCCTATTCATTTTAATTATAAAAGAGGACAGGCTAATGCCAATTGGGAGACTGGGTTAATATTTAGTTTTCTCACTTTTCATTTATTGCCATGATTTCTCCAATACCTATTCAATCATTCAATAGATATTATTTACAAAGCATCAACCATGTTAAAGACTTGAATCCCTAAATAGTCAAATTTAAAACATTTTAATTAAGATGATTAATGTAAATGTGCCTCCTAGCACATCATTATTAAGAATTAATATTGATTATTAATATTTATCAATTCTTCTTTTAATTAAGCTTATTTTCATAACTTAGCTGTAATTAAATATTTTTAATTATTGCTATAATTATGCTATTCCACTGTATGTTTTATACTATAAATAAGACAGCATATAAAAATGAGTGGTATAGTGTATATCTAGTAGTACAGCTAGAGCTAGAAGTACCAGGTATTCATAGGAAATCTTTAGGTTGGATGAGACTTTAGCAGTCTTAAAACCTAGGGCGCTTGGGTGGCTCAGTGGGCTAAGCTTCTGCCTTTAGCTCAGGTCATGATCTCAAGGTCCTGGGATGGAGGCTGGTCTCTGGCTCTCTGCACAGCAGAGAGCCTGCTTCCCCCTCTCTCTCTGCCTGCCTCTCTGCCTACTTGTGATCTCTCTCTGTCAAATAAATAAATAAAATCTTAAAAAATATCTAAATCCCTCATCTTAGGGCTGAATGAATCAAGCCTAGAAATATTAAATGACTTGCCCATGCTATCAGATGCAGAGATGCATTAAAATCAAGTTTTTCTGTCTCTTGATTCATACTTTCCATATAAAATACACCTCCATGGTCTTCCATAAAAATAAAAAAATATATACTTTTATAGACAAACTAAATAAACAACTTATCATTTAGAAGTTAGATAATAGTAAATATAATACTTAGATGTTAAAAAAAAAAATTGAATAATGCCCAGACCAGAGATCCCAAGAAAATTTAACCATGTGACACAGATTTTGTACTTGAGTTGTCTCATAAACATATGGCTTGTTGTTGAAATGATGACATGATAAGCAGCCACGTTAAATATTAACAGCCAAGGGCTTCCCATTTTCTCATATTGTTAATTATTTACTTTCCTTAACCTTGTTTATATTATTTATATTGTCTGAAGCAGTTTCATCAGTACCATCTGAATGTATTACATAATGAGATTACCAAGTTGGTTAGCTTTAATAACAGTAAAGAAGGAGGCAGTCCCTCAGAGAGTTTCATAATAGAGGTTTCTGGTCAACTACATGGTCATCCGTTTAGAATGTGGCTACTGAATGTGAAAAGCAGTATTTCCTTCCTGCTTTCCTACCTCCCTTCCTCCCTCCCTCCCTTCCTTCTTTTTAGAAGCAATACTTCCAAGGAGATTTTGGGCCCACCAAATTAAAGCCAGACCCATATGATCAGCCTTCAATTTGAAATCAGTAAAATAAATAAATAAATAAATAAATTTTTTAAAAAATGAAAGAGACACTGGCACTCTTCAGTGAAAGAGTAAAGGAAGATGATTGCCAAGACCTTCAGATTGGTAAAACAATCTTGGTTGAGTATGACAATATTCACAGTTTTGCCTAGGGACAGTTCTCATTACTATGTGATGACGGCACATTCTGGGCTGTCATTTTTCAGTATCATAGGTTTTCATAATTTAAGAGATAAAGACTTCCTCCTCAAGAAAGGCAGGAAAGAGATCCCCTGAGACCCAGTTTATAACTTAATCTGGCTGACCCACCCATTCTTTTTTTTTTTAAGATTTTATTTATTTATTTGACAGACAGAGATCACAAGTAGGTAGAGAGGCAGGCAGAGAGAGAGGAGGAAGCAGGCTCTCCAAGGAGCAGAGAGTCCGATGTGGGGCTCTGATCCCAGGACTCTGGGATCATGACCTGAGCCAAAGGCAGAGGCTTTAACCCACTGAGCCACCCAGGGACCCCTGACCCACCCCTTCTTACAAGTAGCCAGAACAAGCCAATTTGGACTGCCATTATCCTCCGTGCCTAAAAGAGTGGAAAAGACCAGTAGAAGTCAGAAACAGCTATTCTTGAGTGACATCGAAACTAAAACAGATCTTGACCTCTCAAGGATATAGGTATTCTGAGGCTGACTATGCTATTAACTTAAAATCTACTCCACACGAAAGCAATTCTGAAATGTCAACAAAGGTTAAACTTCCTTATGATTAGAGAAGTTCTTACTGTTCTCAGTCATGGCTCAATATTGGTTTTGGGTTTTAAACAATCCTAAATCATCAGGGTGACTAGCCTTCCTTCTTTTGACATCCTCAAAGAAGTTTTTGGTCTGCTTAAATCTTCTATTTACCATAACACGTCCATTCACCTTAGTATGTAATTGCAGAGAACTTTCCAGTTTCAGCACCTTCTATGTGTCAAATACTCTTCTATGTGCTCTCAATATAAAGATTAAAAAAACACACTAGCTTATAGGAAAACATCCACCAGATGAGATGCAACTTCACTGCACTCACTTCAGTGCAGTGAATGAATGACCTCATAAGGCAGGGTAAGTTCTCACAAGCTAGATGTCAGTGATGTTCATTACTAAGTGAGAACACAATTAGAAACACTTGCTACTAATAATGTGAACATATTCTTCTGTTACACGATGTCCTTATAACACATTTTAATTTCTCAGGGAAAAAAAACCCTCTTTCAATGTTTTAAATGAGGTCTGATGTGTCTGGGTAAGTTTTAGCAGATACATTGGCTTAATTTTCTCTGGCATTTATACTATCTTCAGTAAACAGTCATTATCAATATTAGCATAATATACTACGTATATACTACGTACTGAATAGAAGCTAAAAACCTACAAAAGAGGCTCCTTTAGAAAAAATGGAAGTCACGGTTCCGAAAATTTCCGTTCTATACTCCGAGATTTTAGGCTGAAACTTGAAATTTGCATCTTCATAAAATGATTTAAGACCCACATTTTGGTGCTATTCTTTGACTGACATGGGACTGTAGGTGAAGGAGTATATCTGTCACTCAAGCTGTGGAGTTATTTCTGAAATGATATTATTAAGTGCCCTCAGGGACAAGATGTAGTTGAAAGGATGCTTAAGTATTTAATTAGTATTCAAAATGCCCAGTCTACTTTATTTGGCAAGTATATAGATTAGTTTAAGGGTGTTGGTATCCAAAATGATTTTGTGATAGCCAAATAAAATGAATATATGTATATTTATTCCATGAAGCATTACTAAACCTCTAAAATATTAAACATGGGCTTACATATAATGAGTAGGTGTGAGAAAGCAAATATTAAACATAAATAGTTTAAAGCAATAAGGAATTTTTCTGGAAAGAATAAACAATAAGTGACTATTTGAGGGGTAGAAGAGGAGTGGGAATAAAGAGCAGAGTAAAGCTTCCTTGCTTAATTTTTTGTAAATTGTTGTTAAAAGACAAACAAAATTCTCTCTATGCCCAAATTATGTAATTTATCCAAAGTGTGCAGGCTCCTCTGTTCAGTAAGGCTGATAACGACACTAATAGTTTAATTACAACTTGCTGCTCAAGGAGATAAACAAGGCTGTTTGCTTTTTAAACCAGGGGTTACAATTACTTTTAAACGCGGGGGAAAGGCACATCTGTGAGTAGATCTTACTATGTCAGAAAAGCAACCAGAAACCAGCTGGAAAATAAACAAAGCACCGGGAGTGAGCAGCCTGCACAAAATTAGAGCAGAACTGCTTGATTTGAGCAGAGGAGCAGTAGATGTGAGGCATAGTAAACAGGCGGTAAATGCAGGTGGGCAGGGATAGAAAAGTTTTCGGTAGCTAGATCTTCTGTGTTTTCCCTGGGATTCCATCACTTGGAGGGACTGGGCACCTCTCCCCCGCATATCTTGCTTACAGTCATGTTACACAGTCCCTCGTTTCAGCACCACAGAGAGAGGACAGCTCCCCTAACCGCAGAACACAGCCCAAAGCGACTGCCCTCCCTTCTTTCCAACAGCCCCTGCATGGCATTTCTCTCTCTTGCTGGTGTCTTTCTTAATTTTGCTTTTGAGGGGGAATTCTAAGGGACATATAGCAGGGACTGTTGGACTTGTTTATTTCCAGATTATAGGGAGACAAGTCTTGTCTGAAAAGTCCAGGCATTTAATTGGCCTCCAGAGTAATTCAACCAGAATAAAAGATTGCAAGTCACTGGGTTTAATCTAGTGGCAAAATGGCTCAACCCAAGTCAGGAGTGGCTGAAACCTGAAGCTCCCTTTTAGTATTTTATGTTATTGTTTTGTTGTAAAAGTAAAACAAGGTAAACGACTTTTACTAACTGCCACTCCAGCCATTTTTCTCCTGTCCTAAGCATTAGACCCTAAGGAATATACCAGCGTTTGGTAGCAAAGGGGTCAGTGGTACAATTCCTAATATTTCTCAGTGAGAAAACGATCTCAATCTTAAAAGAAACTCTTCTCAGTCCTTCTGAAGACCCCTCACAACCACATCCTAAACGTGGAACATACAAGTGAAGGATTAACAGTTCCATAATGAGACCACAGGCTACTACAGCATATCACAAAAATGGCCAAAACTGCCCCAACTAAAGACCTCATTTCCCCAGCCCTAAAGCCAGAGGAAAACATTTTAGGAGTGACAAGGAGCATATGATCAAAACCCGAAATCACCAAGATAGGAAAATAATACTCCAAGAACCATAGCCACTTTGGTACTTTCTGTTGCCATTCTTCCATTCGTGAAGATATGGTCACTTGGACACCACATCCTGTTTCTCTAATCAGAATTTTAATCTTTTGTCCAAACTTCAATAGTGTACACAGTACTTTTCATTTGAAGGTCCTCTTTGCTCCAACACACGCGCACGAACACATACTTTGATTCAGTTCCATTTCCAAGATTTAGTTTGCTAAGAAAAATGGTATTATCTGGTTTTCAAACCTATCTTGAGGGAGGGTCTCCAGGAAAATGCCCTCACACTTTTTGCACTGGAATTACTAGAACACTAAGGGATTTCAGAAAGGAAGAAACACAAGCTGGGGGTGGGGGTGGAGTGGGGGGTGGAGCTCAGGAGGCATTCAGAAAAGGCAGCAGTATGAAGTTAGTGGTGAACAACTTCCTCCCAGTGATAATGACCATCTACTAGTAACAGAGAGTGAGGTCTGCCTGTGAATCTGGAGCAGCTGCAGCAGAGCAGACGGCAGACACTGGGTGCTGCTTATCAGGTACCCAGAGAGGTCTCAACTGAAGCAATTTGATTTTCTGAATCCCTCAGTCCTTTCTTCTGCCCCTTCTTCTTCTTCCCTCTTTCCATTCCTTCCTCCCACCCTCTCTATCCTCCTCCCACCCAACTCCCTTCCTCCTTTACCTCAGTTGTCCTTTTCATTTCATTCCATCTGGGTCACTTTGGGCACAAATACCACTGACAGAATCAAATCACCTAACATGTAGCCTATGGACCGTGTTATTATTATTATCACCCCCAAGGTTGTTCTCAAACTGCTTGGGGGAAAGGATAAGGTCCTGTTCCTAGCTGTCAACCCTCTCCATAGCCCACACCGCAGCAGTGGTATCAAACCAGCAAAATCACCAGTCTGAATGTCACCAACAAGTTCCACCCTGTAGTAGCCCTGCCAGCAAACCTCCCCAGCAGAGCCTTGCCAGACCCTCCGCCCACAGCCAGTGCACTCGCATCCCCAGCCAGCCTTGGTGATTCCTAAGATCATTGTTATCACTGACAACACTTTCTTCTCCTCATGAAAGGGGAAAGCCCGCGTGTGACTCCTGGGCGGATGTAGGGCTCCACGCGCTACCCTCCCCCACCTCCGCAACACACACACACACACCCCTCGGAATACCGGCGACACAAAGAGCGAGTGAGCGAGCTCGGAGCCCGGCTGGGTAGGAAGGGGGGCTGGAGGGAGGGCACTGCCGGGAGGGGGACACCCAAGGAGGGGCAGGGGGCTGAGCCAGCCGGTAAGGAGGAAAGGGAGGCGAGGAAGCGAGGTGCGGGAGAGTGTAAGGCGAGAGGGTCGTCCTTACCTGCCCCTAGGTTGAAGGAGATCCTGGCTTCGGCGAGGTACGGCGTGTCGCTCTTGGAGCGGACTCTTCTGATGGGCCGCCGGTCTATATCATCCTCCGAAGATGCCGCCATTAATGTGGGAGGCAGGAGCAGGGTCGCCCGGCGAGCTGAGAGGGAGAAGGAGATGGAGAGAGAGAAGGAGAGAGGCGGAAAGGGGGAGGAGGGGAAAGGAAGAGGCTCACACACGGGGAGGGGGAGGGGAGAGGGGGATGGGAGAGGAAGGGAAGGGGACGGGGAGGGAGGGGGGAAAAGAAGGGAAAAAGGAAAAAAAGAGGGAGCGAGAAAGAAAGAGCAAAGGAGAGAAAAGGGTGAAGGGAGAGAAAGAAAATCCGTTAAGGATTTGTGGACTGGAACAGAGATCAGGCTATCGCTGGCTTGTTCCCAGGGCTCCCCTAACTCCTCTTGCAGCCACGGGGCCAACGGGTCAGTGTTCCCGACTGACACCCCGCCTCCTGCCCGCAGCCCCAGTTTTCAGCTGTTGGCACAGATAGGCTGATGCGAAAGGGAAGACTCCAAAGCAAAGATGCCCAGTCAGCACTGTGCCCTCTCCCGCCAAACGCACTTACTCTGCTCTTCAAGTGCACACTAGGGTCTCCTTAACCCACAGGATCCTGGAGACTGAGGACGCCTGGCCAGTTGTACCAACTAAAGCTTTCCTTGCGTGGAATTATTATTGCTGGAGTACCAGCCCCTGGTGGTCAGGGAGCAGGGCACTGCACTCAGGGTACCCCTCCACTCCCTCTTTCCCAACCCGGAGCTCAAATTAAGATGCAACTAGATCTGCAATCCTCAGAAGCCTCCTTGAACCCTGGAGGTGGAAAGTAGAGGAAAAGTATATACAAGTCTGGGAGCAGTTTGGCAATAAAGTTTTCAGAGTTGATGCTTTGAATGTACACTAGGCATATTCCCACAGAATTGAGTGACCCTCTTTTACAATCGCTAACTTCTAGGATGTGTTTATGTCTACAAAAATATCCATTCGTTTTAACCTTTAACTTTCTCTTTATTTGGGGGACTTAGGGGACAAATAGTGGTCTTTGCATTGGACCTGTAGACTCTATAGCCCTGTGCCATTGAGGTGAAGATCAAGGGCACTTTACATTTCTTTGAATGTTTGCACTGCAAACTTTCCACGTTACACAGCACAGAAGGAAGTAGAAAGGTGAATCAGAATGGTTTGATGCTCCTACTGAATCTATTGATGGGCTAAACTCTTTGATGTTTGTCTTTCTACAGCCTCAGTCACTTGGTCTTTTTGTGGCCTGATATTGCCACCCTCCTTTCTAGTAAGAGCTCACCTGGAGTACACAGATAAACGTTGCCTTAATTCCCTCCCTGCTACAAAGGAGATGTCAGGGTCGAGTCATACCCTTCAATCTCAGAGGAAGAAGGGCTGCTGGCCCAGCTCTGCCAGACTTCCCTCCGCACTTCGGCTGTCAGTTCAAACTCTTGCTCCCTAGAATCTTCAGTCTCTTTACACTCCACACATAGCTAGTAACTCTTCATCTTAGGAAAAATACAACTGCCCTTGGCCTTACTGCTTCCTCAATCTCTACCAGACTATTTCCTTCCCATTCTGCTTAAGCTTCCCGTGGATCTCTTGCCCCACAGGCTCCATGTCTTAACCCCCAATCCCTTCTTTCATCCCCACTATTGGGTTCCATCCCCACGGTCCAAACAAAGTTATTTTAAAGGTCATCATATCCGTTTAACAGTTAAATCCATTTCTTTCTTGTCTGCTCTTTAGTACACAGTAAACTGTTCTTGAAGAAGTCTCCTCCTTTGGCTTTCTGCACTAGACTTCCCCCTGAACCGTTCAGTTTCTAATTGTTTGCCAATTATCTGCATAGTTAATTTGAAATTGCTTATCCTGGCATGCAGAGCCCTTCAAAACCTGATTTTAACATGTTTTTCCAAACGCATCGCCCATTATTTGCTTCCAGTCTGTTCGGATTTGTCCCAGTCTGGCTCACTTCTGCATCTACACATTTGCTTGTGTCACACACCACAAATTTCTTCCCTATAAACTTCCCATGTTCTCCTTAACAATGTCAGATAACTGGCCCACTAGTCTATGGCATGAACCCAGTACATAGTAAATGCTCAATAGATTTTTTTTTTTTTAATAGAAGAAGAGAGGGGACGAAGGAGAAAAGAGAAAGAAGTAGTTGTTACATAAGTAATGAGTAGCAAGGAGTGAACTGGGGACCAAACCCGTATCTGCCTGATTTTAAATCCTGTGTCCTGAATCAGTATATTGACTTGCTAAGTATATGTATTTGGTTGACTAGCCACACTTAAAATTCACTTTTCTATGACATTTGGCTCATTATTATGTCCCGTTTATCTCTGTTAAACATGAATTTAAAATGGATGCCTCCTCTCCCAGGAGGCACAATAGGAGCCTTTGGCTCATCAAATGAACCATGAAGGTTAATGCTTTTACATGGCTAGTCAGGGTGCAAACCAATATTATGATTGTAACATTTAGGTTCAGGCTTTTAAGGAAGTATGGAAGTAAGGAAATTAAGTCCAACAATTCTGAATACTGTAAAAACTCTATCTGTCTTTGAATTAAGGCAGTGCCACTTGATTGTTCAATATAGGTGCCATTCTCCACCCACTTGCATTTTCATTCTTCAACCATGTCTTAAAAACAAAGCCTAATAGAGTCATTTTTAAGAAACACCTAGCTTTAGCTTTCCCTGTGTTTCTTCGATTTTACATTTCATGGGTTTTTTTTCTTTTAAAGATTTTATTTATTTGACAGAAAGATCACATGTAGGCAGAGAGGCAGGTTGGGGGGTCCGGGGAAAGCTGAGCAGACAGCCCAATGCTGTGCGGGGCTCAATCCCAGAATCCCGGGATCATGACCTGAGCCAAAGGCAGAGGCTTTAACCCCCTGGGCCACCAAGGCGCCCCAACATTTCACGATTCTTGATATAGAGAAGTGTATCTTTAGATTTCTAGATCTTCTTTCAGTATTTTAGAAGATTAAGAACTTAACGTTGCCATTACTTTAGGTGTACCTTTCTTTAAAGGAATCTCAATGTATTTTCATACAATTTCATTATGGATATTTTATTACTGAAGTAATTCTAGATAGATACACTTTTGGCAAAAACGACATAAAAATACCACGTCTATCTACATGGTCTTGAATTACTTTATTGTGTTTTTATTTCTGACTATTCTCTTCCATTTTTTGACTTCCCTAATTTACTCTTTTCTTTATCTTACCTAGTTTTTCCCATTCCCTTTTCACCTTGCCTACCTTCTCACATCTTTCTTACAATTTGTTCACAAAATTGATCCCATTCATGTAGTTCCCTCTTATCCCGCATGAAGGACTCACTTCAGTGGGTTTGTTCCGATGTATCCACATTCTTTATTCTTTAGGATTCCTTCCATATGTGTGATCTCTTATCATAAACTATCTGAGGGACATCAGGCAGGAAGCTCTGGTGTGGAATCTGGGAAGCTGGGTGCTGCGCCCAGTACCACCACTACCTCACCAAGTAACACTGGGCAGTCACTCACTTTACCAGGTTGGATCTGTCACCTCAGCTGTAAGAATGGCGGGGTCAGCTAATGGGATCTTAAGGCCCTGTCCAGCTCTAATACTCTAGGATATTTGCAGCTATTTTTCTATCTCTTCTTCCTTCCATGAACATCCATGGCATATTTTGTCTCTTAATCTAAGAAAATACATTGTTCCTTTGATTTGGAATGAGCCATATTTAGGAAACCACATGGTAGCCATATTTCTCTCAAGTGATTTCATATTATTCAAGTTTTATTTTATACAACTGTGCATCTTTTAGAATCTGGTTTTCTTTTTCTCATACTGTTTCCATCATGTGACAATACCCATATGATTGTTTGTGTGTGTGCATGTGTGGGTGTGTATATAGAAAGAACTGAATTCAACTGTGATCTCAACAACTTTTGAATGTACTTTTTAAAAAAGATTGTTTCTTTTTGAGTAGAACTGCTGACTCAGGATGAGGACTTTTTTTCTTTTCTAAAGCCAGTCAACACTTTAACACTAAAGAGCCATACATGCATGTTATGTCAAGACCTAGAGACAGGAAAGAGAAGCAGCAAAATAGGGTGCTTGAAAGAGTAACATTTTATACATCTATCACTAGCATGGAAGAAGATGAAAGTGGGAAGAGAAGGAAGAAAGAAGAGAGCAATATTCCATCCTAATCAAGAAAACTCTTCAGGTGATTGAAGCCTTAAAAATATTACATAAAGTGTGTTTCTAGGACACCCTTACATTGATAACACTTAGAATATTTGTTAAAATGTAGATTTTCAAGGCCCCCAACCTGGACCTACTAAATTTTGAGGGGATGAGACCTGGGTACCTAGATTTTCGAAAGGCTCCTAACTTTGTCCATTCTCACCACTTGTTGTCAATATTACACTGGAGGTCTTGGTCAATGCAGTGACTTAAGTAAAAGAAAAGAAGTTAGAAAGATATAATGATTGGAAAACAAGAATAAAATTCTGATTAGTTATATATGTTATGATAGTATACACACAGAATCTATAGGAATCCAGACTATTAGAAATAATTAGTGAATTTGACAATATCACTGATGTAATAGCAGTATAGAACATCAATCTTGTTTCAACACATT
This sequence comes from Lutra lutra, assembly GCF_902655055.1. NCBI lineage: Eukaryota > Metazoa > Chordata > Mammalia > Carnivora > Mustelidae > Lutra > Lutra lutra. Next base: position 14,875,673 of record NC_062283.1, read on the forward strand.
GACAAAATTAGAAATTACTTTAAAAAGAACCATTTACAATAGTATCATAACCATCAAATACCTATGAATAAATCTCACAAAAGGTGAGCAGGACCTCTACATGAAAAACTACAAAATATTCAAAAAAAGAAATTAAGAAGAGTAAATAAATGAGGAGGGATGACTAAACCATTCTCATGCTCATGGATTAAAAGACACACTATGTAAAGGCATCAGTGTTTTCAAATTGGTCTATAGAGTCAATGAAATTCCAGTTAAAATTCAAGCTTTTTTATTTTAAAGTGACAAACTGATTCTAAAATTTAAATGAAAATGCAAAGGGATAAGATTAGCTTTATCATGACAAATAAGGAAATAGCTGGAGGATTTACAGTAGAAGATATCAAGACATTATAAAGGTATAGAATTCAAAAACAAAGTAGGATAACTAGACAAATGGAAGAGAACAGAGAATTTAATAGACCCATATATAAACAGTCACCTGATTATGACAAGAGTCTCACTGCAGTTTTGTGAGGGAAAGATGGACTCTTCAATGAATATTGCTTGATCACTTAGATATTCATATGATGGAAAACAAACCTTGATTCCTATCTCACACCATACACAAATTCAATTCCAAATGGATCATTCGGAAACAGTAAGTTTGTGAAAGGGAAACAATAAGGTTTCTAGAAGAAAATTTTTTCACAGAAGTATATTTTATGATTAAAGTAAAAATTTTTTTTAAAAGATTTTATTCATTTATTTGACAGAGAGAGACAGCAAGAGAGGGAACACAAGCAGGGTGAGTGGGAGAGGGAGAAGCAGGCTCCCCATTGAGCAGGGAGCCTGATGCGGGGCTCAATCCCAGGACCCTGGGATCAAGACCTGAGCTGAAGGCAGACGCTTAACAACTAAGCCACCCAAGTGCCCCAGAAGCAAAGATTTTTAAACAGGACATGAAAAGCACTAACAATAAAAGAATGAGCAGGCATGTTGATGCTACTAATGTTAAGAACTTTCGTTCATCACAAGACAAAATTAAAAATGTAACATACCAAAATATGTGGGATGCAGCTAAAACAATGCTAATAGGGGAATTTATAGCACTAAATGTCCATATAAGAGAAGAGTAAATTCTCATATCAATAACCCTACCTCAAGAACTTAGGAAAAGAAGAGGAAAATAAATCTAAAATAAGTAGAAGGAAGGAACTAATAAAGATAAGATCAGAAGTCAGTGCAATTGAAAATATGGAAACAATAAAAAAGTAAATGAAACAAAAAGCTCATTCTTCAAAAAAAATAAATAAAATTGATTAACTTTTAACAAGCATAACAAAGATAAAAATAAGGAACATACAAATTACCAATATCAGAAATCAAATAGAGGTAATAACTATAGATCCTATATTTATTAAAAGGATAATAAGAGAATACTACAAACATCTTTATGCTCACATATTCAACAACTTAGTAAAAATAAACTACATGTGATTTTATCTTTTTTTTTTTTAGTTAACATATAATGTATTATTTGCCTACAGGTGGTGTTCTTAAATAAAGAAAAGACATGGATTCTTGGGTAGCTCAGTGGGTGAAGCATGTTATAAATCTCAGGATTGTGAGGTCCAGCCTTATACTGAGTGTGGAGATTACTTTAAAAATAAAATCTTAGGGGTACCTGGGTGGCTCAGTCAGTTAAGCATCCTTGGGTCATGATCCAAGAGTCCTAGGATGGAGCCCACCCCATCAGACTCTTTATTCTGTGGGGAGTCTACTTCTCCCTCTGCTCCTCCCCTGCTCGTGCTCTCTTTCTCTCTCAAATAAATACATAAAATCTTTTAAAAATTAAATAAAATCTTTAAAAAATAAAGAGAGGCATCATTAGGGGAGTTGAAAGGAAAGCCACAGAATGGGAGAAGATATTTTCAGATTTGTGTATGACAAAGGACTTGTAATTAGAATATATTTATAAACAATAAAGAAAAGACAGACAACACAATTCGATATATTTTTTTAAATGGGCAAAAGAGTTGAATAGGCACTTCTCACACAAGAAAATCCAAATGTCCAATAAGCATAAGAAAAGATGCTCAAAATCATTACTTAAAGGTAAATTCAAATAAAGAGCTCAATGACATGTCATTATACATCTGTCAGTCTGGCTAAAACTTTAAAGTCATTCAATGCCAAATTTTGGTGAAGATGTGGGAGAACTGGAGCTCTCATGAAAGCTGGTGGGAATGTAACCTTGTAAAACCACTCTGGAAAGCCATTTACACACACATTATACATGAATATAGGTAAACACACAAATGCCTTATGACATGGACATGTATGTCCATAGTAAATGTATCCATAATAGCCCCAAACTGGAAATAACCCAAATGGCCATCAAAAGCAAAATATACAAAAATTATTTTAATATCTTCATTACAGAGTCATATTTCAGGGAAATGAAAAAGAACAAATTATCACTATAAGCAACAAGACAGATGAATCTCTTAAGTATAATGTTAGACAAAAGAAGCCAGACCTATACATTGTATGAATATTTGCAGATTCCGTTTATGTGAAGTGCAAGAAAAATAAATAAAGCTAATATGCGTGATAGGTGGTCGATTAGAAAGATATCTTGGAGGGTTCACAAAGGAAACTTTCAGTATCTTGACTTGAGTAGTGATTATACGTTTTAGGAAAAGTGATCATTTTTGTAAAAGTTCATTAAGTTATACATTTTATATTTGTGCACATCACTTTATATATTATATACCACTAAAAAATAAATTTTAGAAAGCTCTCAGCTCACAGAATTGTGCTTAATTTTATAAAAATTTGCTAGTCACCATTTACTACACTTCTAGAAATAAAACATTTATATTATTATTTTTTTAATTAATTTTTTATTTTTTCAGCATAACAGTATTCATTATTTTTGCACCACACCCAGTGCTACATGCAATCCGTGCCCTCTACAATACCCACCACCTGGTGCCCCCAACCTCCCACCCCCCACCCCTTCAAAATTCTCAGATCGATTTTCAGAGTCCATAGTCTCTCATGGTTCACCTCCCCTTCCAATTTCCCTCAACTCCCTTCTCCTCTCCATCTCCCCTTGTCCTCCATGCTATTTGTTATGCTCCACAAATAAGTGAAACCATATGATAATTGACTCTCTCTGCTTGACTTATTTCACTCAGCATAATCTCTTCCAGTCCCGTCCATGTTGCTACAAAACTTTGGGTATTCATCCTTTCTTTTTTCTTTTTCTTTTTTTTTTTTTTTACAGCTTTATAAACATATATTTTTATCCCCAGGGGTACAGGTCTGCGAATCGCCAGGTTTACACACTTCACAGCACTCACCATAGCACATACCCTCCCCAATATCCATAACCCCACCCCCCTCTCCCAACCCCCTCCCCCATCAACCCTCAGTTTGTTTTGTGAGATTAAGAGTCACTTATGGTTTGTCTCCCTCCCAATCCCATCTTGTTTCATTTACTCTTCTCCTACCCCCTCAACCCCCCATGTTGCATCTCCTCTCCCTCATATCAGGGAGATCATATGATAGTTGTCTTTCTCCAATTGACTTATTTCGCTAAGCATGATACCCTCTAGTTCCATCCACGTTGTTGCAAATGGCAAGATTTCATTTCTTTTGATGGCTGCATAGTATTCCATTGTGTATATATACCACATCTTCTTTATCCATTCGTCTGTAGATGGACATCTAGGTTCTTTCCATAGTTTGGCTATTGTAGACATTGCTGCTATAAACATTTGGGTGCACGTGCCCCTTCGGATCACTACGTTTGTATCTTTAGGGTAAATACCCAGCAGTGCAATTGCAGGGTCATAGGGTAGTTCTATTTTCAACCTTTTGAGGAACCTCCATGCTGTTTTCCAGAGTGGTTGCACCAGCTTGCATTCCCACCAACAGTGTAGGAGGGTTCCCCTTTCTCCGCATCCTCGCCAGCATCTGTCATTTCCTGACTTGTTAATTTTAGCCATTCTGACTGGTGTGAGGTGATATCTCATGGTGGTTTTGATTTGTATTTCCCTGATGCCGAGTGATATGGAGCACTTTTTCATGTGTCTGTTGGCCATCTGGATGTCTTCTTTGCAGAAATGTCTGTTCATGTCCTCTGCCCATTTCTTGATTGGATTCTTTGTTCTTTGGGTGTTGAGTTTGCTAAGTTCTTTATAGATTTTGGACACTAGCCCTTTATCTGATATGTCATTTGCAAATATCTTCTCCCATTCTGTCAGTTGTCTTTTGGTTTTGTTCACTGTTTCCTTTGCTGTGCAAAAGCTTTTGATCTTGATAAAATCCCAATAGTTCATTTTTGCCCTTGCTTCCCTTGCCTTGGGTGATGTTCCTAGGAAGATGTTGCTGCGGCTAAGGTCGAAAGGTTGCTGCCTGTGTTCTCCTCGAGGATTTTGATGGATTCCTTTCTCACATTGAGATCCTTCATCCATTTTGAGTCTATTTTCGTGTGTGGTGTAAGGAAATGATCCAATTTCATTTTTCTGCATGTGGCTGTCCAATTTTCCCAACACCATTTATTGAAGAGGCTGTCTTTGTTCCATTGGACATTCTTTCCTGCTTTGTCGAAGATGAGTTGACCATAGAGTTGAGGGTCCATTTCTGGGCTCTCTATTCTGTTCCATTGATCTATGTGTCTGTTTTTGTGCCAGTACCATGCTGTCTTGATGATGACAGCTTTGTGATAGAGCTTGAAGTCCGGAATTGTGATGCCACCAACTTTGGCTTTCTTTTTCAATATTCCTTTGGCTATTCGAGGTCTTTTCTGGTTCCATATAAATTTTAGGATTATTTGTTCCATTTCTTCGAAAAAAATGGATGTTACTTTGATAGGAATTGCATTAAATGTGTAGATTGCTTTAGGTAGCATAGACATTTTCACAATATTTATTCTTCCAATCCAGGAGCATGGAACATTTTTCCATTTCTTTGTGTCTTCCTCAATTTCTTTCATGAGTACTTTATAGTTTTCTGAGTATAGATTCTTAGTCTCTTTGGTTAGGTTTATTCCTAGGTATCTTATAATTTTGGGTGCAATTGTAAATGGGATGGACTCCTTAATTTCTCTTTCTTCTGTCTTGTTGTTGGTGTAGAGAAATGCAACTGATTTCTGTGCATTGATTTTATATCTTGACACTTTACTGAATTCCTGTACAAGTTCTAGCAGTTTTGGAGTGGAGTCTTTTGGGTTTTCCACATAGAGTATCATATCATCTGCGAAGAGTGATAGTTTGACTTCTTCTTTGCCGATTTGGATGCCTTTAATTTCCTTTTGTTGTCTGATTGCTGAGGCTAGGACTTCTAGTACTATGTTGAAGAGCAGTGGTGATAACGGACATCCCTGCCGTGTTCCTGACCTTAGCGGAAAAGCTTTCAGTTTTTCTCCATTGAGAATGATATTTGCGGTGGGTTTTTCATAGATGGCTTTGATAATATTGAGGTATGTACCGTCTATCCCTACACTTTGAAGAGTTTTGATCAGGAAGGGATGCTGTACTTTGTCAAATGCTTTTTCAGCATCTATGGAGAGTATCATATGGTTCTTGTTCTTTCTTTTATTAATGTGTTGTATCACATTGATTGATTTGCGGATGTTGAACCAACCTTGCAGCCCTGGAATAAATCCCACTTGGTCGTGGTGAATAATCCTTTTAATGTACTGTTGAATCCTATTGGCTAGTATTTTGGCGAGAATTTTTGCATCTGTGTTCATCAAGGATATTGGTCTGTAGTTCTCTTTTTTGTTGGGATCCTTGTCTGGTTTTGGGATCAAGGTGATGCTGGCCTCATAAAATGAGTTTGGAAGTTTTCCTTCTATTGCTATTTTTTGGAACAGTTTCAGGAGAATAGGAATTAGTTCTTCTTTAAATGTTTGGTAGAATTCCCCCGGGAAGCCGTCTGGCCCTGGGCTTTGGTTTGTTTGGAGATTTTTGATGACTGTTTCAATCTCCTTACTGGTTATGGGTCTGTTCAGGCTTTCTATTTCTTCCTGGTTCAGTTGTGGTAGTTTATATGTCTCTAGGAATGCATCCATTTCTTCCAGATTGTCAAATTTGTTGGCGTAGAGTTGCTCATAATATGTTCTTATAATTGTCTGTATTTCTTTGGTGTTCGTTGTGATCTCTCCTCTTTCATTCATGATTTTATTTATTTGGGTCCTTTCTCTTTTCTTTTTGATAAGTCTGGCCAGGGGTTTATCAATCTTATTAATTCTTTCAAAGAACCAGCTCCTCGTTTTGTTGATTTGTTCTATTGTTTTTTTGGTTTCTATTTCATTGATTTCTGCTCTAATCTTTATGATTTCTCTTCTCCTGCTGGGTTTAGGGTTTCTTTCTTGTTCTTTCTCCAGCTCCTTTAGGTGTAGGGTTAGGTTGTGTACCTGAGACCTTTCTTGTTTCTTGAGAAAGGTTTGTACCGCTATATATTTTCCTCTCAGGACTGCCTTTGTTGTGTCCCACAGATTCTGAACCGTTGTGTTTTCATTATCATTTGTTTCCATAAATTTTTTCAATTCTTCTTTAATTTCCTGGTTGACCCATTCATTCTTTAGAAGGATGCTGTTTAGTCTCCATGTATTTGGGTTCTTTCCAAATTTCCTCTTGTTATTGAGTTCTAGCTTCAGAGCATTGTGGTCTGAAAATATGCAGGGAATGATCCCAATCTTTTGATACCGGTTGAGACTTGATTTAGGACCAAGAATGTGATCTATTCTGGAGAATGTTCCATGTGCACTAGAGAAGAATGTGTATTCTGTTGCTTTGGGATGAAATGTTCTGAATATATCTGTGATGTCCATCTGGTCCAGTGTGTCATTTAAGGCCTTGATTTCCTTGTTGATCTTTTGCTTGGATGATCTGTCCATTTCAGTGAGAGGAGTGTTAAAATCCCCTACTATTATTGTATTCTTGTCAATGTGTTTCTTTGATTTTGTTATTAATTGGTTTATATAGTTGGCTGCTCCCACGTTAGGGGCATAGATATTTAAAATTGTTAGATCTTCTTGTTGGACAGTTCCTTTGAGTATGATATAGTGTCCTTCCTCATCTCTTATTATAGTCTTTGGCTTAAAATCTAATTGTTCTGCTATAAGGATTGCCACTCCTGCTTTCTTCTGATGTCCATTAGCATGGTAAATTCTTTTCCACCCCCTCACTTTAAACCTGCAGGTGTCTTCGGGTTTAAGATGAGTTTCTTGTAGGCAACATATAGATGGGTTTTGTTTTTTGATCCATTCTGATACCCTGTGTCTTTTGATTGGGGCATTTAGCCCATTAACATTCAGGGTAAGTATTGAGAGATATGAATTTAGTGCCATTGTATTGCCTGTAAGGTGACTGTTATTGTATATTGTCTCTGTTTCTTTCTGATCTACTACTTTGAGGGTCTCTCTTTGCTTAGAGGACCCCTTTCAATATTTCCTGTAGAGCTGGTTTGGTATTTGCAAATTCTTTCAGTTTTTGTTTGTCCTGGAAGCTTTTAATCTCTCCTTCTATTTTCAATGATAGCCTAGCTGGATATAGTATTCTTGGCTGCATGTTTTTCTCATTTAGTACTCTGAATATATCATGCCAGCTCTTTCTGGCCTGCCAGGTCTCTGTGGATAAGTCTGCTGCCAATCTAATATTTTTACCATTGTACGTTACAGACTTCTTTTCCCGGGCTGCTTTCAGGATCTTTTCTTTGTCACTAAGACTTGTAAATTTTATTATTAGGTGACGGGGTGTGGACCTATTCTTATTGATTTTGAGGGGGGTTCTCTGAACCTCTTGAATTTTGATGCTTGTTCCCTTTGCCATATTGGGGAAATTCTCTCCAATAATTCTCTCCAATATACCTTCTGCTCCCCTCTCTGTTTCCTCTTCTTCTGGAATCCCAATTATTCTAATGTTGTTTCGTCTTATGGTGTCACGTATCTCTCCAATAATTCTCTCCAATATACCTTCTGCTCCCCTCTCTGTTTCCTCTTCTTCTGGAATCCCAATTATTCTAATGTTGTTTCGTCTTATGGTGTCACTTATCTCTCGAATTCTCCCCTCGTGGTCCAGTAGCTGTTTGTCCCTCTTTTGCTCAGCTTCTTTATTCTCTGTCATTTGGTCTTCTATATCGCTAATTCTTTCTTCTGCCTCATTTATCCTAGCAGTGAGAGCCTCCATTTTTTATTGCACCTCATTCATAGCTTTTTTGATTTCAACTTGGTTAGATTTTAGTTCTTTTATTTCTCCAGAAAGGGCTTTTATATCTCCCGAGAGGGTTGCTTTAATATCTTCCATGCCTTTTTCAAGCCCGGCTAGAACCTTGAGAATCGTCATTCTGAACTCTATATCTGACATATTACCAATGTCTGTATTGATTAGGTCCCTAGCCTTTGGTACTGCCTCTTGTTCTTTTTTTTTGTTGTGAATTTTTCCGCCTTGTCATTTTGTCCAGATAAGAGTTTATGAAGGAGCAAGTAAAATACTAAAAGGGTGGCAACAACCCCAGGAAAATATGCTTTAGCCAAATCAGAAGAGATCCCAAATCGTGAGGGGGGAGAAAGGGGATAAAAATGGGTTCAAAAAGAAAAAAAAAAAAGAAACTATTTAAAAAAAGGAAGCCGATAAAGAAAAAATATATATATATTAGATAAACTATTTAAAAAAACGTTAAAATAGAAAACGGTAAAAGTTAAAAAAAATTCAGCAGAAGAAGAGAAACAGAAAAAAAAATTAAATTAACTGCAAGGCTAAAAAATCATGGGGAGAAAGCCATGAGTTCCGTGCTTTGCTTTCTTCTCCTCTGGAATTCTGCCGCTCTCCTTGGTATTGAAACAGCACTCCTGGGTAGGTGAACTTGGTCCTGGCTGGGTTTCCCGTTGATCTTCTGGGGGAGGGGCCTGTTGTAGTGATTCTCAAGCGTCTTTGCCCCAGGCGGAGTTGCACCGCCCTTACCCGGGGCCGGGCTGAGTAATCCACTCTGGTTTGCTGGGTTTGCTTTCGGGAGCTTTTGTTCCCTGAGCGCTTTCCGTAGAGTCCGGAGGACGGGAATGAAGATGGCGGCCTCCCGGTGTCCGGCCCGGAGGAGCCGAGAGCCCGGGGCCCCACTCCTCAGTGCGCCCTCAGAGAACAGCGCCCAATGACTCCCGTCACCCTGGCCTCTGGCCGCGCTCCGAGCCGACCGAGCCTGCGACCGGTTCAAGGCAACCCTGAGCTGAGAGTCACTCCTTGGCTCTGTCTCTGCAGCCGGCTTCCTCGTTCTACTACCGGTAAGCTCTGCGACACTCAGACACCCCCGATCCTTCTGCGACCCTGCGGGACCTGAGGCCACGCTGACCCTGCCTGGGCTTCACCCCACCCAGTTAAGCCTCTGGAGTGATGTCCGTCAGCGTTACAGACTTTTAAAAGTCCTGATTTTGCTCCGTTGCTCCGCCGCTCGCCGGGAGCCGGCCCCTCCCCCCGCGGTCTATCTTCCCGTCGCTTTGGATTCACTTCTCCGCCAGTCCTACCTTTCAGATAGTGGTTGATTTTCTGTTTCTAGAATTGCTGTTCTTCTTCTCTTCAATCTCCCGTTGGATTCGTAGGTGTTTGCAATCTTTAGATAAGCTATTTAGCTGATCTCCCGCTACCCGAAGTAGTCTCAGCCTGCTACTTCTCCGCCATCTTGACTCCTCCCTCAAAACATTTATATTATTATATAAACAAATACATCCTGGAGAATATTATGGTATGTGGAGTATTGTAGTTATTTGATAGCAACTATTATCAATTTAAAAATAAAAGCACAAGCTCTTTTTTAAATTAAAAAAATCGTCCAGCTTATTAATATGCACAAATAAGTATAATCATCACATTTAAGCACCAAATATTTACAAACCACACTATTAATAACAACTTAATTTGATCTGATTAAATAGTTTCCTAATAACTTGGGCCATCTTTGTGATTATCAACATTCCACTACCCCAAAATTCTGTAGGGTTGTTTTATTTTTCCTGTCTCAGCTTTACTTTTAGGCTATATCATATCTGTCTTTTATAACCAGGCTCTTTTAAGTATTCTATTCCCAGCATCCTGTGCTGCATGAAAAACAACAAATAACCAGATTGGACATGCATGTAAGGAATAACGAAGGAATGATGAAAGTAGGCTTCCTGTTATGCCAGAAACAAGGCAGCTCTCCTTCAAATTAAGGGGTGTGTTCAACACAGGAGCCAGCTTGAAGCGGGTTGCACTGGCCAAATCTGGAACAATGTGAGCACAAAAAATAATTAAGTCCACTAATGAATAATAAATTACTAATCATGGGTATTCATGAGCCCTAATAATAAATAGATAAGCGGATAAAACTGATACTAATTGGATAAATAACTAGATAAGTAAATGTAGGAAAGGGGAGGACTTTGGCTTCCAGTAGAATACGGAGAGTTGACACATCAGTTTAGAAGGAATGCAGGAGTTACAAAATCATTGTTTTGCAGCCATTGTAATAAAGATCAAGCAAGAAAAAAAAAATCAAGAACAAGCAAGAATCCATAATAGATGCTAAGTGTAGGGGGAAAATTTGATGATGTTATTTTCATGATCTTAAAATTTCTCCCACAGATTTATTAATTTTAAGGGAGAAACTGGAAAACACCTTGGCTGAGCAATCAAAATTACCATCACCACAGAGGGACAAATGGACTTTGAGTGCCTCCAGATGTGACACCTAGTGAACATGACATTACTCTTGGAGTGTTCCAGCCTAGAATGCATAACCTGAGTAGAATGATGGGGAAATAGCAGACAACCTCAAAAGAAGGAAGTGTTTATTAGAAAAAGAAGAAGGGGAACTGTATTGCTAAAAAAAATTGCCAATGTTCTAAAAGGCTAACGAAGGCTTTGAAAATTTCCAGATAAAAGGAGTTAAAGGATATCTGACTCTAGACTGAGCTCTGCACTGGTGCCAGATCTTAGACTGAACTGATTCCAGATCCTGTCTTGCAGGGGAAAAGTGCCATAAAGGACTTTCTGGGGTCAGTTGAGAAAATTGAAATTCAAAGAGCAGATTAAAGTATCAGTGTTAAAGAGGTGAAAGACCTGTACTCTGAAAACTATAAAACACTGATGAAAAAAATTAATGATGACACAAAGAACTGAAAAGCACTCCATGCTCATAGACTGGGAGAAAAAAAAAATTATTATATTGTGTATATGACCCAAAGCAATCTACAGAGTCAATGAAATCCCTATCAAAATGCCAAAAGCATTTTTCACAGAGCCAGAACAAACAATCCTACAATTTGTATGGAATCGCAAAAGATCCCATATAGCCAAAGCAATTGTGAAAAAGCAAAGCAAAGCAAAGCTGGAGGTATCACAGTTCCAGACTTCAAGTTATATCACAAAGCTGTAGTGATAAAAACAGCATGGCACCAGCACAAAAATAGACACATAGACCAATGGAACAGAACAGGAAACTCAAAAAAGAACCCACAACTATATGGTCAATTAATCTTCAACAAAGCAGGAAAGACTGGCCAATGGGAAAGAGTCTCTTCAACAACTGGTGTTGGGGAAAGTGGATAACATGCAGAAGAATGAAACTGGACCACTTACAACATACACGAAAATAAATTAAAAATGGATTAAAAACCTAAATGTGAGCCATTAAGCCATAAAAGTATTAGAGGAGAATACAGGCAGTAACCTCTCTGACATGGCTATAGCAACTTCTTTCTTTTATGTCTCCTGAGGCAAGGGAAACAAAAGCAAAAGTAAATGACTGGGACTTCCTCAAAATAAAAAGCTTCAGCACAGTGAAGGAAACAATCAACAAAACTAAAAGGCAGCCTATGGAACGGGAGAAGATATTTGCAATGACATATCTGATAAAGGGTTGGTATTCAAAATCTATAAAGAATTCACCAAACTTAACACCCAAAAATCAAATAATACGGTTAAGAAATGGGCCGAAGATGTGAATAGACACTTTTCCAAGGAAGATTTCCAGATGGCTAATAGCCACATAAAATGATGCTCAACATCACTGCTCCTCAGAGAATTACAAATCAAAATGGTGATAAGATATAAACTCACACCTGTCAGGATGGCTAAAACCAACACAAGAAACAACGGGTGCTGACAAGGATGCAGCTTGTACTGTTGGTGGGAGTGAAAGTTGGTGTAGCCACTCTGGAAGACAGTATGGAGTTTCCTCAAAAAGTTAAAAATAGAGCTACCCGGGATGCCTGGGTGGCTCAGTTGGTTAAGCAGCTGCCTTCGGCTCAGGTCATGATCCCAGCGTCCTGGGATCGAGTCCCACATCGGGCTCCTTGCTTGGCGGGGAGCCTGCTTCTCCCTCTGCCTCTGCCTGCCATTCTGTCTGCCTGTGCTCGCTCGCTCTCCTCTCTCTCTGACAAATAAATAAAATCTTAAAAAAAAAAAAATAGAGCTACCCTACAATCCAGCAATTGCACTGTTAGATATTTACCCAAGGAATATAAAAATACAGATTCAAAGGGATACATGCACCCTGATATTCATAGCAGCATAATGTGCAATATCCAAATTATAGAAATAGCCCAAGTGTCTAGCGAATGAATGGATAAAGAAAGTGTGTATATTTACAAGGGACCATTATCCAACCATAAAAAGAATGAAATCTTGCCATTTGCGATGATGTGGATGAAACTAGAGGGTATTATGTTAAGCAAAATAAATTAGTCAGAGAGAGACAAATACCATATGATCTCACTCATATGTGGAATTTAAGAAACAAAAGAAGATAAACAAAGGAGGGGAAAAAGGAGAGTCAAACCAAGAAAGAGATTATTAACTCTAGAGAACAAATTGACAGCTACCAGAAGGGAGGTGGGTGGGGGGATGAGTGAAGTAGGTGATGGAGATTGAGGGCACTTGTGATGAGGACCAGGTGATGTATGGAAGTGTTCAGTCACTATTTTGTGCACCTGAGACCAATATCACACTGCATGTTAACTAACTGGAATTTGAACAAAAATTTTACAAATATATAAATTATCAACATTAAATGTACTGCAGTTGACAGCTGTGCTGTGGTAATGAAAGAGGCTATCCCATTCTTATTCTTAGGAAATACACAGTAACATATTAGGGATAAAGAGCCATGATGGCTTCGGAAAACATATGTATGTACATATATACACAGACAAACACACACACAACTGCATGTAAATATTCTCTCTCCCTCCCCTCTTTGCCCCCCTCCCTCTCTCAATATTAATATACCCTTTTGCATTCCTCTCTGGATAGATCAATCAACTGGTTGATTAAAAAGATAGAGACAGGGGCACCTGGGTGGCTCAGTGGGTTAAAGCCTCTGCTTTCAGCTCAGGTCATGATCCCGGGGTCCTGGGATCGAGCCCCACATCGGGCTCTCTGCTCAGCGGGGAGCCTGCTTCCCCCTCTCTCTCTGCCTGACTCTCTGCCTACTTGTGATCTCTGTCTGTCAAATAAATAAATAAAATCTTTAAAAAAAAAGATAGAGACAAGAGAACAAAATGATAAGCAAATGGGGTAAAATATTATCAATAAGTGAATCTGAGTAAAGGTTAATAAGTATGCTTTTTACTATTTTGTTTTTGCAACTTTTCTGTAAGTTTTTTCTAATAAGATTTAGAAGTTACTAGCAAACACATGTTTCTTTCTACTTAGAGTGTCCAAGGGCTAGTGATGATGTGCCATCATTACTTTCAATCTTTCTGAAAAATTACCATTTTTAGTTATTCACACAGGGTGTAGATAAATACAGTATCGACCATAAAGGGTAATCTGTCCTGCAGTTATGCTAGAGCTCTTTGAATTTTTGTTTAAAACTTTAAATTTTTTAAAGTTAAGTGACTGATTGATAGAGGACTCCAGCAGAAGAAGAGCCTGGGCTGTATAGAGGAAGTACATATGTCAGTATTTTGCATATCTAACATGAGTCAAAAATCCAAGAACCTCCTCACCTCACAAATAAAATGAGTATGATGCCAGGGCACCTGGATGGCCCAGTCGGTTAAGCATTCAACTCTTGATTTTGGCTTGGATCATGATCTCTGGGTTGTGAGATTGAGCCCCTCCTGGGGCTCCACGCTGGGTATGAAGTCTACTTAAGACCCTCTCACTCTCCTTCTGCCTCTCCTCCAGCCCCTCTCTCTCCCCCTCCTTCTCTAAAAACAAACAAACAAACAAACAAATAAATAAATAAATAAGATGTCACTAACTGCAGTGATGTCATTCAAAATCATTCATGTAGAAAATACAAAATGTAAATAAGGATCAGTGTTATTAACTGCAATGTCAACCTTAAGAGTTTGCATTAGTAACATATATTTTAAATAGATTTTATAAAAATATCCCCAAAGGAGACTTTTGGGATTTTTCTTGTAACTAAATTTAGTAAGTAGCTGCTGAGACATTTGTTCTTTTCTATAAATATGCATACATTGCTAGAAAACCCAGAATCTGTGGAATTATTATTAGTACATCTTAGCTCCGTCTAAAGTTACCATTAAATGAGCTATCCACTCCACAAAGTTCTGGTATGAATCCTCTTTTCTTTCTGGCTAATTTTGTGGGGCTCATGAAGGAAAGGGGGTGGCTGCCTTGCTTTTATAATTGCTACCTAGAATTCCAGCTCCACAGTGTTTACCGGTCCTAATTCAGATCTTTCACACTGCACAACTGTGGAGGCACACCATTCCCATCTTAGCCTATGTGAATATAACTATGGAATTCTGAAGCGCACAGCAGTCTCCAAAGGTGATGGCCTCTCAAAGAGATGGTTCCATGCCTTTCATTCAGGCCAGCCCTGTTTCCTCTAATAATATGAGTCTAATATTGACTTTGTCTGACTCTTCTTTTAAAGCTTTAATATCTAGCTTTCCTTGAATTAATACCGGGATAAAGATGGATGCAAGACAATTTAATAGCTACCTGAACACTGGCATAAGTGGCTTCTTGTCCAGAGGGACTATACTTTTGTGCGTGTATGTGTGTGTGTGTGTGTGTGAAATTGTACCTAATTTTAAAATCACTTGAGACTTTGAGATATATTAGCAACATCTGCCATGTTTTTCACTATTTTTGAGATTTTTCTGCTCTTGTAAAACTTCTTGTGTGTTGTGATAACCAGCCTCCAAGATGGCCCTCAATGATCCCCAACTCCTAGTATTCATACCCTTGTGTAAGTCCCCTCCCATAACAAGGTTGGTCTCTGTGACCACTAGAATATGCTAGAAGTGATGGTGTATCATTTCCAAATGATATGGCTTCTACCTTGCTTTATCTTTGGGTCTCTTGCTCTGAAAGAAGCCAGCTGGAATGTTATGGGGGAAACCATGCAAGAAGCCTATGGAGAGGCTCATGTCGCATGGACTGAGACTTCTGAATGAGCCACCTTGGAAGCCCTAGTCAAGCCTTTTGATGATTGCAGCCTTTTTGTGGGGGTAATTTTGTTTTGTTTTAAATTTTAGGTGGTTAGCATATAGAGCGATATTGGTTTCTGTTATGGAACTCAGTGACTCATCACTATATATAACACCCGGTGCTCTTCCTAACAAGTGCTCTTTTTTATCTCTATCACTCATCTAGTCCACTTGCCACACACCTCCCTCCAACAACACAATTTTTTCTCTATTGCTAAAAGTCTCTTATAGCTTGTTTCCCTCTCTCCTTTTCTTCTTTTCCCCCTTCCCATGTATTCCTGCTTTCTTTCTCAAATTCCACATATGAGTGAAATCATATAGTATTTGTCATTCTCTGACTGACTTACTTCACTTAGTGTAGTACATTCTACCTCCATTCATATCATGGCAAATGGCAAGAGCTCAGTCTTTTTGATGGCTGAGTAATATTCCTCTGTGTGTGTGTGTGTGTGTGTGTGTGTGTGTGTGTGTGTGTGTGTGTGTGTTCTTATCTATTCATTAGTCGATGGACATTTGGGCTCTCTCCATAGTTTGGCTATTATTGATAATGTTGCTAGAAACATTGGGGTGCATGTATCCCTTTGAATCTATATTTTTGTACCCTTTGAATAAATACTAGTGCAATTGCTGGGTCATAGGGCAGCTCTATTTTTAACATTTTGAGGAAATTCCATACTGTTTTCTAGAGTGGCAGCACCAGTTTGCATTCCTATGAACAATGCAAGAGGATTCCCCTTTTTCTGCACCCTCACCAACACCTGTTATTTCCTGTGTTGTTAATTTTAGCCAGTCTAAAATGTGTGAGGTGGTATCTCATCATGGCTTGATTTGTGTTTCCCTGATGATCAGTGATGTTGAGCATCTTTTCATTGTCTATTAGCCATCTGTATTTTTTTTAAAGTGTCTCTTCATATCTTCTGTCCATTTCTTAGCTGGGTTGTTTTTTGGGTAATGAGTTTGGTGAAATCCTTGTAGATTTTGGATACTAATCCTTCATCAGGTACATCATCCGCAATATCTTCTCCCATTCTGTAGGAACCCCATTCTGTAGTTTTGTTGATTTCCTTTGCTGTGAAGAAGCTTTTTATCTTGATGAAGTCTCAATAGTTCATTTTTGCTTTTGTTTCCCTTGTCTGTTATTACATGTCTAGAAGTTACTACATCTGAGGTCAAAGAGGTTTCTGCCTGTGGTCTCCCCTAGGATTTTGATGGTTTCCTGTCTCACATTAAGATCTTTCATCTATTTTGAATTTATTTTTGTCTGTGGTGTAAAAAAGGGGTCCAGTTTCATTCTTGCGCATGTTGCTATCCAGTTTTCCCAACACCATTTGTTGAAGAGACTGTCTTTTTTCCATAGGATATTTCCTGCTTTGTCGAAGATCAGTTGACATAGTTGTGTGTCCGTTTCTGGATTCTCTATTCTGTTCCATCCATCTATGTGTCTGTTTTTGTGCCAATACCATACTGTCTTGATGATTACAGTTTTGCAATAAAGCTTGAAATCCAATATCATGATACCTCCAGCTTTTTTTTTTTTTTTCTTTTTCAGAATTGCTTTGGCTATTTGGGTTTTTGTGGTTCCACAAAAATTTTAGGATTGTTTTTCTGGTTGTGAAAAATGCTGGTGGTATTTTTATGGGGATTGCTCTAAATGTGTAGATTGCTTTGGGTAGTATAGACAATTTAACAGTGTTTGTTCTTCCAATCAATGAGCATGGGATGCTTTTCCATTTCTTTTTTTTTTTTTTTTAAGATTTTTATTTATTTATTTGAGAGAGAGACAGTGAGAGAGAGCATGAGCGAGGAGAAGGTCAGAGGGAGAAGCAGACTCCCCATGGAGCTGGGAGCCCGATGTGGGACTCGATCCCAGGACTCCAGGATCATGACCTGAGCCGAAGGCAGTCGTCCAACCAACTGAGCCACCCAGGCGTCCCTGCTTTTCCATTTCTGAGTCCTCTTCAATTTCTTTCATAAGTGTTCTATAATTTTATTTTTTTTTTTTAGATTTTATTTATAAATTTGACAGAGAGAGAAATCACAAGTAGGCAGAAAGGCAGGCAGAGAGAGAGAGAGGGAGAAGCAGGTTCCCCGCCGAGCAGAGAGCCTGATGTGGGGCTTGATCCCAGGACCCTGACATCATGGCCTGAGCCGAAGGAGAGGCTTAACCCACTGAGCCACCCAGGTGCCTCAGTGTTCTATAATTTTAGACTATATACCTTTTGCTTCTTTAGTTAGATTTGTTCCTAGGTACCTTATTGGTTTTGGTACTGTTGCAAATGGGATCAATTTCTTGATTTCTTTTTTTTTTTTTTTTTTTTTTTTGCTGTTTTGTTATTGGTGTACAGAAATGCAACAGATTTCTGCACATTGATTTTATATCTTGAGACTTTCCTGAATTCATGTATGAGTTCTGGCAATTTTTTGGTCTGGTCTTTTGGGTTTTCTACATAGAATATCATGTCATCTGTAAATAGTGAAAGTTTGCCAATTTGGATGCCTTCTATTTCTTTTTGTTGTTTGATTGTTGAGACTAAGACTTCCGGTATTATGTTAAATAGTAATGGTGAGAGTGGACATCCTTGTCTTGTTCCTGACTATAGGGGAAAGGCTCTCAGTTTTTCCCCATTGAGGGTAATATTGCTGTTAGTCTTTTGTATATGGCTCCTACAATGTTGTGGTATGTTCCATTTATCCCTACTTTATTGAGGATTTTTATCAGGTAAGGATGCTGTATTTTGTCAAATTCTTTTTCTGCAGCTTTTTACAGGATCATATAGTTCTTACTTTTCTTTTTTGAAAAAATATATCACGTTGATTGATTTGCAAATATTAAATCATGCCTGCTGCCCAGGAATCAATCCCACTTGATCATGGTGAATAATTCTTCTAATGTACTGTTGAGTGCACTTTGCTAATATTTTGTTGAGAATTTTTGCATCCATGTTCATCAGGGATATTGGCCTGTAATTCTCCTTTTCAGTGCAGTCTTTGTCTAGTTTTGGAATCAAGGTAATGCTGGCATAGTAGAATGAGTTTGGAAGTTTTCCTTTCATTTCCATTTTTTTGGAACAGTTAGAGAAGAATAGGTATTAACTCTTTGTCTGATAGAATTCCCTTGGGAAGTCATCCAGCCCAGGACTTTTGCTTGTTGGGAGATTTTTGATTACTGATTCAATATCTTTGCTGGTTATCGGGGTGCTTAATCTTCCTATTTCCTCCTGTTCCAATTTTGGTAGTTCATAGCTATCTAAGAATTTGTTCATTTCTTCCAGGTTGCCCAGTCTGTTGGCATATAATTTCTCATTTTCTTTTAATTATTTGTATTTCTGTGTTGTTGATTATGATGTCTCCTCTATGATTTGTGATTTTATCTATTTGGGTCCTTTCTCTTTTTTTTTTTTTTTTATATGTCTGGCTAGCGGTTTATTATTTTTATTAATTCTTCTGAAGAACCAGCTTTTAGTTTCATTAATCTGTTCTACTGGTTTTTTGTTTTGTTTTGTTTCTATATCACTTATTTCTGCTCTAATCTTGATTATTTCCTTTCCTCTGCTGGCTTTAGGCTTTATTTTCTCCTTTTCTAACTCATTTAGGTGTAAAGTTAGGTTGTGTATTTGGATTTTTCTTGCTTCTTCAGGTAGGCCTGCACTGCAATATTCTTCCCTCTTAAGGCTGCTTTTGCTGCATCCCAAAGGTTTGGGGCTGTTGTGCTTTCATTTTCATTTGCTTCCATGTATTTTTAAATTACTCTTCAATTTCCTGGTTGACCCATTCATTCCTTAGTAGGATGTTCTTTTACCTCCATGTACTTGAGGTTTTTCCAATTTTTTTCTTATGGCCAATATCAAGTTTCATAGAAGTGTGGTCTGAAAATATGCATGGTATGATCCCAATCTTTTTGTATTTGTTGAGACCTGATTTGTGACTCTGTGTGATCTGTTCTGGAGAATGTTCCATGTGCATCCGAAAAGAGCATGTATTCTGCTGTTTTAGAATGAAACATTCTGGATCTGTTAAGTCCATCAGGTCCAGTATGTCATTCAAAGCCATTGTTTCCTTGTTGATTTTCCACTTAGATGATCTGTCCATTGCTGTAAGTGGTGTGTTAAGGTCCCCTGCTACTATTTGTATTATCATCAATGTGCTTATTTATGTCTGTTATCAATTGATTTATATATTTGGATGCTCCCAAGTTCTGGGGGATAAATATTTGCAATTGTTATATCCTCTTGATGTATAGACACCTTAATTATGATATAATGCCCTTCTTTATCTCTTGTTACAGTCTTGTTTTATTTTTTTTTTTTTAAGATTTTATTTATTTATTTGACAGAGAGAGATCACAAGTAGACAGAGAGGCAGGCAGAGAGAGAGAGGGGGGAAGCAGGCTACCTGCTGAGCAGAGAGTCCGATGCGGGACTCGATCCCAGGACCCTGAGATCATGACCTGAGCCGAAGGCAGCGGCTTAACCCACTGAGCCACCCAGGTGCCCCTACAGTCTTGTTTTAAAATCTAGTTTGTCTGGTATAGGTATGGTATGGCTACTCTGGTTTTCTTTTGATGTCCATTAGCATGATGGATGGTTCTCCATCCCCTCACTTTCAATCTGCAGATGTCTTTAGGTCTCAAATCAGTCTCTTGTAGGCAGTATATAGATGGGTCTTCTTTTTTATCCAGTCTGACACCCTATGTCTTTTTATTAGAGCATTTAGTCCATTTACATTCGGAGTGATTATTGAAAGATATGAATTTAGTGCCTTTGTGTTACCTGTAAAGTTGGTGTTTCTGGTGATGTTCTCTGTTCCTTTCTAGTTTTTGGTCTTTTTTCTCCACTCTAAGAGTCCCCCTTAAAATTTCTTGCAAAGCTGGTTTAATAGTCATGCACTCCTTTAGTTTTTGTTTGTCAGGAAACCCGTTAGCCCTCCTTCTATTCTGAATGATAGCCTTGGTGGATAAAGAATTCCTGGCTCATATTTTTCTCATTCAGCAGGCTGAGTATTTCCTTCCACTCCTTTCTGGCCTGTCAAGTCTCTGTAAACAGATTCCCTGCAAACCTGATCTGTCTTCCCTTGTAGGTTAAGGTCCTTTTTTCCCTTGCTGCTTTCAGGATCCTTTCCTTATCTGTGTCTTTTGTGAATTTGACTATGATATGCCTTGATGATGGCTGGCTTTTGCTGAATGCAATGGGAGTTGTCTGTTCTTCCTGGATTTTATGTCTGTGTCCTACCCCAGATTAGTGAGGTTTCCAGCTATAATTTGTTCAAATAAACCTCCTGCCACCTTATCTCTTATCTTCTGGGACTCCTATGTTACAAATGTTATTATGTGTTACTAAGTCACTGAATTGTCTAAGTCTACCTTCGTGGTCCATTACCTTTCTTTCCCTCATCATTTCAGCTTCATTAGTTTCCATAATTGAATCTTCTATATCACTGATTTGCTCTTCTGCTTGGTCCATCCTATTTCTATGGCCTCCAGTTGTGTTTGCATCTCTGTTACAGCGTTTTAAATTTTGGCCTGATTAAATTAAGGGATTATCTAGTGTCTTCTATGGTTCTCTGAAGCCCAGCTAGTATTCTTATACTTATTGTTTTAAATTCTAGTTCAGACATCTTACTGCAGTCTGTACTGGATTTAATCAATGAGTTCTACCTCATGTTCTTTCTCTTAGGTGAATTCCTCCATCTCATCATTTTGTCCAGAAAAGAAAAGAAGAAAAAGAAAAAAGAACAATCCCCCCAAGCCCCAAAAAACAAAAACAAACCAAAAGAAAAAAAAAAAAAAAAAGAAAACAAACAAGCCAAAACCCCAAAACAAGAAAAACAAAAACACAAAACAAGAAAACCAAAAAAACTCCCACTAAATCCTGCGTGTGTTTTGGTTTGCTTGTTAAAAGAATTTAGATTCTAGGAGTGCCTGGGTGGCTCAGTCTTACGCGTTTGCCTTTGACCCAGGTCATGAGCTCAGAGTCCTGGGATCCAGCCCTGCATTCCTCATCGGGCTCCCTGCTCCTGGGGAAGCTTGCTTCTCCCTCTCCCACTCACCCTGCTTGTGTTCCCTCTCTGTGTCTCTCTCTGTCAAATAAATAAATGAAATCTAAAACGAGAAGAAAAAGAATTTCAATCCTAAATTCAGAAAATAAAATGAAAGTAGACAAAAAAATTTTAAAAATATGTATGAAAAATATATAGGTATAAAAATTTTAAAAATTAATAAGAAAAAAATAAAAAGGAATTGGAAAATATAAGAAAACAAAAAAAAATAATAAAAATTAAATAAAGAGCAAAAGTACAAAGGATGCTCAACCTATTTTCCCTAGGGCTGAAGCTTTGCAGTGCTCTATAATCAGTGAAGTTGGCGCTAGTGAGTTGTTTGTGCTGATTCTGGAGGAGGGGCCTGGTCAGCGGATTCTCAGGTGGACTTGCCCCTGTGCAAGTGTGCCTTCAGGGCGCAGGAAGGCAGGGCTTGCTGTAAGCTGCTCCGGCCTCCACTAGGTGGCGCTGTTTTGCTCCCTGAAGGCTTTCAGCACTGATGGGGAGGGAGAAAAGGGCAGGAAGAATATGGCGGCGCCCTGCTCTCCCGGCCCCTACTCAGCACGTCGGGGGAAAAAAAAAGCAATCAATCACCCTATTTGTTTCCCCAGTTCCTATCTGTAGTTACCTACCTGTGTGTAAGGCTTTTTTTTTTTTTTAATCTCAGGTGCGTGACCGAGTTTCTAAACTCCAAATGCCAGGGAGCCCCAGAGCCTTCGGGAGAGGGTCTCGCCACACTTGCCCGCTGACCCAGGAAATCGGCCCCACCACCCTGGTTTGCACCTTATAGCAGCAAGCCCGCACCAAGACCCGGCTCTCCACCGGCTTCCCAGCTCCTATGCTTCGGAGCAGTGCAGCATCTTAGCACCCCCCTGTTCTTCCTGCCGCCAGGGCATCCTCAGACCACCCTGCCACTCCTGGGATTCTGCCCTTCTTCGCCACCTGAGCACCTTTAATCCAGCGCGTCCTACACGGTAGGGGACTTTTTAAAAAGTTTAGATTTTGCCCTCCATGGCTTGTGATACTTTGCGCCCTAGCCTCGCAAGCAAGCTCCCTCTCTGCGGCCGCTTCCACAGCTCTGTCTCCCGCCGCTGCACTTCCAGACCTCCTACCTTCCAAAAGGTGGTCGCTTTTCTAATTGTAGACTTGCAGGTTTTGCTTGCAGACTGACTTCTTGGGTGTTCAGAATAGTTTGATAACTATCTAGCTGTGTCCTACCAAGGGGGGACACTAGCTCAGGGTTCTCCCGCTCCTCCGCCATCTTAACTCCTCCTCCGCCACCTTAGCTCCTCCTCCGCTATCTTAGCCCCTCCTCCGCCATCTTAGCTCCTCCTCTGCCATCTTAACTCCTCCCCCATCCGGGTGACTGCAGCCTTTGGCTGCCTGGCCAACATCCCTCCAGACTACATCCCAGGTCCTGAGCCAGAACTTCTGGGCTAAGACACTGTTGAATTCCTGACCTACAGAAACGGTGAGATTGATAAACATTAGTTGTTCTAAGCCTTGAAGGTTTGGGGTAATTTGATACCCAACACTAAGCAAGTAATACAATACACACGGCTTCTCAGTGGACTTAGAGCATCAATCACGCACACCTCGATGCCATCTGTGTCTACCAGAAAACTGTAATCTCAACAGCTTTCATGGATCAGTGAGCAGGTTTTAAGACACAAGAGCAAACGCAAATTAAGAAAACATTATCAAGTGACGGTACACATCTTTCCACGGGAAAATCTTTCTTCTTCTTCTCCTCTCCATCTTTGCCTATCTAAACTCTGCCCATCCTCTATGGCTGGAAAGTTTCTATTCCCATCCCCGATCCAGCACCACTGTGAGAATGTAGTATCTTCCTCTTTCTTTATCTTTGTCTACCTATGATACGCTTAGTTTTCACTTTGTATGAATAAACACAATGATGTGGATATTATTTTCCTTTCAGACAAATGAAATAAAGGTTAGCAGCACAGGCTTTGCGGTTGGCTCTCTTGACTTGGAGCTAAAGTTCCCTACCTAAAAGTTGTAGACTCTTAACTATATAGGGAACAAACTGAGGATTGCTGGAGGGAAGGTTCGTGGGGGGATGGAGTAACTGGGTGATGGGCATTAAAAAGGGCAATTGAAGCAATGAGCACTGGGTGTTGTATGCAATTGGTGAATCACTGAATTCTGCCTCTGAAACTAATAATGCAGAATACGTTAACTAAATTGAACTTAAATAAGTTTTTTTTAAAAATAAAAGTAGTATGATTTCATGCAAATCACTTACCCTTTGTGCAACTATGAGGTAGGACTTACTTATAGCTTTGGCTTAGGGTTGCTATGAGGATTCAAGCATGCAATGCCTATCGTCTTTGGCAAAGAAAACTCCCAATGAACATATATTATTTTAAAACTATTATTACCGGACAGCTCCAAGTAAGCCTGTCACTGTGCAATTAAACCTTGGCGTAACTCCCAAGCTTAATGCTTATTAGATCTTGGAAAAAAGTTAGTGAGCTCTCCAAGCTTCAGTTTCTTTATATGTAAACTAGAGATAAAATAAACTCTCACTGGGCCTTGGGAGGATAAAACATTATGTAATAAATGTAAAACACCTAACACACAGCCTGACAAATGGTAGGCGGGCAACAAATGTTCATTGCTTCCTTTCCTCTCAGCTTCTTAAAGTAGATACTGTGCAGAGCGGCTGGGGGCTGGGTGCTAACTCATGCTAGATGCAGAAAAGGAAAATGTGTTTCAGGCTTTGTATGTTGAACTGAGTTGGGCATAAACTGAAATAGCTTTCTATTACTTAAATGTTGAACATGCCTGGTTCAGATGTACAAGTCACTTTTCCAATCTTGTTTAATAGCACAGGTGATGCTAAGCCTTCTTTATTTTAATTTTGTATTTTCTACATTTTTCTAATTTTGTATATTTCTACAGAAAATACAATTCTGCATTTTCTACATGGTCAGTTTTCAATAGAGTTGCTATAATTAATGACACAATTTGAAACCTAAAGGTTCTAATATTTCTAATTCTTGTTCATTGTATACAAGGGTGATGTATCCTGGGCTCTGTCTTTGCGTGGCAAACTGCTGGGCTTGGTCACTTGCAAAGTGATCTTAGAGGCAAATACCATGGGCTTTAATCCCATTTAAGCCCCATGTACAATAACGAGAGGTAGAGACAAGGGAATTGGTCTAGCTAGTAGAGGACTAGGTTCTAGTTTCTGCTCTCGTACTGTCTAGGTGTCTGATTCAATGTCCCCTCTTTCCAGAAAGTCAGGTTATCAGAGGGGAAAGCAGAGTCAGAAACACTCACGTTGGAATCATGGCCCTACATCTTTAGAGTTGTGTGATCTTGCTGAGTTTTAATTTCCTATAGGAAAGAAACTCTTACTGGGCCTTGGGAGGATAAAACGTTATATAATGAATGTAAAACAGCTAGCACACAGCCTGACAAATGGTAGGCGGGTAACAATGTTCCAACAATGGGATTTTGAATGAAGTAAACACTCATAAGTTCTGGTATCTGTCAGGTATTTACTGAACACATTTTGCTTTGCTTTTCTTCCCTGAGCCTCAGTTTTGTCACCTGCAAAATGAGCCAGTTGAATTAAGTCCCTTTTAGTTCTAATGTTCAATTATTGTAGGTGTTATACTGTTAAATGAGATATTAGGTCTGGGCACTTGTTCGTGGTATGTAATAAAGTACTACATCTAGTAGTAATAGAAATAAAAACATATTGTGGTGGCGGAAGGTGGAAAACACAAAATTTCCTAAATGCGTGTGTCGAAGAGGAAGGCTTGCCCAATATAGATGCAGTAGATATTTTATTTGCATTCTGTTGTGTCTACAGATGGCCTGATGACAGTGATCAGATCACAGGGTATTAGTCAGAGACTCTGTCTAGTAAATAATGGCAGAACAGAGCCAGGAACGTTAACCCAGCTGGCAAAGTCACCCTTTCTGCAAAAACAAAGCATGGTTGACCTCTGTCTCTTAGTCCAAAGTGTGTCTTATTGTTTCCTACATTTGTTAGAATCAACCACACCAAGATGTGAAGAATTTACTTGTGTTTTAAATTCAGACAGAGAAAATTAAAGGTAATAAAGCCGAGGAGCTTGCTTAAGGTTAAAAGAATAAGTGTGTGTTTAAGTGTGTGTGCTCATGCGTTTAAAAAAGAATGGAAGAATATTCACAGGTTGTAAAGAGCACTTAGTTTTAGATGATGCAGAGAGTTTTGGTGTGTTTTTTGGTTTGTTTTTATTTTCCGAAATTTCTATAATTATTATGTGTTATGTTGGTGGTGAGAGGGAGAAATGAATTTTGAGAATAAGAAGTTCCCATGAGGGCTTAGGATAACTCAACCTAAAGGACTGAGATGACTCATCATACCATAGTGATAGTTTTTCAAAGAAATAAAGATGAAAATCACTTGAAAAAGTTGAATCTAAGAGTATAATTACATAAAATGCTTTCAATGCCACATTTGTATCTTATGCTTTGTATATGTGGAAATACATGAATCATATATGCTCACACATATTTCTTAGTATTGCCATGGTCACCGGTATAATACAGGACCACGAGATGTAGTAGGAAGAATCAAAAGATTCAAGATCCTAATTCAAGCTCCATTCTTAATAGCTGTATGGGCTTGGGAACTTACTTTATTATTGGAAACACGGATTACTTCATCTGTAAAATGAGAATAATAAACAAGTACTTCTACAAACTTCCCTTTCTGGGCCTAAACGAGGAAATAAATACTAAGCCCCTGGCACATGAAATGTGAGTCGTCTTCCCCTTCTCATTTCCTTTTGCAATTTCTGTGTGCACGCCCAGATTATTGAGCTCACACAGGCTAGGGGACTAATGTCAGAATCAGTCTTGGCAGATAATGTTTGGAGTGTTGGTCTTGCTTTTCAGAGACAAGAACTGAATTGGGCTAAGTCATCTCGTTTTTCCTCTGCCTGTCACCGATCAAATAGTACATAATTAACTAAATGTAACAAAAGATGTTACTGTGTAGATTCAAAAGAAAGTGAGGTCTATTTTTAACCAGCTGTAGCTGAATCTCTTTTTTCCCCTTCTTTTGCAACATTCAGTTAGAGCCTACAGTTCTGTAAAGAGATTGAACTGTGCTGAGATTTAAAAAAAAAAAACAAAAACCTGTTTTCTTTAGATGATCTTGCATTAACTCAAAATTCGCTTCTTGTGAAAACACAAGCCAGAATTTGAGATAATAATTGGTAACTTCAAACATTCGGTTTATGTAAATATTTCAAATGGCCTATTAATTTTAAGTACTAGTGCTAGTGCTAAAGAGAAAATACTGTGCTTAGAGCGAAAACTTTTAATTTACAAAATAAATGTTTGCTTTATACCATTTCCCAGTCCTCCAAGAAAACATGAAAGGAAAATTAAAGACCCAGTAGAACTCCATATTTAGAGACAGATGTAAAACAATTAGTGACATGATTTTAGGAATTACATAGGCATGTAGAATATTTTGGATTGTTTTCTAAGATCTATCAAGTCTTAAGCCTGTAGAACTTACTCTCTACGGGTAATCTATGCTTGGGTATTCTACAGGGTTTCCAAATTCAGTATATTCTAAATTGAACTTATCTTTTTCTCCCCTCCCTCTTGATTTTCTTCCTATATTCTCTCTCTCAGTGAACAACTTTCTCATCTACCCAATGGGTCCACATAAAACATCTGGGGATCATTGGAAATACCCCTCTCTGACTTTCTGTTCACACTACCACCACAAAATCTGGAAAGAACTTTGTTAATACTTCAAGATCCCTCTCCCTTGCTATGTCAGTTCTGTTTTCACAGTCTTTACTTTTTGTTGGGATTAGTGCAAGTGCTTCTCTCTCTGTGCTTCTGATCTTACTCCTTCCAGTCTGTCTTCCATATCTGTAGTCTTGATACAAACAGATCTCACAACAGCCCTCCTCTGTGTTAGATTCTTAGTGCATTCCATATCAGGCTTGGGATTTCTTAGTTAAGCATAATTAACTAAGTACGCTTCATGCCTTGGTTACTGCCTACTCATCCAGGCTCTTCTCTTGCCATTCCCTACATTTCCAATATACCTTTCACTCTGTAACATGTTCCCCTAATGTATCATATTTCTAATGTGTCCATGCCTTATCACAAGTCATTTTGCACTGACCTGAGTGTTCTTTTTTCTCCTACGTAAATCCAAGTCAAAAGCTGATTAACCATCATCTCACCTTGGACACTAATGTGGGAACACATCTACCCTTTCTCTCCAACACACACGTGTACACTACCATATCTCTGTTTGATGTGGGCACCCTCCTCTGTGCTTAAAAACTCACAGTGTATATATTCTCCCAGCATTTACCTTTTGGGTAAATAAATAAATCATTTATTTATTTATCTGTCCCTATATTAGATGATTAACTCCTTGAAGCCAAAGCATTTGTCTGTTTTGAGTTTGAATTCCCAGCACGTGGTTAGTGGTCAACATAGAGTGAATCTAAATGAATATAACCTTGGATTTTTAGTCCGTTTAATTCATTTACCTCTCTTGGCTCCCTCTTCTCATCTAGAAAAGTAAAGAATTAGGGGCACCTGGGTGGCTCAGTCGGTTAAGCATCTGCCTTCAGCTCAAGTCAAGACCTCACGGTCCAAGGATGGAGCCTTGTGTGGGTCTCCCTGCTCAGTGGGGAGTCTCCTTCTCCCTCTGCCCCTCCCCCTACTCACCCTCTCTCTCTCCCAAATAAATAAATAAAATTTTAAGAAAAGAACTTTAAAAGAATTAGACTAGTCAGTGGTTCCCAAATTCTTGACTTCATACTATTTACATCAAAGCTTCTGGGAGCTGCAAAAAAGAAGGCAAAACAACCTTGTAAAGACAGAAGAAAATCCAGATTGCCATACCCGACTCCCTAAAATTCTGATCAGCGCATCTGAGCCAGGGCTGTCTAGTGTATGTTTCTGATATCTAACAAGGTTTGGAATGAACTGGCCTAGAAACTGTCCCAGCTTTAGAAATCCTTCCAATGTTCTGTGTTTCCTATAGATTCCAAATTTCTTAATCTCCTATGCAAGGGCCTTATCCTTGAATTCTGTTTTTTCTCTGATCTCAGATGTCACCTTCACCTTCTTCTTCTTCTTCTTCTTCTTCTTCTTCTTCTTCTTCTTCTTCTTTTTTTTTTTTAATCCAGCCATACTGAATTGCTTCTGGGAAGACCTATACATACTATTTTTTTCCGGATAGAATGTCCCACTATTGTGGTAATTCTCGGATGGAACTCAGGCATCAAGTCCTTTGCAAAGAATTCTCTGAATTCTTTCTTTCCCCTTTCAGATCCTGTGTTTGCTTCTGTTACAGTCCTTTGTACTATATTATATATATGGTCGCTGAGCTTCTTGAAGACACAGAACTTACTCCATGAATGTTCTTTCCTTTCCTTATTGTGTGCAGTTTATCATTCCTTAAATAAATACTTACTGAGAATCCACTATCTCAACTGAGAATCTACTACCCTAAAGTTATTACTTTGTGTCATTTTATCCTTGTAACAAGAATATTGCAGGCATTATTATAATTTTGCAAACTGGGAAACAAAGGCTCATAGAGATCAGCCATTTGTAAAGCTGGTCCCATGGTTCTTTAACGGCAGGGTCAGAATTAACTTCTGTGTCTCCAATGTCACTTTCTTCACATTACCGTGTTTTGTTTCAAAACAAAGCAAAGAGAGGAAGAGAACTATGATTTTTTTTTTTTTTTTTTTTTTTTTTTTTTTTTTTTTTAGAGAGAGAGAGGAAGAGAGAGCGAGCATAGGCAGACAGAATGGCAGGCAGAGGCAGAGGGAGAAGCAGGCTCCCTGACAAGCAAGGAGCCCAATGTGGGACTTGATCCCAGGACGCTGGGATCATGACCTGAGCCGAAGGCAGCTGCTTAACCAACTGAGCCACCCAGGCATCCCGAGAACTATGATTTAAAGTGGATTTTCCCAAATCAATTTTCTCATTCCTCGGTAAATGCTGACTTAAGTCAGTCACCACATGGAAGCCACCAGCTGATCAACTAGAGTTTGCTGTAAATCCAGAGGAAATCAGTACAGTGGAGCTAATGCTTTGAGAGAATTTGAAGGACAAAAACTCCCAGCAGTCCCACCATAAAGAAAATTCTTTGGGGATTTTTAGCAACTAGATTTTTTTAAAAAGTCAAAATTGTGTTGCTTTTACTTGTTCTTGTGTTTTCGGACTGTCTCAGATTTTCAAAGGGCTTAGAAATCCGAATTAGGAATAAATGGTGGCAGAGAAGACCAGACATGGGGCAGGGCGGGAGGTCTCCTGGGGAATGGGAGGCCCTGCCAATTTCCACAGAGGCTTGACCAAAACGAAGCGTAATTAACACAGGAGCTAAAGCTTACTAAGTGTATATTAGGTACTTGGCATTTTGCTTAGAGTTTTATGTTTATTTGTTCAGTGTTTCTAAACGTTAGTCACTCCAACACTTTGATGGATTTTATTCCATCAAAGTGTTGATTATTTACTTCATGTTTTTCCTTAAATGGACTTCAGTTAGCCTCCTTCTTTCCCTTTGCTCTAAGCGATAGTCCCTAAGTGTGAATTCTAATTATACAGCTTTATATTTTCACTAAATTTCTTTAATTTACGTTTTTTGAAAACATCATGAAAGCAAATACATTATTACTGTACAAGAGTTCATAAGTACTATCTGCAAATCTATTGGACCATAGTTTGTGAAATGCATTTTTTTTTCACTTAATCCTCAAAATAACTTTTTGGGTGAAGAACTCTTATTCTCATTTACATTCAAAAGGGAAAAGCCAGGCAAAGAGAGATTAAATAACTTGCCTCATGTCACAAGCTATGATGTGGAAATCATAGTGTTGAAATCAGATCTGTTTCCCTGAACCCCAAGCCCTAAAACATGATATTCTTCAGCCAGTCCTGGAAAAGACTTCATTCATAACCCTGGTTTTGTATGTGCCACAATGTAACTTTGTAAAAATTTGAACAGATATGAGAATGACCAAAAATCAGTATAAAAAATTACAACACAGCTGACCTTTGAACAACAGAGGTCCACTTGCAGTGGATTTTTTTGAATAACCGTAGTAAAATACTGTAAATGTATTTTCCTTATGTCTTTCTTAAGAACATTTTCTTTTCTCTAGCCTACTTTATTGTAAGAATACAGTATACAATCCATGTATAATATATGATGTGTTATAACTGTTTATGTTATCAGTAAGGGTTCTGGTCAACAGGCTATTAATAGTTTTGTTGGGGGGGAGTCAAAGTTACATGCAGACTTTCAGCTGTGCACAGGATTTGCACCTGTAACCCCTGCTTCATTCAAGGGTCAATTGTATTTCACTAACCCCTTTATCTAGAAGATTATTTTCTCTACGTGGCCTTATTCTTATTCATCTTTCAAACTGGTACGCATGCACCTAAAATATGCTTTCATAGCTCTGCATTTTGCTATGGCACCTAAGTCATATTATATTTCTTTGTTTTTATTTTTTTAAGTAGACTCCCTGCTAGGCTGAGATCAAGAGTTGGACATTTAATGGACAGAGCCACCCAAGTGGCCTGGTCATACTTTATTTTTTAAAAACTGAAGTGTTCTGTCAAATATTCTCCCTTCTGGAATGAGAAATGCAAGGAAAGCACACACAATTTAAGTTGGCACTGTGCTTTTATTGTAATTCTAATGCACATCAGCTGATACCAGGGTTTCATTTTAAGGTAGCCTAGAATGGGTCTTGCATCTTATCTCCACAGAAGGAAAATAAAAATACAAGCCCTTTGTTGCAAAGTGGCAATAATATGCACCAAGATTACAAATGTATTAACATAATACCACAGAACATGGCATTTTTGGAATAAAATGTTTTGAGGCAAAATTATAGTCAGATTATATTAAATATTAATGTGATTACCCACACATTGTTCTGGAAACAACTTGTGGAAAATAGGAGTCTAGGAATTCATCTTTTTTTTTTTTTTTTTTATCTTCCTACCTTACATTTGCATTAGTGGTCACAGAGATGTGAAATTCAGAAGAGCCTTAGAATATACAGGGGCTAAGAGCAGTTAATGACACAAGGAGGCTTTTCAACACTGAAACATTTATTTATTTTTTATTTATTTGTCAGAGAGAGAGGAGCTAGAGCGAGCACAGGCAGACAGAGTGGCAGGCAGAGGCAGAGGGAGAAGCAGGCTCCCCACCAAGCAAGGAGCCCGATGTGGGACTCCATCCCAGGACGCTGGGATCATGACCTGAGCTGAAGGCAGCTGCTTAACCAACTGAGCCACCCAGGCGTCCCAACAACTGAAACATTTAAAGACCAATTTGAAAAGTACATTAAACTGCCTTATGATAAGCTGGCAGGAGAGGAATATGGCAGCCAACATTGTTGCCTTTCTGGGCTTTTTGTAGAGTTCAAAGGTAATTAAACAATAGAACTATCCAACATTCAAAAAAGGAAGAGAGTTGAAACTTTTCAGTTCTCTTTATTACGTAACAGCAGAGTGCTCAGGATTCCATGGAAATGCCAATATTGTAAACTGAATTAAGTATTGGTCATACAGCAGACCCATCTGTGATGAATACGTCAAAGTAGCCATTGCTCAATTTCCTTTTCTGGGATTAACCACTGCTTTTTTTTTTCTTTTTTCTTTTTTCTCCCACGTAATGTCTCTATTTGCAATACAAATTTACATGCCCTCCAGTGTATTTTCATGGAATTAGATTAAATATCTTCAAATTTTGGTAAGCCTAAAAATTATAAGGAGCTTGATCAAAATGAGTATTTTTACACTCCTACACCAGAATTTTTTATTTAATAGGTCTGGAGAAGACCTTTTATTTTTATTTATTTTTTTAAAGATTTTATTTATTTATTTGACAGAGAGAGATCACAAGCAGGCAGAGAGGCAGGCAGAGAGAGAGGAGGAAGCAGGCTCCCTTCTGAGCAGAGAGCCCGATGCGGGGCTCGATGCGGGGCTCGATCCCAGGACCCTGAGATCATGACCTGAGCCGAAGGCAGCGGCTTAACCCACTGAGCCACCCAGGCGCCCCTGGAGAAGACCTTTTAAACAATGGGTTCAGTGATGCTATTGTAAATGGACCCCACTTGGAGACTTGCTTTAGTGGCCTGAACAAGCCTTGTCAGTTCCCTCTGTGTCTTCTTGCTTTATAAAATATCTTTCTCCTCATCCTAACCCCATTTAAATCCTATCAGCCTTCAAGTCTCAGCTCAAACCATGCTTCTGAAACAGGCTTGATCTGACTACTCCCATCAGAGAGGCTCTCCTGAGCTTCTGTGGCAGATTCAGATGTCTCCAAACTCAGACTCAGCAACCCGCCAGCAGGAGCTTACTGAGCCTGCATTCCCAAAAAGGTACTTCTTAATCTATGAATCAGAATAGTACTGTATGAATATTTTGTATATGCTATAAAATATACACAAATGAGATAGTTAACAGATGAATTAAAGAAGATAAATCAGAATATTTGTTTATTTGATTAAAAGTTTGGAATATCATATATATCATAATATATATCATATATTATGATGCAACATAAACTTCTCAATGAAGCAAAAAAACTGAATGTACTTCAACATGTGAAAACATCTTGACTGATCACTTTACGATATGCCTCAGAGGGTTACTTCTAAGTTCAGTTTATTTCAACACTGATTTTAATAGCTGTTACAGGTGAAAACCCAGGAAACTTCATAAGTTTTAGGGGAAGGATATCATTGAGGGTACTTGCTAAATTATAGTGTCAAGTCTTGCATTTATATCCACCAATTTTCATAACGGATTTTGTTGAAATCCAGTAAAACTGTATCTTCCCTGATACTAATGAATTCTCACAAGCTACATTGCATTTTTTAAAAATGTATTTTTAAATAGGTAATTATTCCTCAGGTAGTGAAAAAGTAAAAAAAATCTCCCTCCCACTTCTGTTTCTAGTCACTGGTTCAACTCCCACAGAGGCAACAAATTCTGTTCCTATAGGAGCATATAAAGCATACATATATTATCTTTTGACCCAGTTTATACTCACTACCATAGAGAATGAGGAAGGACATAGTTTTCTTGTACCATATCCCCTCCACACTCCTCAGCCTTATTTTATCAGAATTCTAATAGTACCCACTTGATATTATAACTATGCAAATTTGGTTCATGAGCCACACAGTCCTCAAACTTACTCCCACTTTCTTTTTTTTTTTTTTTTAAGATTTTATTTATTTATTTGACGGAGAGAGATCACAAGTAGGCAGAGAGGCAGGCAGAGAGAGAGGAAGGGAAGCAGGCTTCCTGCTGAGCAGCGAGCCCGATGCGGGACTCGATCCCAGGACCCTGGGATCATGACCTGAGCCGAAGGCAGCGGCTTAACCCACTGAGCCACCCAGGCGCCCATTACTCCCACTTTCTTTTACAACTTTTTTCTTAAGTGACTAACTGCTAAGGAATGCATTTAATTTTGTGTTGGCCTCAGTATTTAAAAAAAATTTTTTTCTTCTTCAGTGTTGGCCTTGCCCTTTGGGAGGCTGCCTAGCTGACAGCCCCCTTCAGGATCACTTTTTTGGGGCAACTCTGAAATTGTACTAGATAAAGGATAATGGTTCTATTCTCAGATAAACATTATTATCTTTTTAATTTTATTTATCCATTTGACAGAGGGAGAGCTCACATTGTAGGGGGAGTGGCAGACAGAGGGAGAGGGAAAAGCAGGTTTCCCACTAAGCAGGGAGCCCGATGTGGGGCTCAATTCCAGGACCCTGGGATCATGATCTGAGCTGGAGGCAGACCCTTAATGACTGAGCCACCCAGCCTCCCCTATTCTCAGATAAACATTATATCTACTCAGAGTAACAGTCTTCCATATGAACAAAGCAAGGATATTTGTTATGGCCATGCTTATTTATCAAATAAACCTTACATTCCAATGCCTTAACACAGTAAAATGTATTTTTTTGTTCACATTGAAGTCTGAGTTACTTGAGACCGCCCCCCCCCTTTTCTGTCTGAAGTGAAACTGTGATTAGCACTTTCCCTCTATGCTCTCCCATCCTCTAGGGCCTTGAGTCATCTGCATCCAGCCAGCAAAAGGCAAAAAAAAAAAAAAAAAAAAAAAAAAAGGCATGGAAACCAAACCATAAGAGACTCTTAACTCTAGGAAACAAACTGAGTGTGTTACTGGAAGGGAGGTGGGTGGGGGGATGGGGTAAGTGGGTGAAGGACATTAAGGAGGGAACTTGATGAAATGAGTACTGGGTGTTACATGCAAATGATGAACCACTGAATTCTACCCCTGAAACCAATAATACACTATAAGTTGCCTAAATTGATTTGAAATTAAAACCAAAAAAGAGCATGGAGAAGGTGCATCCACTTCTAAAATACCTTGGCTTGGAAGTGATATACTAGTTCTGTTGTCATTCCATTGGCAAAAACATTATAGGTGCTTCGAAAGGTATAAGGGGGTCTAGGAAGTATAATTCTGGGCTGGACAGCGATTTCTCAAAAGAAAATGAAAGAAAATGAAAAGGAGGGCACACAATTTAATGGACATATAATTAGCTACTGCAAATAATTCAGATGTATTATTAATATCTGAATACTCAATTTTAAAGAAAGGTAAATATTTGGGATATAAATCAAAGTAAAAAATCTACGTAAAATGTAAACTCCATAAAGATGGGTTTTTGTCCGTTTTGTTGACTGCTGAAGTCACATGTAGATAGCATTTGGTACTCTGTAAGTGCTCAATAAATATTTGTGAAAACGGCCAACTGAATGAATGTGCTTTGTGTGTTGAAATTATATGTAATTTCAAAATAAGCAATATATATATATATAAAATGAAAGTAAAGTGCTGCAAATTAATTGATTGTGAACATAATTTTTTTTTCAGCTTAACAGTATTCATTGTTTTTGTACCACACCCAGTGCTGCATGCAATCCGTGCCCTCTCCAATACCCACCACCTGGTTCCCCCAACGTGAACATAATTTTTTGTACAGAAATAGACTTGAGAACTTTCTGGTAGTTGAATAATACGGAAATAGATGGGTAGTAGGAATATTAGAATAGGTAATATCTAGAATACCTTAAATGTACAAAAACATTTTAAATAATAGTACATGTCAGAATAATAAATTGAATTATTTCTAATTTCAGTAGTTATAGAATTGGTATACCGACATTCACAATCATAAACAAAGAACTGTATTCGATTTTTGGTTATTTTATGCCATTTAGATAATCGGTTTTTAAGAAAAAGTCCTGTTTGGGAACTCTTTAGTCTTTTGAGAGTAACTTAGAAATGGAATGTCAATTTTCCTAACTCAAATTTCATGTAAAGGACAAACTCCCAGATTTATAAACCACATCTATGAGAAGTCACTTTTGATCTGGCTAACATAAAGCCTATAAAGAATATGGGGAAAAGGAGAAAGCACTAGAGAAAAGAGAGGTGAATAAAATATTCTATTGTCAATGATCACATTTCAGAATGTCAGTTGCAATAAGAATACTTGAATAAAGACAATCCCTCCTCTACCCCATATTATTTGGAAAATTCATTTAAGACAGACCACAGGCATAATTCAGTGTGAAAACTAAGACTACAAGGCTTTAAAAAAACGGCACCACAGAAAAATATCTTTATACCATTCGGGATGGCAAAGATTTGTTAAAGGACTAACCATAATAGGAAAAAAAAACAGATTTTGTCAAAATTAAAAACTTCTACTTATTAAAATATACCACTAAGAAAGTAAGAAAAGCCAGGCATAGACTGGCAGAAGATATTCGTAACACATATGCGCAGTTGCCCCTTGAATGTGAGTTTGAAATGCACTTGTCCAGTCATCAGCAGATTTTTTTTTTGATAGAGTACACTACTGTATGAATATATTTTCTCTTCCTTATGATTGTTTTAATAATCTTTTCTTCTTTGTTGTAAGAATACAATATATAATACATATATCATACAGAATATGTGTTAATTAATAGTTTATCAATGGTAAGTCTTTTAGTCAACAGTAGGCTATTAGCAGTTAAGTTTTGGGGAAGTCAAAGTTAGACTGATTTTTGACTGCATGGGTGGTAGGTGCCGCAGCCCCTCTATTGTTCTAAGGGTCAATGGTAGTTGTGTAGGGCTGATTTTCCTTCCCAGTTTTTGGCCAAATACTTTAATGTTACCCTTGCTTTGCTTTTATAACTGAAAAAAGATGCACAGATCTCTAACATAATCTCTCTGTTCAGTCCTAACCTTTCAGAAGTACTATTTAAAGGTTTGCATGAGCATATGGGTCTAATTGTTCGCTGAAGTACTCTTTAAAATATTAAAAATGGTATTAGCCATGAACTGATCTTAATGTGCTAGACTCCCCATCCTTGCTCCTGCCAGCTCAGTGCCAGAAGGTGATACTGAAAGTTTTTAGGAAAACAGATTTGTTTGGGAAAATGAGAATTCTTTCCCAAGCACCTGTGATTTGTTTATGCTAATTGGGTCATGGCTGATGCTGGCTGTGTGTAGGCTGAATCTATAATCCACTCTTTCACGTGCTTTATGTGCCAGTAGGAGTTATTAATTGACTGCAATTATCTCATTGTATTTTCATATCATTTTGCCCCCTTTCTGTTTCTCATCCTCTCGTCTTTATTCTCTCTTCCTCTTGTCCCCATATCCTACTTTATTATGAGCCTTGAATCATAATACATGGCCAAGCAGATGCTTGCTGGGAGCAAAGGTGCAAAGAACTTTGGAAAACTGAGTGCAGTTAAATTGTTGGCCTTCTGTGTACTGAGAATTGCCCTGTTCCAGTGGCGCACTCCAGAAATGGAGTTCAGTTTTTATGGTTATCTACCTATGGATGGAATTGGCAGACTGGCTATCTCCACAATATTTTTTCTCTTAATCTGCCTTCACCCTCTCCTTCACTCAGAATGTGCCTTGTATTAAACACAGGTTTGGAGAGCCTGCGTGTGAGCAATTAGAGGTCTAAAATGGAGTGTGTGGGAAGTTAGGAGGGAAGGCTTGGTAGTTAACTTGTCATCCATGAGTGAAGCACAGCACGCTGCTTCCTGGATAGAATTTTAGAGGAAAGGGAAAAAAAAAGACAAAGAGCAAGTATTTGTTGAGGGTGAGGACTTGAGTGCCAAGAAAGTAAGGCTAGAAACGATATGTGAAGTGGTTCTGAAGCACTTGTCAGAGATAAGAGTCTGGAAGTTCCATGTATCCTACTCGGTCAGGACATACCCGTGAGGACATGGGTGGATGTGGCTGATGAGCTCTATTGGTCCTAGCAGGACTCTGAGGAGCCAATAGGGAGATATCAGCCTGGTGAGTGGAAAAGGTCATAATCCAGTTGACAATCATGCCACACATGAGGATGAGGCTGCTTTGCAATTACTGTTTCTACCTCAGTCCTTATGGAGCAAATTTGACCTGTAGGTCCCATTATAAGCCACATCTAAAACCATGACATGAAGGTCTCAGGGGACAAACCAGAAGAAGGAAGACAACCGGCATCTACTCAGCACGATTCCTAGAAGCACCATGGCCAGGCTTCCAGGGAGTGGTTCTCAAAGTGTGTGTCCCGCCTGGGATTAGGTGGATATCTCCAGCCACCTTCCACTGGGTCTGTCCAGAAGCAGGAGTGTGAAGGAGGCTGGTTTGGGGTTAGCAACCACAGAATGTAAGTACTGGATTAGGCAGTAAGGATCTCAGGAAGGAAGGGGGAATGTATCTCAGCTGAGAGATAGCTCAGAGATAGTTTCCTGAACATGTTCTGAACAGCTCTTGAACTAACATCACCTAAGTTCAGCAGAGCAAACGTTGACTGGTCACCTATTCCATAATTCTACTTTTAGGAAGAATAAAAACTCAGTCATCACAGACTCATATATTAAAGAGCTCTTTTAAGAACGGTACTATTCAGGGGACCTGTAAATATTTAAAAGGTTAATGCTCCTCAACAGTACACAAAATCTCTTCTCTTTGCTTTTGCTTTTTAAATTACTTGTTTTATGGGAGATCTAGCAAAGTTGATAACGTTCTTCATTTCCTACACCTGTATGTATTTGAAAATTGTTTTTTTACCTGTCTCTCCCTTTGGCCTTCAGCAGCCTCTTATTTTCAACTAAAGATTTGAATTCTTTAAAGGTCCTAGAAGGTTCTATTTTCCAGATATTCAATTGTCAAGAGTTCTTTAGTTCTTTCCCTGAATCCTGAGTATCTCTTTGTAATGGAGATTTAAACATTTCCATTCCTTGAGTTCAACAGAGACATTTACTACATCTTAATTCTCCTACTGTATACCAAGGATGATACTAGGCACCCAGAAAATGGTATTTAGGGAGATCACCACTCTCTAAGTAGGTAACAGATACCAGTAATAATAAAACAAAAGCACCAATGATTAATCAATAATAATAAATAATGTACTGGACACTTTATAAGCACACCCCCATTAATTCTCAAAAATCCTTATGAAATTGAAGCTAGGGTTATGTCCATTTTGATGAGACTTAGAGATGTGAAGCCATTTCTGTAAGTTCATGCAGCTAGTAAGTGGTGAAAGTTGAATAACACAATATGACAAAGGCTATAATGTAGGCATGAATAGAATGCAGTGGAAAGAAAGGCCTAGAAAAGTCAGGCAAGGCTTCACAGAGAGTTGACACTGGGTTGGGTCTTGTATGAAGCACAGGAAAGGAAATAGCATGAGCACATTTTGTGCTGATGACTATTGTCAATGATTTGCAACGAATTGAATTGTAACCAAATGTTCTTGTCTCTTGGGGCCATGTCAAAAGTCCCAGAGATTTAGAGTTTAGGTTTAGAGTACATTTAATTCAAAGCTGAAGATTGAAGAGATAGCAATTCTGACA
This sequence comes from Lutra lutra, assembly GCF_902655055.1. Taxonomy (NCBI): domain Eukaryota; kingdom Metazoa; phylum Chordata; class Mammalia; order Carnivora; family Mustelidae; genus Lutra; species Lutra lutra. Next base: position 14,915,076 of record NC_062283.1, read on the forward strand.
GATTTCACAGGATGGGCAAATGGTGGAGGAAATATTTGAGAGAGAGGGTTTAAATGAATTCCTCTCCATTTCCAAATGCAAATTGAAGAGACTTTAGCTGCTAACTGTGGCATCCATCAGTTGTGAAAAGCAGCATTTCCCTTTGTTGGACAAGACAGAGAAGATGCTCTATGATGTAATGAGTATAGCACCTAGTTCCAATGCCAAGAATTATTTAAAAAGATAAAAGAGGGGAAATTGTGAACAGGAGTCATAAGTTTGACTGCCTAGTTACTTTAGTCATTTGGCTGCCTTTTAATGTATTTTCCTCTTGGAAAGAAATTTAATTGTCTAAGTTTTTTGATGGTCTTGGAGAAAAGAAACTTAGTGCAGCAAAGAGGTCGTAGGTGTGTGTGGCCACCTTCTCGCTATAAACTGTGTGATCTGGGCACGTGGTGGAACCACCTTGAGCTTCATCATATCCCGGAGTGTGATTTGGTCACGAATGTTTCCTTCACTGCCTGTGGGGTCATTGGCGTCAGAAATACTTGAATTCAAATCCTGGCATGCTACTTTCTTAAATGTGTAGTCTTTCCTAATCCGTGAAATAAGCATAATAATTCCTCTTTCCCAAAGTTTCTTTGAGGATTAATGGATACAATGAATATGCACATGGTAGCACCCATATATAGCCCAGTCCTTTTTTTAAAAAAAAGTCCATTTGCACCTTTCCAATGCTGAAGATTTATTTAGGGGAAGGACCGGTTTAGAGAAAGATGCTCAGGCAAGAATAGCTGCGTGATGTGCTAAAGCCTCCTCCACATGAAACGAGGGGCCAGTCGGTCTGAGTCCGGGTCGCACATTCGACTCACCGGCGACAATTAAAATGATTCCCAACTAGAAGGCTCACTACCAGACATTCTGATTTGATTGGTCTGTTGCGGGACTCCAGTCCTGAGTTCGTAAAATCTCGCCAGGTGTTTCTAAGATGCTCTGGATTCCGTCATTGCTTCCTGAACTAACATAAATTACCTGGAAATCTTGTTCAGATGCAGGTTCTGCTTCTCTAGGTTTAGGGTGCCTGAGATTCTGCATCTCTAACTAGCTCCAAGATGAAGCCCATGGTGCTAGTTCAGGACCACCCTCTCAATAGCATGCGATTAACGATCCCTAACAGTGGTTCTCAACCGTCAGCGTCCATCCTAATAGCCCAGTGGCTCTTTGAGAATGCAGCCCTGGGATCTGGGTCTGTCCCTCACAAATTCCATTTCACTTGGTTCCAGGAGCAGCCAGGAGAATCACCCATCTATATCATGTCCCTTTCAACCTGAAAATCCTACGATGCTAGTTTTTGTGATCCTATAATAAGACTTCCCTTCCGATGCAATCGTTCAGTAAAAAATGACAGGGACAAAAGTTGTGTGTGTGAGTCATCATAGAAACCTGGAAGATGGGAGAACTCAAGTTCCATGTTGTCAGGACATGGCTGATCTCTATGCCGTATGTATCTGCAACCTCAAGAATTCTTTTGAGTTAATGGAGACCTTCACGGACTTCCCTCTAGGTAAGCAGCTTTTCCTGTTGACGAAGCACTCACAGATTAATTGGGAGAGCTTCCTTCACTGATGGATAATGAACAGGGTGACCCTGGATTTTTTTCTGCTCTCTGCAGCACATCATGCTTTCCAAAACAGAGTCCCCAGAGGGGTGCTTCCCTACCTCAGGACCAAACCAAGGAAAAATGAAGGTCCACAGAGCCGATGACTGACTTGAAAAATCTCTGGGACTTTCAGAAGAATCTGTCCCACAATAGACCGGATTGCTTTTGTCCTTCTTTTTCACCTTCTGGGACTTCTCTGGCTTTGACTAGCTAAAAACATCTTCTACTTAGAGGCAGGCCTTTTGCCCTTCCCAAAAAGAATAGAAAAATAACTGTGATGGGGTCAAAAACATTATAATTCCAGTACCCTGGTCCTAGATAACCATTTTGGATGTCATTAATAGAAAAGAGGTTGGGGGCGCCGGGGTGGCTCAGTGGGTTAAAACCTCTGCCTTCGGCTCAGGTCATGGTCTCGGGGTCCTGAGATCGAGCCTCGAATTGGGCTCTCTGCTTGGCGGGGAGCCTGCTTCCCCCTCTCTCTGCCTGCCTCTCTGCCTACTTGTGATCACTGTCTGTCAAATAAATAAATAAAATCTTAAAAAATAGAAAAAGGGTAGGTTTCTAAGAAGTTTATGAATTTGTAAACAAAACTGATATAAGGATGTTACTGTGGAAAAATAAAACTAAAATAAAAATAAAATAAAAAAAATAAAGCAAGAAAATCTGAGATTTTCTTGCTTCCCCCTTCAAAAGTATTTACACTTGCAAGAACCCTTGATCAGTCTACAGTGGTATCACCATGACTTTGAGAATGGACAACTCAAAAAGGCAATAATCACTCTCCAGTTGAATGGATCAAATCCCTGGTCACCCAAATTCTGGGTGCTCAGCTCCACACTGTGCTCCCAGTTAGACCTTTTAGAAGAGGGTGCTGGATCAGGGTTACTTAATCTACTGTGCGCCTGTCCCTGGGCTGGGTTGGCCAGGAAGAGAGCTGCTGTGTGCTGTGTTTCGTCAGCATGAAACCGTAATTGCCTCAGATGCGTTTCCCAAGCGCTGGCTCCCGTGCTGCCCCCTTTTCACTGGTGCTCAGAATCTCTACTCAAACACATACACCTGTTTCTGCAAGGGATGGGAGCAGGCCATGGTCCTCAGTCCTCTGTCCACTCACCCGAGGCCTTTATCTGGGCCCAGGGACTGGTTGTCTGGGAAAGTCTAGGGTGTCTATACCAAGTGGAAGGACGCTGCCATGGAGGATCTGGGGCGGTGTAGTGACGAGCCCCACATCTTAGTGGCAGCAGAGCTCCAGAGAGGAGACGGGTTCACCGGCCCTAGGTGGTCCAGCTCTGGGGAAGGCATATGGAGAAGGGGGGGGAGTCCTCACTTGTCATGTGAAAAGAAGGACCTGGTGGATAGGGAATACCAAGACAAACTCACTACTTTTCAATTTTGTGCGGAGTTGGGTTTTGATGTGACAAGAAAATAATCACCATGTTTTATAGTTCATGTATAATTTAATTTTCTTTCTTTCTTTTTTGCTAAAAATAGGAGATTAAGCTCCTTTCAGGCTGTGTTCTTGTTTGGCAGTGGCTTCCTTATGAAATTTCAAACAGAGGAGAGGATAGGGTTTTGCCAGGGATGTTTATTTTATTGATTTGCTGATGTGTAGCATTTATGTGGCAGACAGTTTCAGCACTTTAAATCTTACTTCATTAAGGCTCTTAGCAGCTGAGGAACTGGGCACTATTATGGTTTCTTCTGTCTTTTTCAGGGGGAGCTGAACTTGTCCAGGTTCACTGTGGCAGACCCACTATTTGAACCCCGGCAGTCAGGGTCCCGGGTCTGCAACCACTGGGTCATCCTGTCTCTAATGCAAGGAAGGGGTTCCTGTGCTGGGAAGGCAGGAGAGAAATTGGACTGGGTGGACTGGTCCTTCAGTGTGGGCCCCTAGACTGATGTGCTACTAGGTAATCATCACCGGGACTCTTGTTTAAAATACAGACTCCTCGACTGTACACCTGGATGGCTGATTCAGGAAGGCTGAGGTTTTAAAAAATCGAAATAGATGATGTTTAGGGACCCCTCCACCTTACTACGAATTCAAGATCCTTTGATCGGAACGCCGTGCGGATTACCTTAAAATGAACGTGCTCTCAGGAGCTCCAGTGGCTCATGCTGCCACCTCCCCCTGCATTTTCTAGTCATTCCAGTTCTGCTGTCTAAACCACAGTCACGGATGGTGACAATTCTGACCACTCCACCCCCAAACTCCATCTGCTGACAACCACCAGGCTGCTTTGAGTCCTCAGAGCCTCCCACACCCTGCCTGCTTTCCTTCCGTGGAAGCCCGGAGCCCACAGGCTTCTGAAAAGCTTCACCTGTCTCTACTGCCAGGCAAAGTGGGCATCTTTAATACCGTAAATGAACTCAACTCCCCTTCTCTGCTGATGATTGATTACAGCTCAGGTAGATGACCCCACCACTGAACATTATTGTCCCGCTCAGACTGAACGCATCAGATGCTGTGATGTTGAAACACAGGTCTGGAGATGGGGACTGAACCTTAGCCCCTTTCCTCCATCTACTTCTAGCATCTTCTTACTTGCAGACCCAGAGGAGGCTGGAGGTTCTGGCCAGTCTCTCCCTCGTCTCCTACTTGAGCAACATATTCATGTCTCTGTAGGTGGCTGAGAGGCGCATTTGCTGACTACGTACAACCAGAGGCACAGGGAGAATTAGCTGTTCTATCACTTTTGCTAATTTAAGTTCTGCTGATGAGCACACTGACCCGAGCAAATTAACCAGATCATTTCCCAGCCTCTCCTGGCTTTAAGAAGCCTGGATCATACCCAGGAAAATGGAACCAGAGAAGAAGGAGGCTTGAAAACCCTCGAGGTTGCCATGGGAAATCAGCTTGCCAGTGAGGTTAAAACCAGTGCAGAGGAGACCTCTGGGAAAGCCAAAGCGGATTTCATCAGTGCCCCGTGTGGAGTACCTGTCACCACCTAACAGAGATTGCAGCAGTCCCCAAACAGCACTCCTTCTCAGTTCTGCTTTACGACTTCCAAGAATTTGACTACTTTTCTCTTTAAGAATACGGTCGTCAACTTTCTCTTCAGTGTATCCCTTATACTGTGCAGGAGATGCCCATTATCAGAGAGCCTTGACTGAACACCCTAAACATTCCATGGAAAAGAGAAAATATGTTTTTAAAAAATCTCCTGCCTATCAGGAGATCCCATAAGACACTCCAGCTTCTTTGCAACGCACTCGCAAAACATCCTCAGTGCACCGCGGAACAGGAAAAGCCAGCCAACCAGAGACTCGCTGACCATCTTGTAATATGCACACATCAATAAAATAAAAATGTCAATAAAAATGCACATATCAACCACGCTTCACAACAGGCGTGCTCCTTACTGCTCCCTGAGTGCTCTGCTAATTCCCAGAGCAGTAACGGAATTTATCTAAAACAGATAAGGCAGCTCTAGAAGCACAAAGCTGATCTTGGGTGCCCCTAACCCACCTGGAGTTTAATCAGACAGGTCAGGGTGCCCTAGATCCCCTCAAGTGTAGTGGCTGCAAACTTAACCTTTCCCGGGGTGGGGCAGGGATGGGGAAGCATTCCAGATATCTTTCTGGATACCTATGCCTTAGGTGCAAGGAGGTGGGAAATCATTTTCTAACCTAGTTGTCCTAGGGGCATTTGTGTCAAAAGTTGGGTAGGATGCTTTTTTTTTTTTTTTTAATCACATCCAAGAAGTTTGCGTTTATCCCTTCTATTACATGCCTGCCTCAATTTCAGCAACAGTTTGGCAGAGATTCGTTTTCGATTTAGTAATCCCAATTACCGACCCTCTGCAGTAGAGCTGCAGCTGCTGCAGTAGACAGTCAGCTGTCAGTATAAAACCAACATGCATACGAGAGGACTTTCCTCTCCTGCTCCCATTGTATTACCTTGAGCTCCTTGACTGTAGAAGAATCTTTGAGCTGACTCGACATCCAAGAGTCTATGAGCAGACTCGACATCCAGAAAATAATCCATTTTGGGATAATCCATCCTTGATGTTCTCAAAGCAGAGTTTCAAGACAAAATAGTCACTTGTGTGCCTATGGAAAAGGAAAAAAAAATCCACAATATTTTAGACTGTCAAATAGATGTTTAAAACCATGTCTGTGTGTGTGTGTGTGTGTGTGTGTGTATAAACATATGTATATATACAATGTATTATATTTGTTATATATTATAACAATATATACATACATACATATTAACAATTTTGGAATAAGAAATATCCCATTATGATCCTCCCTCATTTGAGAGTTCCAGTTCTAAACCCACCCTCAACATAGCTCTTCTACGGTATGAGAAAATGCAACATTTAATCAACATTCATTAAAGGAAATATATTCTACTCAGAAAAAAAAAATCCAGATGATTCAAGCTAAAGAGAAATAACATACCAGTCTTTCCTTGTTATTTATTAACTGGAAAAATAGGCTGTTAAATTCATATGCTATCCATTTTCAAAAGATCTGTCTGAGGAATGGCATTGTTAAGTGTCAGCGTTCTGAACTGATCCTCAGTCCAGGGAGTTCCAATTCCCTTAGAACAGGGAGAATCGCCTGGGAATCCGAGCCTCCACTTAGAGGTGCTGTGCATTTATGACACATGCTGACATGTTTGCTATAAAAATGCCTTGGATTCCTTCCTTTTTGGTGCTTCCCTTCAGCACATTTTATAAAGTGCTCCAGGATCATCACCTGCTTGCCCCTGACCCAGGTTGCTTTTGAGAAAGAATCCTGGTTTGGGGGACAAGGATCCCCAGCATGTCATCATGCACTGGTCTGTCAGGAAGCTGATGCACTTATTAAAAAGCATTCAGCCAGCTGGGTTCTTTTTAGCATATGTAACCTCTCCCTGATACTTGCACAAATGAAGTATCTCTCTTTCTGCAGGATGTTTTTGGAAAGAATTCATAAGACCAAGTCATTCAAATGAGCGCAGAAGGCTAATCCAATTCGTTCCTCTTTCTAACAGTGAATATTTTAATTTAAGAACCCAAATCTGGTAAGAGGAAACTTTAAAAAATTCCCAAAGGTAACCCCGAGAGCAAATCATACTTACGGCAAGAGGAAAAAAAAAAAATCAAGGACTAACTGCCGGCAGTAAAACCAAGAAGAATTTCAGCTGGAGTGTCTTTGATCTCACTAAATTCCCGATGAAAGTAAACAATTTTGATTGTTTGATTAGAACAGCAATGAATAATGTATACAGTCCAGTGGACCTCCTTTATCACATAAAATAGCCAGAGCATGTTACCTTAGCAACAGAAGGTGACGCCAGTCTCAGCCTCTTTGTATCCTCCACTCTGAAGGAAGAAAATGACCAGTTTCCCGTATAAAACTTGGGCACAAAATCATCACCATCAAAATCTACATGTAACCGTCATGTGGTCCATTCCCCATCACCCCTTCCGTCTCTTAGGCAGAGAAGTGTCATCGTCATTGAAAAACGGGTTTTGGCTTTACTAATTTATGTTTATAGCCCCAAGTCACACTTCGATTTGCAATTGCAACCGAATTACATGATTAAACCATTAATAGGATCGAAAAGTTGTCTAGAAATTGTTGGGAGGGTACCCACTTCCTACCCTGATGCTGGCTACAGGCTGCAGGGAATGGCCGTTCGAGCTTAGCATATGTTAAATGTTCCCCTGTTATAATTAATACATAGATCAGTCACCAGCGTCTCGGCTGAAAATAACTCTTTCCTTCTGCGACTCAGTCACTGGAAGAAGCTGAAAAAGCTGCCTGAAATTTCCCAGCTTTTAAAAAATGCATTATAACATGCTCTTTTGGGAGCTGTCCCCCACCCCCCAGAAAAGAAAGGTGGCCAGAAATGAGACAGGAAAGGAAGAGTCTTGAAGTTAGCAGATACTCACCAGCACTTGTTGGCCTCTTGCAGCAGGACACCCAGAGCTCCTGATGACGCTGTGCGATGCTGCTGAGCACGGGAGCCCAAATGAACAGCTTCTAATTTTCCCTTCAATCTCAATTCGAGAGCACTGAGCAGAGGCAAGTGATGGATTGGCCCATTTTATATTATGATGAAATGCAACCCCTAAGAGGAGATCTGAGTGGAGCTGCTCTTTAGAACACATTAGACTGCTAATTTAAGAAAATTGAAAGGTTTTGTTTTACTGTCTTTTATGTGTTCTCTCTGCTACCCCCTCAGTTTAATTTGCATTTTAAATTATGCTCATGTCTCCTCAGTTCTCCAAGGTGTGGAGTACTTTCTAATCACGATGGCTGCTTGGGTAGAGGTTGGTGCAACGCCACTTTTATTCTGAGCTGCAAAACAAGGTGGGTAATTATAATCGTGAGCTGTTTTCTGGAGTGAAATATAAAATGAACATCTGATTTCAACCCCTACCTCTCCTCCGGCCTTTCTTCCCCTTCCTGCCTCTGATTGCTTGGTCAACGCTCCAGCCCAAATCATGCCAATCTGTCTAAATGCATTTTTTCCTGTCTGAATGTAACAAAATAAACCCAACAGCAAAAGGAAACTTCAGTTAGATACCTGAGCTTATTCTGGAGGGATATCCTCCCTACCAAACCTCTGAAAGGACTTTTAGACACGATACTTGGAGATGTGCTCATGAAAGGCATAATGAGAGCCAAATGCAAGCCTGATGGTGGGTTTTTGACCCTTTGTTGACCAAGAAGAATTAGTTAATAAGTGTGGCACGGTGTGTGGTGTGTTGGATTGTTAAGAAAAAAGAAGATACCCTTGAGAAGTCTTGGATGGAAGACCACCACACTCCCCCCGCTCCCATAGACACAGTTCTTCCGGCTGCTTTTGAGACAAACCGGAAAATCTCCTGCTGTTTGTCTTGTGGGCTCTCCCACCCAATCAGGACAAATCAGATACCAAGCTGGGGCTGCTGAGTTAAGCCTGATGAAAGGAAACTAAAACTACCAATTCTGTGTTCTTGTAGGGAAAGTCCACTTTAGAATAGAATACACAAAGCTTTGCCCAGACCCAAGGACTTACTTTTCTAAGGTTACATTTCTATTCAGCCTCCAATGGAGACATGAGGAACACTTGACATTTGCAAGAGGAGAAAGCTGTCTTCTGGTTTCTTTAGCTTACAGTGAGGTGTGGGCGACAGGTTCTGAACTCTCTATTGTGAATCTACTGAAATTGTAGTGACTCATAGGTGAGAGAGAGAGAGAGAGAGATGGGGAGAGAGAATGCCCAATCTACTGCTGCTTGACAAACACTGAACATTTAGGTGAGCACAGATAAATGTGTGATTGAAGACAGAGATGCTAAATGGGAAATTTGAAAAATAGAGTTGATTCTCAGAGGTTGGGGGGTGGTTCTGGAAGTAAATCATTTCTGGAAACTTAACCAAGAAAGGTAAATTTGAAGTGTCTTACAAAATGTACATGCAATATGAAAGGGCCATAATTTAAGAAAACTCAGAGAGGAAATTTCAATTTAGAGAAAGAAATATATTTGGGAAGGGGATGTTTCTTAACTTGCAAAATGAGAACTTCATTTTACTAAATAATTAACAACTGTTTTTTTTTTAAACATAATATGACCAGCTTCTGAAATCGATTTTCAAAAAATGCTTTTACTCTCTGAAAGCATAGATACAGATTACATATAGGAATATCTGGGTGAGGAATTATTTTTAAAGGTGGGAAGCACTGTAATGTTTAAAAGCCAATGCCACGAACTGATCAGCTCAGCTCTGTTTTGTAACTTTATTCTGCTCAAAAGCAACATTTATAATGGTCCATTGTTCTGAGGTACAATAGAACCAGAAGGCAAGGTTAGAGCAAGGATTCAGGCTAACATTTATGTAGCACTGAACAATTCTGCCCAAATCATCTTCAAGACATCAGCTCAAAAAGTTAACTCAGATAATGTTAACATATCCCAGTAAGCAAGAAATAAAAAATTATTTTAAAAGAAGCCAAAGTAGAGTTATATATTTTACACCAATAGCATCATAATATGGAAGTTTGGAACTGTAAGACTGAAAGAAATAATCTAGGATTATTACAACTACATGACATGGCACAGATATGTATACTTTCTGTTCACTTTGGTGACAAGAGCATGTATGTATGAGTGTCCTGTATACAAAGAGAAGCGGTATTTGATTTATTCAAAATGGAGGTGTATTTCAAGATGGAATCTGGAGGGGCGCCTGGGTGGCTCAGTGGGTTAAGCCTCTGCCTTCGGCTCAGGTCATGATCTCAGGGTCCTGGGATCGAGCCGCACATTGGGCTCTCTGCTCGGTGGGGAGCCTGCCTCTCCCCTCTCTCTCTGCCTGCCTCTCTGCCTACTTGTGATCTTTCTCTCTGTTAAATAAACAAATAAAATCTTAAAAAAAAAAAGATGGAATCTGGAGACCAAGAAAGATATCAGCTTGTAATCGTTTATTTTTGGGGTATACTTATTTATTCTATTGGATGGCGTAAAATCCAGACATTTTGGTAAAGGAGGTCATATGATTTGTAAGTAGACAACTGGCTTTTTTGTTCTTTTGGTATCATTGCATTGACTTCCATCAGTCTGGGTTTACTCTTTACTAAGAGATGAAGAGTTTTGTGTTACTGACAGTTTTATAATTTTACTTGTTTAAATGCTTCACTGTATTCTAGAGCTCTCTAGCTGACAATATTTTGTATTTGTGTTGAACTATATGAAGTTCTGCCTTTTCTCTGCATGAAATCTTGGGGAAGTTTCTCTTTTCCCAACAAACCCAACTATAATTTTAAAATATTAGAAGCTCTCTTAAAGTGTGGGAGCATTTTGGATTCCTTGGTTGGGTCCCTAGGTTGAAAATCTTTGGTTAAGTGCTAACTCACTAAACAAGTGTAGAAAATAGTATATTCATTTATTTCTGCAAATAGTTGATCTCAGAATATGTTGCCATGGCTGTGGTTTCTCTCTGCTTGGCAAGGCACTCTTACCTCTCAACCCATCCCTCAAAAGCAGTCTCACCTTCCCTGCTCACTAAGGATTGTCATTCAGTGGTAGGAGACTGCAAAGATTTTATGTGAGGTTTTATCCATATTGAACTCTTCCTGAGATGAAACACTTTAAGCCATCATCAGTTACTTTTACTTTAAAGTAAATGAATTTCCAGACTTTTCTTGTGAGAAGGTTTTGATGATAGTTGGAAAGCTAAAGAAGGCCGCGAGGGCCAGAAAGGTACACTGGAGAAGACAAAGTTTCACGGGGAGAGGAGCCTAACTGTATTCTATGTAAGCATGTAGTCATGTTTTGAGGCCTCCCTCATGTATATATAAGGTGCCAGGTATAGGCATACCTTGGAGAGAGTGTAGGTTCAGTTTCAGATCACTACAATGAAGAAAATATCACAATATAGCAAGGCAAGTGAATTTTTGGTTTCCCGGTGTTGTTTACACTATATTATAGTTTATTCAGTGTATAATAACATTATGTCTAAAAGAAACCCAATATACATATCTTAATTTAAAGATACGTCAGTGCTAAACAATGTTAACCATCATCTGAGCTTTCACAGGGTTTGCAGTCTTTGCCAATGGAAGGTCTTGCCTCCATGTTGATGGTTGCTGACCGGTCAGGGTGGTGGTTGCTAAAGGTGGGGTGATTGGGGCTAGTTCTGAAAATAAGACAAAAATGAAGTTTGCCACATCGATTGAGTCTTCCTTCCATGAATGATTTCTCTGTAGCTTGTGATGCTGTTGGATAAGCATTTTACTCACAGTAGAACATCTTTCCGAATTGGAGCCAATCCTCTCCAACCCTGCTGCTGCTTGATCAACTAAGTTTATGTAATATTCTAAATCCTTTGTTGTCATTTGACAGTCTTCACAGCATCCTCACCAGGAGTAAATTCCATCTCAAGAGACTACTTTCTTTGCTCACTTGTAAGAAACACCTCCTCATCTGTTCAGGCACTGATGAGGTAAGAGTAATTCAGTCTTATCCTCGGGCTCACCTCTCACTCTAGCTCTCTTGCTGTTTCCACCACATCTGCAGTGACTTCCTCCACTGACATCCTGAACCCCTCAAAGTCATGCATGAGAGTGGGAATCAACTCCTTCCAAACTCCTGTTCATCTTAATATTTTGACCTCTTCTCATGAATCACAAATGTTCTTAATGGCACCCAGAAGGGTGAATGTTTTCCAGAGGGCTTTTGATTGACTTTGCCCATATCCATCAGAAGACTCACTATCTATGCCAACTGTAGCCTTACAAAGTATATATATATATTTTTTTAATAAAAAGACTTGAAAGTTAAAATGACTCCTTGATCTATGGACTGCATAATGCATGTTGTGTTAACAGGTGTGAAAACATTAGCCTTGCTGTACATTGTCAATGAGCAATCATGTTTTGAAAGGAATCTTTTTTTTTTTTCCTGAGCAGTAGATCTCAGCAGTGAGCTTAAAATATTCAGTCAACCATGTTGTAAACAGATGTGCTGTCATCCAAGCTTTGTTGTTCCACTTGTAAAGCACAGGCAGAGTTGATTCAGCATCATTTTTAAGAGCCCTGGGATTTTTGCTACGGTACATGAACATTGGCTTCAGCTTGAAGTCAGCAGTTGCATTAGCCCCTAACCAGAGTGTCAGCCTGTCCTTTGAAGCTTTGAAGCCAGGCATTGACTTGTCCTCTTGAGCTACGGAAGTCCTGGATGGCATCTTCCTCCAACAGAAGGCTGCTTCCTCTACATTCAAATTCAGTTGCTTCGTGCCGCCGCCTTCATTGACTCTCTCAGCTGCATCTTCTGGAGAACTTGCTGCAGCTTCTCCCTCGGCACCTGCAGCTTCAGTTTACACTTTTCTGTTATGGAAATAGTTTCTTTTCTGAAACCTCATGAACCAACCCCTTCTAGCTTCAACTTTTCTTCTGCAGTCTCAGCCTTCCTAGAATTGGAGAGAGTTAGGAACTTGCTCTGGGTTAGGCTTTGGCTTAAGGGAATGTGTGGTTTGATCTTTTATCCAGGCCACTGGAACTTTATGTCAGCAATGGGCCCGTTTTGCTTTCTTATCATTCGTGTGTTCGCTGGAGTAACACATTTTTTTTTTTTTTTAAGTAGGTTCTACACCCAACGTGGAGCCCAATGCAGGGCCTGAATCCATGACCCTGGGATCAGGACCTGAGCTTGAGACCAAGAGTGGGGTGCTCAACTGAATTGCAAGAGGCCTAGCTTTCAGCCTATCCTGGCTTTTGTCATGCCTTCCTCACCAAGTGTAGTAATTTCTAGCATTTGGTTTAAAGTGAGAGATGTGCGACTCTCTTTCACTTGGACACTCAGAGACGACTGTAAAATTATTAATTGGCCTCATTTCAATATTGTTGTATCAGGGGATAGGGAGATCCAAAGAGAGGGAGAGAAATGGGGTAACGGCCAGTTGGTGGAACAGAGCACCCACTACATTTATTTGATTTGACTCGTTGTCTTATATGGGTGTGGTTTGTGATGTCCCATAACAATTACAATCTCAGCATCAAAGATCACTGATCACCAGTCACCATAACAAACATAATAATAGTAGTAATAATAAAGTTTGAAATATTGTAAGGATTGCCAAAATGTAACCCAGAGACAGGAAGTAAGTGAACAAATACTGTGGGGAAAATGGAGCCAATACACCTGCTCGATGTAGTGTTGCCAGAAACCTTCACTTTGTAAAAAACACGGTGTCTGTAAAGTTCAATAAAGCAAGTACAATACAACGAGGTAAGCCTGCATTAGGCTGGCAGAGATGGGCATTAAATCTGTAAACATCTTAATCTGCACAGTAGACAGACTTCTAAATCCTATTTAAGAACACCATGTCAAAATGGTCCCCTCTTGGCCCATTTTCAGCAGGAAAATTCTTCAGAACAAAATCCATAGTCTCCTTTTCTGGACTGCATTGGAGAAAGCCACAATAGAAGAGAGGTGGTTTTGGCCAATGTGGTGGAGAGCAGGGCCAAGAAAAATGAAGCCTTTAGCTCTACTTGCTGCCCACTTCTGAAAATATTCTTTTTTTCAGAAGGGCTCATTCACAGAGTTGAAAAGAGCAATAATTGAAAATGACATTGTACTCTTCTGCCAACTGGATTCTAGTAAGTTGATTTATAATACAGAGATATCTTTGCTTGACAGAAAGAATACTCATGCATTGTGTTTCTATCTTAGTGTTTATCTAATTGATCTGGAAATAGGTAAATGAAGAGATACTGAGTAGGGAAAGAAATCATCAAGCAACTCTCTATTTACTGTGACTCTCAAACCCTTAACTATGAAGCCTTGAAAATGGCCAGCTACTGGTGGAGAAATGCACTGACAATAGTAGCTTTTTTTAACATGAATTTGAAGATGTATTATAATGATATTTGACTTCATTTGCCCTGGCAAGAAAATCACATTGCCCTCAATTCTTTATGGGTAAAGTGTGTGTGTAATATGTTTTCCACTTTTCTGGAGAGGGAAAAATTAATCACAAGTTCAACTGCATTTTTCCTAGTCTTCCTGAAAATCCAGACAAGCAATTTGAAAATATCCCACGATGTGTTTAAGGAAGAAAGAGTAGTGATCTCCCTGAGGGCATCGGTCTTATAGACGTTACAGAAGATGTGGCTCCTGAATGTCCAAAGCACATTAGGAAAATAAGATTGAATATAGCAGTGAGAACCCACAAGGAGTGAGTTTGAATTATAACAAAACAGTATAAATCATTTTTAGGTTATTTCAATGTCATTTTGAAAATGCCACACTACTACGCAGACTGAGGATTAGCAATAGATAGATGGGATAGATAGGTAGATAGACAGATGTTCAAGTAGAAGTAGAGATTAGAAAAAGAAAGGCAGGCAGACAGACAGAGGTAGAAATATACACAGAAGAAGAAAATGATCAAAATGACTTTAGACACGTGATAATTTTGAGCTACCTTTTTTTTTCTTCTGAAATGCCAAGGTCAAAAACCAAACAAAAACTGTATAAATCAAAGGAACTTTGGTTAACTATTTCATCCCTTTTAGGTTTTTAATATACTGACACATTCTACAACAAGGTCTATGTACTTAAATATTAATACTAAGTGTTTTCCTTATGCATATGTGCAAGGGTGTTTGCATAACAAATATTATTATTCATGACACAACTCCTGGTTTGTTTTCAGAGATAAATGTCTTTGGGATCTGTCACCCAAAGGCACTGAGGAACATCATCTCACAGGTATTAGGTTTCCAAGTCAGCATTCCTTGTTCCTAGTGGATTGGAGATAACAGAAGACCCACGTCTACCATGATGCTTAAAAAGGGGAGTGATGGTAGGTGGGTGCTTGCTTCTGAAATGAAAAGAAACTTATAGCTATTTACTGAGTTTCATTTTTCACAAACATTATTAGTACCTGGAAAAAAAAGTTGTCATACTTAGCCTCGAATACTCATTGCTATATAATAAACACCAAAGAAATGTTTTCCAATCATTCAGGAGACAGTGCAGTAATGTAGTTAAAAATATTGGCTTGGAAATCCAGGTTTTGCTGCTTGTTAACTAAGCAAGCTAACCTCTCCAGGCTTCATCTTCCAGCTCTGTAGAACAAAAATAAAAATAAGAATCAAATGAGATAACCTATGTAGACAATAGAGAATCTGGCACACAGGAAATATTTAGGTTAGGTATTACTTTAAAATATTTCTTCAACAGCTTAGAAATGTAAGGAGTTGTGAAAGTAAGGCTTCCCGTCCTATGCACCCCAACCATATCTGTCTCATGTATTAGTTGAAATATTACCTCTAGATGCATCTAGAATGGTACCTGGCCCATAGCAAGTGCCCCAGAGTGTTAGTTATTATAATTATCTTCCCCAGCAGAGATCTGGTGGACTTGATGAGCTCATCCATGTGTATTCTTTTTCTGGAGAGCCATGCAAAGGAGGAAACATCTAGAACCCCTGCCAACTTATCCTCACCAAAGGGCAGCTGTTTTCTTTCTACCACTCTGCTTTTCTTTTCCTACAACAGGGAATTACAAACTATAGCAGAATTTTGGCCATTCTTTTTTTTTTTTATAAACTCGTCTCTTTCCTCAGCCAAATTAAATGACATATATAGATACTTGGAGCAGAATAGGCCTTTTATCCATTGCATAATAAACGGCACAACAAAATTTTTTTTTTCAGGTGCAGGTCCAGACATGTAGTCTGGTTTAAATGTATCACTATTCACTTATTCATAATTTTTTAATTGGGGATAATTGTTTATTATCACTATGTGCCAGGCAATACATGAATTGTTGGGAATACAGTAATAAACTAGATCAATGTCTTTCTCAAGGAGAGTACAAGTTAGCAAAACTTAGATTCTCTCAACTTTTTTCATATTAAGGCATACCTTGAAAATGATCATATGTGTAAATGAGTAGATGTGTTTAGGGCAGTCAGCTTTGGGGGCTCAGCCATCCAGGGTTTGGGGAGCAACAACTTGGCATGCCAGTTGGGAAGCTTTACATAAAATGCACAATTTTTTAAAAAGATTTTATTTATTTATTTGACAGAGATCACAAGTAGGCAGAGAGGCAGGCAGAAAGAGAGAAAGGAGGAAGCAAGGCTCCCTGCTGAGCAGAGAGCCCGATGTGGGGCTCGATCCCAGTACCCTGAGATCATGACCTGAGCCAAAGGCAGAGGCTTTAACCTACTGAGCCACCCAGGTGCCCCCAAAATACACAACTTTTAATGTATTTAATTTGTCCATAGCTTTTCAAGTTAGATGAAAAAAATCCAGCATCTAGTTGATGGCGGGAGAAGGGAGGAGTGGATACTAATCAAACTTAGCACAGTGTTTAACCCTAAAATTACAGATTGGTCATCCATGTCAGAGCTTTGGATTAGTGATTACGATGATGAGGGGTCCAACTAATGGAGGAACCAAACACAGAAGGGGTACCACTGTTTTATCAAACCATTTTAGAAAATGATTTCAAGGCCCCCTGGGTGGCTCAATCAGTTAAATGTCTACCTTTGGCTCAAGTAAAGATCCCAGGGTCCTGGGATTGAGCCCCAAGTCCAGGGAGCCTGCCTCTCCCTCTCCCTCTGCCCCTCCCCCACCACTGTGCTCACTCTCTTTCAGATAAATAAAATCTTTAAAAAATGATTTCAAGAACTATTGGTTCTAGATCAATTGCTCGTTTTAAAAAAAAAAAATCCCCCCGCAGCCCCTCCCCACCCGCACCCCCACCCATCCCATGACAATCTAATGACAACTGCCTTGGATGCGTTACCACCAGTTTTTATGTATTTCACAAGTCCCTTCTGGAAGAAAAATACCAGGATCACATTGTTTTTCACTAGCTTGGAAGTTGTAATGCCCAAGGTAGTTGGATGAAGTCCATGTTCTTTAGCTGACAGGGCCTTGGGAGTGACATTTTTTTCAGGTTAATGTAACATCCTTTGGTAGGGTAAACATTTGGGCTGCATTTTTTTTTTTTTAAAATAAGAATCCTTGATTTTAAAAGCTCCTAGCTGTAAACAGCAAGAATCCACAGTCACATTTTTAACATAGCTCCAGAGGAACTATAATTTAAAATCAAAAGTCTTCTTATTCCTATGGCAACCAACAGAAGTATTCAACTAATGCTACATGCTGTGTATATTAAGCTGTGCATCGTGTACCCCTGCCCCGCCCCACTGCTATCCCCTCCCTACGGATCCAACCTGAACTTCACTGAATTGTACACCTTGACATGGTTTTGTGTCTTTTCCAGACATAGAGTTTATTTCCAACATGCAAGCGTCAAACCTATGAGTGTAAAAGGGAAGAGTCCTCCCGAAGGAAACCTTTACACACCCAGAGGGAAAATGTACCCCAAAATAGAGATACCGTCTGCTTCCCTGATTTGACAGGTTTGAGAGCTCCTTGTTTTAAAGCCAGACATGAATCTGTGAAGAGATTCCCTTGAGTTACAACCCTTTTTGGGAGCAGCTACCATGAAGATAACATATGTGGTGAGACAGAGCCAAGAAAGCACCCACTGGGCTGCAGCACAGCTCTGGGAACATTTATAACACATTCTCAGGAAGCTGGAGTGGTTAGTCATGGGTGTAGAGAAAGTCCCCCTCTGCATCGACTGTCTCATAGGCCCTAGGTGTTGGCTGTCATTATGGTCTGTTCTTCAGGGAGGACCTGAGTGGTTCTGTTTTAAAGAGTAAGACCCTGAAGCCTGAGATTCAAAGATCCAAAAGTGAAACACAGCCTGAATTCTGGCTGAGTGTTTTTTAAATTTCCAAGGAAAAATGTATTTTCAGGGTGGAAATGGTCTGGGATGTTTTACATAAAACTTCCTTAGATTTTTAATATATTCACAAAATGTGGATTAGTCATTGATTTCTGTTCCTTTGGGAGGGTTCAGAGGAACATTTTGGAACAGAATGAAGTAGGATATGCCACTGGCTTCTTTCTAGAGGCCAACCATTGTCCCTCTGTCTCCTAAACTTCCTCGATGAGGATGTATGTCTACAGGGGTGTGTTGGGTTAAGACTCTGTCATCCGTCATTGTATTCCTGGAAAGTGTAAGGACTGGGAACTAAGAACCCCGGATGTTGATCCTAAATCTATTGCTCGGTGATGATAGGCACAGAACTCATTATCTCTGGGCTTTTCTTTCCCTCTCATGTAAGATGGAGATGTTAAATGGTTTGAGTCTGTAGATCTAAAGTATCTATTGCTCAAGAGTCTGGAATTTTCAGAACTGAAGTGAATAGAACTGAGGCCTGATTAAACTTTCTGACTCATTGATTGATTGATTGATCGATTGATTATAAACTAAGACCAGAATATTTAGAAGCGAATCACACTGTGAGACCCATAGTCTAGCATCTTCCTGCTCAAAATGTGTCCATGGGTGAGCAGCATCAGTGTTACCTGGGTACGTGGGAACCTTATAATCTTGGGCCCCATCCCAGATCTACTATCTCAGAATCTGCATTCTAACAAGCTTTTCAAGAAATTCATGTGCACATTAAAATTTGAGAACCAGTGCCATAGGGTATGTATAGAGGTAATGGTCTGTTGATAAATTTGTTGACAACCAGGTGAACTGTTTTAAGCACTGTGATCTACCTGAAGGTAGATCTCAACCCCCAAGGTAATTATTGATTGTTATTCTCATTAAACAGATGAGAAAACCAAAGTGCAAAAAGATAATGTAACTTGCTTGTGGTTACACAAGAAATAGGTTCTTAAGTAGTAAAACCAAGGTAGGTTTAAGGTGGAATTCTCCATATGGCCATTCAGCCTAGGGGAAAGGAGTGTCCACTAGGCCTTCTTCAGAATATCCACCATTTTAAACCTCTCCATTTATGAACAGATAGAGACTCCTGGCATAAAAGCCCTTTGTTGGACGCTACCCACCTTCCAACTTGACATGGATTTTTCACTTGAAAAGTCATCATTTGATTCTCATGACAACATCATATGGAAATCAGGAATGGGATTATGACTTCATTTTACAGAAGGAGTCAGCTCAGAACCGAAGAACTGAAGGACTTGTCTGCACTGGTAAGTCACAGAGCCCAAGCAAAAGCACAGATGTTTGGGTGCCCTGCCCAGTATCATTAACTATTCTGTCATTATTCAGAATATCCGTTGTGCTACCCACGTGTGGTTGTGTGTGTCTATTCTGATCAAGAGAATGGATAGTGCCTTTTGGTGATGCTTTTTTTTTTTTTTAATAAAAAAAATTTTAAATTGTTATATAGTATGCATAACATGATATTTACTATCTCACCATTTTAAAGTGTAGAGTTCAGTGGCATTAAGTACACCTATATTTTTGTGAAACCATAACCATCGCCTATCTTTAAAACTATTTCACAAAATTGAAGCCCTATGCCCACTAAATAATAACTCCTCATTCCTTGTTCTCCCCAGTCTTTGGCCACCACCCTTCTACTTTCTGTCTATACAAATTCAACTTTTCTAAGTACCATATATAATTGGAATCCTACTGTATTTGTACTTTTGTGACTGGCTTACTTCATTCAACATAATGTCTTCAAAGTTCATCCATGTTATGGCATGTGCCAGTATTTTCTTCCTTTCTAAGGATGAATAATATTCCATTCATGGATATACCACATTTCGTTTATCTAGTCATCTACTAATGGTCACATGGGTTGCTTCTACCTTCTGGCAATTGTGAATAATGCTGCTGAGAATGTGGGTTTACAAATACCTCTTCAGGTTCTGCTTTAAATTCTTTAGGGTTTATGCCCAGAAGTAGAAATACTGGTCATATGGGAGTTCTATTTTTAATTTTTCTGAGGAACTGCCATAGTGGCTGTACCATTTTATATTCCCACCAACGGTGCAAAAAAGAAAGTTTTTCTTTAATTTAAAGAGAAGTTTTTTTAACTTAAAAAAAAAAAGATTTATTTATTTTAGAGAGAGAAAAAGAGGGGGAGAGCAGGGAGAATGGCAGAGGGAAAGAATCTGAGCAGACTCCCTGTTGAGCATGGAGCCTAACACTGGCTTGATCCCAGACTCTGAGATCATGACCTGAGCTGAAGTCAAGAGTTCAATGCTTAACTGACTGAGCCATGCAGGTGCCCCAAGAGTTAATTGATTTTAATGTCCATTTTCCCACCTCATACATTTCAGTTAATGTTCTGGGAGATTGAAAGGCTGACTTTTAAGTACTTAACCCAACCCAGTGGTATTTTCATTCTTTGGGAAGGGGTTATATATTAAAAATACAGTATCTTTCTTACTCTTTTTTTTTTTAAAGATTTTATTTATTTATTTGAGGATTGAGAGACAGAGAGAAAGAAAGCATAAGTAGGGGGAGGGGCAGGGGGAGAGGGAGAAACTAATTCCCTGCTGAGCAAGAAGCCCAACACAGGGCTCAATCCTAAGACCCTGGAATCCTGACCTGAGCCGAAGGCAGTGGCTTAATCAACTAAGCCAGCCACGTGCCCCATATCTTTCTTACTCTTAAATATGGACAGCCTATTGTGAGACTTCTACATTAGAGGAGCAGCAATTTTTGCTCTAATTATTTTTCATAGTGGCAAGTCATTCTGAATATCAATACTGGAAGTAAACTGGTTTTAAAAGAAAGGAATAGATAGATAGATATAGATAGATATAGATATAGATATAAATACAGATATAGATAGGAAGGTCTATTCTGAGATATTAAGCTAAATTAGAGTGGCTTCAAAGCCAACATATCATTTAAATGGGATAGAAACATCTATCAAAAAGTAAAAATGATCCTTTGGAATGTTTATGTGGTTATCTTGTTTCACAGAGGAGCAGTTGTTGAAATATATTGTTAAATGGTATAAAGAATTTCTCATATCATCACTTGGGCAATGCAATTAAGAAAAATATGGCTCTATCCAATTTATTTTGACCTTGGTATCCTTTAGCTTGTTGACTGGTTTAAATTTCTCTGAAGTTGTCTTCAGAAGGAGGTATGTTCTTTAAGCTCACTTAAACTTTCCAGAGTTAATTTTTTCCAGTTTAGTTTTTTGTCTGCTCTTAAGAAATGTTGAGAAAAATCTATATAGAGAGAGTGATATATATATATAGCATATAAACATGCACACACTCAACGAAAAACTGTTTCTAGAAACAAACATTCTCCTATTCAAAAGATCTACAAAATTTTAATTCATTTATCAGAGTAAAATGAGGTACAGAGGTCTTATTTGGTTTCTATTAGGGCCAAATTAATTGCCATAATAACTGGGCAAATTCCACAGTATCAAGCCAGCAGTTGACTAACTGGTACTTCCTATCATTTTATAAACACTGTAAAACATGAAAGTTATGGAATAGGTGCTGACTTTTCTTTTGAGAAGTCCAATCCTGCTAAATGGAATATTAATGTGAAGTAATTGATTGAGTATTCATTCATCAAATATTGAACAATTTTTAGGTTAAACAATATGAAATTGCTGGTACTGAACCACTTTTGGTCTGCAAAAGCATCTGAAACTGGTAGGGTGCTAACCATCTAGAAATGGTTAAAAATAAAATCCCTGCCTTCAAAGAATTCCCAGTCTACTGAAGTAAATAGATCCCAAATACAATAAACATGAATGTCCTATAATAAAGACATGTACATGGCACATAGGGTACAAAGAGAATGGAGGGATTAACTTTGCTTCATCAAGAGTTTTACTGATTGCCTTTCACCAGTAGAGGTAAAATATTTTGATAGAACAGCCTAAATATTCTTTTCTGGGCTCACAAATTCATTTTAAAGGTAATAACATCAACAAACTTATGCCAAATGATAGAAGAGATTGCCTGGAAAGATTTTCATCTTTTTGTGCTTGAAACTTTAAATTTATCTGCTCTTCTATCCTCTTAAAAATTTCATTAAGGAACCCTTTGGTTGTCAGCAAGGAAACTCATCAAATGGTCCATGAACAGCCAAGTGGTGATAATACTCCACAGCAGCAGCTCTGTAGATACTCATGATCAGATCCAAGGTGCAGAGGCCTCTTCTGATTATTTGGCACCATGATAATAATCCCCAAATTATATTTCTTAGGAGATTGGTCTATAGTCTTTTTGGATGTCCTTGTTTTTAGCCAGATACATAATTTTACATTTGTTGGTGCTAACATATCTTCTAATCCTTGCAAAGAACTTCTTTCTTGTTAAAAAAAAAAATTACATAAAGAAAAATAAGCTGAAGAGAACACTTTCTAAACATTTAAAAGTTTTAAACACCTACTCACCTTAGGGGGAAAAAAAAAAAAAAGCAATAGCACACCAAACCTGCTGATGTCACTTCTCATGGATGTTGACGCATTTAGGTTGTCAATTCTATTTCTGTTCACTTAACCATAGTCTCCGATTTCCACTTATAGAATTTAGCTTGGAAATTTGGCTTTCTTCAAACTGCAGTGCCTGAAAAGCTATGTAAAGCATGCTACAATAAGAATACCCTTGAAACTGCCTCACCTTTTTTGGGGAAGGATCTTGAGTTGCCTATATGATGATGATCTGAGACTAACTGTGAAATGAAGGTATAGAGGCAAGCAACCGTATTAACCTAATAAGAACCTCCATTTATGCATTTGAATTCATCCTAATACACGAGTATTTATTTTTTCTGTTTGCTAAATCGCTATCTCTTAACTCTGTTGCTCTCTAGTACAGCTAAGCAATCAATCTGAGCTTAAAGAAATAAAAGAATGCTTTTTGAACAAAAGGATAAGGCAAACAAAACCTGAGCTCTTTTAGAGAGTCGAAGGGGGCAACATTGGTGACAATTTAGTGTTTCCCATTCACTCTGCCATTTCTTTAGTTGATTCAAAAGGACTTGTGGTTAAAAAGAAAAACAAGAAACAATAGAGTTCTCAGGGCAGAAGTGGTGTGGTGGCTCTAGTTTGGTAAAGGAAATGTTATGAAACAGTGATTACAATTCAGAGGTTGGAGTGCTTTAATGGAGACATGGAAGAGGGAAAGTGACCAACCTGTCTTGGCTTACAGAGTGCTTAAGAGCAGATTTGTTTGACCTAAGTTCACAGCTGATTAGCAGTTAAGCGAGATGATACAATGGGACAGGGGGGTCTTAGGCAGAAGGGGGAGCCCAGAAAGGCATGTCAGCAAGAAAGAAAAGCCTCACTTATTTCAGGAGGAATGAGAAGATGAAGGGGCTCCTCTAGAGGACAGGTTTGGATATTGCCAGAAGAGGACGAAGAGGTAAGCAGGAGCCGCATTGTGATGGATTTATTTGTTCTGGTTTTATTCTCTAGACAAGAGCCTGGGAATCTTGTTAAGAGGCTTTTGACAAAGTCCAGGCAAGGTATAATGACGACTTGTCCTAAGACACTGAATTTCAGTTAGAGTCGCTTTGAATTTCAAGTATCTCACGAACCTTCAAGGGTGGATGTTTAAAAGGAAATATGAAATTTGGGTCCAAAGGGAGAGGTCACACTTCTGGATATGAATTCTTGACCAGTATATTTGGAAGGTGAGGCAGTGCAAACAAGGGTGGTCGCTTAAGAGATAAGGTGTTCCCCTGAGCAGGATTTGTACCTGGCAGCTGGAATCTCAGGTTCCACCCCCAACCCACTGAATCAGAATCTGTATTTTGCTTAGATTCACAGGTGACCTCTAAGCACATTAAAGTTCAAATGCCTGGGGCACCTGGGTGGCTCAGCTGGTTAAGCATCTGACCCATGATGATCTCAGGGCCCTGGAATGGAGCCCCACTTTGGGCTCCCCGCTCAGCGCTGAGTCTGCTTGTTCCTCTCCCTCTGCTCCTCCTCCACTTGTGCTCACTCACTCCCTTTCTCTAAAAAATCTTTTAAAAAATAAAGTTTAAATGCCAACTTCCTATAATAGAGGTGATCGGGGTCTTGCCTTGGGTTATCCTTAGAAGGTAACTGGGTAGCCCTGGCTAGACCCAACTTAAGTTTCCCCTGAATTACTGAAATAGTAGTTTAAACCCTGACTGCACATTGAAAAAAACATCATCACTTTAAAAATATACCCAAGCTCAGACTTTACCCCTAGAGTTTCTGATTTATTTGTTCTGGGGTAAGGCCCAGGCATTGGTATTTTAAAAGCTCCCCAGGTGATTCTAATGTATGGGTAGGGAAAAGAATCATTGTGCTAAGAAGTCTTAAGGGGAAGCAGAAATCTAAATTCAATCGAATATAATAGGTTTTTTTTTTTACAACAAGAGCATAATGCTGGGAATGTATTAATAATAGAAGCCTTAGTTGCTGTGCAGCAGAATGGTGTGAAGGTAATTTCTGGATGGTATCATCAATGACAAAAACATACCATATTCTTTAGGAAACCTTTGAAGTTTTTGTTTTGTTTTGTTTTGTTTTAGATTTTATTTATTTGAGAAAAAGAGCAAGTCAGAGAGAGAGAAAGCACGAGTTGCAGAGGGGGTAGGGGGAGAAACAGACTGCCCACTGAGCAGGGAGCCTAACTCAACGTGGGGCTCCATCCCAGGACCCTGGGATCATGACCTGAGCTGAAGGCAGAAACTTAACCAACCGAGCCACCCAGGCGCCCCAACCTTTGAGTTCTTATTAAGCTCTTAACTTTCAAGAGTTTCAATTAACTTAGAGAACTTATACAATAATTTTTTGAAGTTAGCAGAGAGAGGATAAAAACATATCTTGTGCTAAAGTAGTTTGGGGGAGAGGGAGGGAGCAAAAAGTCAGGAGAAGGAGAGAGAGTTTTCTTTTAGCCGTGAAGAGCTGTATGCCTCAATTTGCTAAACCTTGAAACAGTGGCATTTTGTAAGACTGAAAGACTTTGTGTAGGTGTAAGTAGAATGTCAAGGATGAGTCAAAGATTAATACCTAAATTATAGAGTATGATGGGAATTTTATGCCTCTGCCTTGGAAATCATGTTGAGAAGAAGGAAGTATTGACTGATTCTTAAGTACTACTTATGTTGGGTTATAATTTAATCAGATGATTATGCCCGACTCCAAGAAGGGAGAAAGACTTAAACCATGTGTTTTTAAATAGTTCTGCAAATTTTCTCAAGTGTCTAGTTTATTCATTGGCAGGGTAGCTCCAGTGATGTAAAACAGGATCTCAAAAAGCCTAGGAGTTCTTGATTATCCCAGAATGTGTTATGCACTGATCCTAATAAGATTTTTCCAAATGCCCAGATAGGCTCTAATTAAAAGTGTTGCTGTAATCTCAAAAGTGACCTACCAGTGGAATGACTCTTATGAAATGCTTTATAGAATGTCTGTATTTTTGTATTCAATAGCTGCTTGTTAAGTTCTCCAAACTATCTTAGGTACCTACAGATGGTGAGAAAGAATAGCAAGACACTCTCCCTATCCTTGAGAAGCTTAAACATTTGTTCAATAAAGACAATTAGAGCTGTGCACCTACAGAAAATATTTTATTTTCAAGATACAAGAAAACTGCACTTATAGTCAAGAAAATGTGTAAAATCATAAAGCTCAAGGTTTTAAAACTCGAATGACAGCGGTAATATTCCCAGCAATGATATGAGCATGCGAAATAGCTACAGATGGTTTAATAGCTGGTAAATTATTATGTCAGTTTAAGGACAAAAAATACTGGCCTGAGAAGTTGTAATATCCCGAAATACTCTTTAACTTAGAACACAGGCAGTTAGAACACATGCTCACTCCAGTTCTTCAAATAGGGTAGATAAAGAGCATTGCTGATTTTCTCACTTGAACATAATTTCACTGAGAAGAAGACTATTCTGTAGTATGTCTCCTCTACCTCTAGCCTTGTCTGTTCGCTGGAATTTTGCGATGGTGGCTTCTTTCCGAAGTGAATGGACTATTGCAGATTGAAGAGAGTTGAATGTCTGGTAGACTCTTAGTGCCTATTCACTCTATGACCCACTTTCAAATAAATGCATTTCTTTTCATTCTCAGAAAAATTCTTTTGGGTGGTATTATACAACTTTGACAGATTGAAAAAAAAAAAACGAAGCTCGCAGATATAAAGTTACTTGCCTAAAATCACACAAAGGAGAATTTTCAAATCCAGTTTTTTAACCTTAACTCCCTCGAGAAATACCCATTTGTTCCCTGGACTGTGGAACGGAACCACAGGGTTGATAATGTAGCAGAGTGAATCCACTATCCAAGGAACCCAGTAGTGGTTCAGGGCTCTTACTTTTGCAACTTTCTTTGGGTCTTCAACCTTAAGAGTTACGAATTAAGGATCTCATTTCTTTTTTTTTTTTTAACTTTTTATTTCTTTTCAGCGTAACAGTATTCATTGTTTTTGTACCATACCCAGAGCTCCATGCAATCCGTGCCCTCTCTAATACCCACCACCTGGTTCCCCCAACCTCCCACCACCCCCCCCCCCGCCCCTTCAAAACCCTCAGATTGTTTTTCAGAGTCCATAGGATCTCATTTCTGATTCAGATCATGGCTCAGCCATTTACCGGCTTTGTGACCTTGGGCAAGTCAACTAATGTTTCTTGTTAGACCTCTTTTATGAAAAGCATTAATTATAGTTCCTATCTCATATGAACATTGTGAGAATTACGTGGTACTTGGAACAGTACTTGGTATGTGGCAAACTCTCAATAAATGTCAGCTGTTATTACCACTATCATGACTTTTGAATTGGGATCTCCAAAGGAACTAGCCCTTTTGAGCTGCAGATTCATATCCTCCCGGTGCTGCCAGTGAGAATATTCTCCAGAACAGCACAGACCTCTCAAACTCATCACGCCCTTTGACATAATGTAATGCGAGAAGTTTGGCACAAAATAAAGAGCGAAAAAGCACTGAATAAATTTTAGCTGTTACCACTTGCATGCCCTACCAGTTCTTTCTCCTGTAGTCTTTTTTTGTAAATAGCATACCGTCATTCAGGAAATCCCATCCAGAAAGCTGGGAGTCATCCTAAATCCCTGTATTTTCTCTATCCAGCAACATCCAGCCAGTCACTAAGTCCTGTCAATTTTCCATCCTCATGAGTGTCTTTTATACCCTCCGTTCTCGCTATTTCATCATTTTTGGCTTTGGTTATTTGAAAAGGTTTTGAATGGCCTCTGGGATCCAAGGTATTCCTCTCTCAACCCATTCCCCTCAATGATGCTAGAATGAATCTTTAAAATTCGAATTGAGCATGTCATTCACTTGCCTGAGATCCTTCACTAACGCCCATCCAGACTTTAGGATGTGTTTCTGGCCCCCTTTCTTACTGCAGTAAACAAAACCACCTCCTGCTTCAGCCTCATCTCTCAGATATACCAGAGGTAGCCACATGGGCCTCTGAAATTTTCTGCAAACTGATTCCTGAGAGCAATTGCAAATGTTGTTTTTTGAACGTAGAATGAGCTTTCCCCATCTCTATAAACTAATGTTTTTTTTTTTTTTAATCTCAGAAGTTTGGGAAACACAATGATAATTTGCATATGTTTAAAAAATTTCAGGTATATGAAATCAAATTAACTACAATGACTCTTTTGGGGAGCCAAAAGAGGGTGCACAGAATTCACATCAGAAGCTCTGCGTATGTTAGGGTAGAAATTATTACTAACAGCTTTTTGAGTAGAAACTAGTATAATCTTTTGGATGGTGAGAAAACTATAATCAGACAGAGTCTCTTTTTCAAGGCATCATGAGGCTAAGACAAGACCAAACTTCAAACATTATTGGGGCTACCACCATGGAGAGGGCAAGAGATTCATGTACAATTGAAATGTGTCAGTTTCTCCTGACACAGGTGTGTTGCAGGACTTGATGTCAGTTTTTACACTGCTCACTGGCATTGATTCAAACTGTGTTATTCTCTATGCACCACCCTGCTGGGAAATTATCCCCTGGTACCTGGAGAGAGACGACTTGAGTTTGATCCCAGAAGAAACCGTTAGGAAACATGACAACACATCAATAGAAAAACAGAAAAATTGTTTAAAAATCCAGAGAGGGATGATCATAGCAACAATTTTAAGGAAGAGAAGAAGTCAAGCTCTAAGCACTCCAGTAAGTGGTTGCGATAGATATTTGCATGCTAAAACTCAGTAACAGATCATCCTTGCTGGGTCAATCTGTCTCTTTTTTTTTTTTTTTTTGACTGTTATTTTGATATTTATTTGCTGAACCCAATCCTAAGCAATGTAAGTACAATTTAAAAGTCCTAATATTTTATATTTATTTAACAAACATAGCTTACTTTCTGAATTCTTTTTTTTTTTTAATTTTTTTATTTTTTTCAGCATAACAGTATTCATTATTTTTGCACCACACCCAGTGCTCCATGCAATCCGTGCCCTCTACAATACCCACCACCTGGTGCCCCCAACCTCCCACCCCCCACCCCTTCAAAATTCTCAGATCGTTTTTCAGAGTCCATAGTCTCTCATGGTTCACCTCCCCTTCCAATTTCCCTCAACTCCCTTCTCCTCTCCATCTCCCCTTGTCCTCCATGCTATTTGTTATGCTCCACAAATAAGTGAAACCATATGATAATTGACTCTCTCTGCTTGACTTATTTCACTCAGCATAATCTCTTCCAGTCCCGTCCATGTTGCTACAAAACTTGGGGATTCATCCTTCTTTTTTTTTTTTTTTTTTTTTTTTTTACAGCTTTATAAACATATATTTTTATCCCCAGGGGTACAGGTCTGCGAATCGCCAGGTTTACACACTTCACAACACTCACCATAGCACATACCCTCCCCGATATCCATAACCCCACCCCCTCTCCCAACCCCCTCCCCCCATCAACCCTCAGTTTGTTTTGTGAGATTAAGAGTCACTTATGGTTTGTCTCCCTCCCAATCCCATCTTGTTTCATTTACTCTTCTCCTACCCCCTCGACCCCCCATGTTGCATCTCCTCTCCCTCATATCAGGGAGATCATATGATAGTTGTCTTTCTCCGATTGACTTATTTCGCTAAGCATGATACCCTCTAGTTCCATCCACGTCGTCGCAAATGGCAAGATTTCATTTCTTTTGATGGCTGCATAGTATTCCATTGTGTATATATACCACCTCTTCTTTATCCATTCGTCTGTAGATGGACATCTAGGTTCTTTCCATAGTTTGGCTATTGTAGACATTGCTGCTATAAACATTCGGGTGCATGTGCCCCTTCGGATCACTATGTTTGTATCTTTAGGGTAAATACCCAGCAGTGCAATTGCAGGGTCATAGGGTAGTTCTATTTTCAACCTTTTGAGGAACCTCCACGCTGTTTTCCAGAGTGGTTGCACCAGCTTGCATTCCCACCAACAGTGTAGGAGGGTTCCCCTTTCTCCGCATCCTCGCCAGCATCTGTCATTTCCTGACTTGTTAATTTTAGCCGTTCTGACTGGTGTGAGGTGATATCTCATGGTGGTTTTGATTTGTATTTCCCTGATGCCGAGTGATATGGAGCACTTTTTCATGTGTCTGTTGGCCATCTGGATGTCTTCTTTGCAGAAATGTCTGTTCATGTCCTCTGCCCATTTCTTGATTGGATTCTTTGTTCTTTGGGTGTTGAGTTTGCTAAGTTCTTTATAGATTTTGGACACTAGCCCTTTATCTGATATGTCATTTGCAAATATCTTCTCCCATTCTGTCAGTTGTCTTTTGGTTTTTTTAACTGTTTCCTTTGCTGTGCAAAAGCTTTTGATCTTGATAAAATCCCAAAAGTTCATTTTTGCCCTTGCTTCCCTTGCCTTTGGTGATGTTCCTAGGAAGATGTTGCTGCGGCTGACGTCGAAGAGGTTGCTGCCTGTGTTCTCCTCGAGGATTTTGATGGATTCCTTTCTCACATTGAGATCCTTCATCCATTTTGAGTCTATTTTCGTGTGTGGTGTAAGGAAATGATCCAATTTCATTTTTCTGCATGTGGCTGTCCAATTTTCCCAACACCATTTATTGAAGAGGCTGTCTTTGTTCCATTGGACATTCTTTCCTGCTTTGTCGAAGATGAGTTGACCATAGAGTTGAGGGTCCATTTCTGGGCTCTCTATTCTGTTCCATTGATCTATGTGTCTGTTTTTGTGCCAGTACCATGCTGTCTTGATGATGACAGCTTTGTAATAGAGCTTGAAGTCCGGAATTGTGATGCCACCAACTTTGGCTTTCTTTTTCAATATTCCTTTGGCTATTCGAGGTCTTTTCTGGTTCCATATAAATTTTAGGATTATTTGTTCCATTTCTTTGAAAAAAATGGATGGTACTTTGATAGGAATTGCATTAAATGTGTAGATTGCTTTAGGTAGCATAGACATTTTCACAATATTTATTCTTCCAATCCAGGAGCATGGAACATTTTTCCATTTCTTTGTGTCTTCCTCAATTTCTTTCATGAGTACTTTATAGTTTTCTGAGTATAGATTCTTAGTCTCTTTGGTTAGGTTTATTCCTAGGTATCTTATAGTTTTGGGTGCAATTGTAAATGGGATGGACTCCTTAATTTCTCTTTCTTCTGTCTTGTTGTTGGTGTAGAGAAGTGCAACTGATTTCTGTGCATTGATTTTATATCCTGACACTTTACTGAATTCCTGTACAAGTTCTAGCAGTTTTGGAGTGGAGTCTTTTGGGTTTTCCACATAGAGTATCATATCATCTGCGAAGAGTGATAGTTTGACTTCTTCTTTGCCGATTTGGATGCCTTTAATTTCCTTTTGTTGTCTGATTGCTGAGGCTAGGACTTCTAGTACTATGTTGAATAGCAGTGGTGATAACGGACATCCCTGCCGTGTTCCTGACCTTAGCGGAAAAGCTTTCAGTTTTTCTCCATTGAGAATGATATTTGCGGTGGGTTTTTCATAGATGGCTTTGATAATATTGAGGTATGTGCCGTCTATCCCTACACTTTGAAGAGTTTTGATCAGGAAGGGATGCTGTACTTTGTCAAATGCTTTTTCAGCATCTATGGAGAGTATCATATGGTTCTTGTTCTTTCTTTTATTAATGTGTTGTATCACATTGATTGATTTGCGGATGTTGAACCAGCCTTGCAGCCCTGGAATAAATCCCACTTGGTCGTAGTGAATAATCCTTTTAACGTACTGTTGAATCCTATTGGCTAGTATTTTGGCGAGAATTTTTGCATCTGTGTTCATCAAGGATATTGGTCTGTAGTTCTCTTTTTTGTTGGGATCCTTGTCTGGTTTTGGGATCAAGGTGATGCTGGCCTCATAAAATGAGTTTGGAAGTTTTCCTTCTATTGCTATTTTTTGGAACAGTTTCAGGAGAATAGGAATTAGTTCTTCTTTAAATGTTTGGTAGAATTCCTCCGGGAAGCTGTCTGGCCCCGGGCTTTTGTTTGTTTGGAGATTTTTGATGACTGTTTCAATCTCCTTACTGGTTATGGGTCTGTTCAGGCTTTCTATTTCTTCCTGGTTCAGTTGTGGTAGTTTATATGCCTCTAGGAATGCATCCATTTCTTCCAGATTGTCAAATTTGTTGGCGTAGAGTTGCTCATAGTATGTTCTTATAATTGTCTGTATTTCTTTGGTGTTCGTTGTGATCTCTCCTCTTTCATTCATGATTTTATTTATTTGGGTCCTCTCTCTTTTCTTTTTGATAAGTCTGGCCAGGGGTTTATCAATCTTATTAATTCTTTCAAAGAACCAGCTCCTAGTTTCGTTGATTTGTTCTATTGTTTTTTTTGGTTTCTATTTCATTGATTTCTGCTCTGATCTTTATTATTTCTCTTCTCCTGCTGGGTTTAGGGTTTCTTTCTTGTTCTTTCTCCAGCTCCTTTAGGTGTAGGGTTAGGTTGTGTACCTGAGACCTTTCTTGTTTCTTGAGAAAGGCTTGTACCGCTATATATTTTCCTCTCAGGACTGCCTTTGTTGTGTCCCACAGATTCTGAACTGTTGTGTTTTCATTATCATTTGTTTCCATAAATTTTTTCAATTCTTCTTTGATTTCCTGGTTGACCCATTCATTCTTTAGAAGGATGCTGTTTAGTCTCCATGTATTTGGGCTCTTTCCAAATTTCCTCTTGTGATTGAGTTCTAGCTTTAGAGCATTGTGGTCTGAAAATATGCAGGGAATGATCCCAATCTTTTGATACCGGTTGAGACTTGATTTAGGACCAAGAATGTGATCTATTCTGGAGAATGTTCCATGTGCACTAGAGAAGAATGTGTATTCTGTTGCTTTGGGATGAAATGTTCTGAATATATCTGTGATGTCCATCTGGTCCAGTGTGTCATTTAAGGCCTTGATTTCCTTGTTGATCTTTTGCTTGGATGATCTGTCCATTTCAGTGAGGGGAGTGTTAAAATCCCCTACTATTATTGTATTCTTGTCAATGTGTTTCTTTGATTTTGTTATTAATTGGTTTATATAGTTGGCTGCTCCCACGTTAGGGGCATAGATATTTAAAATTGTTAGATCTTCTTGTTGGACAGTTCCTTTGAGTATGATATAGTGTCCTTCCTCATCTCTTATTATAGTCTTTGGCTTAAAATCTAATTGATCTGCTATAAGGATTGCCACTCCTGCTTTCTTCTGACGTCCATTAGCATGGTAAATTCTTTTCCACCCCCTCACTTTAAACCTGGAGGTGTCTTCGGGTGTAAGATGAGTTTCTTGTAGGCAACATATAGATGGTTTTTGTTTTTTTATCCATTCTGATACCCTGTGTCTTTTGATTGGGGCATTTAGCCCATTCACATTCAGGGTAAGTATTGAGAGATATGAATTTAGTGCCATTGTATTGCCTGTAAGGTGACTTTTATTGTATATTGTCTCTGTTTCTTTCTGATCTACTACTTTGACGGTCTCTCTTTGCTTAGAGGACCCCTTTCAATATTTCCTGTAGAGCTGGTTTGGTATTTGCAAATTCTTTCAGTTTTTGTTTGTCCTGGAAGCTTTTAATCTCTCTGTCTATTTTCAATGATAGCCTAGCTGGATATAGTATTCTTGGCTGCATGTTTTTCTCATTTAGTACTCTGAATATATCATGCCAGCTCTTTCTGGCCTGCCAGGTCTCTGTGGATAAGTCTGCTGCCAATCTAATATTTTTACCATTGTACGTTACAGACTTCTTTTCCCGGGCTGCTTTCAGGATCTTTTCTTTGTCACTAAGACTTGTCAATTTTACTATTAGGTGACGGGGTGTGGACCTATTCTTATTGATTTTGAGGGGGGTTCTCTGAACCTCCTGGATTTTGATGCTTGTTCCCTTTGCCATATTGGGGAAATTCTCTCCAATAATTCTCTCCAATATACCTTCTGCTCCCCTCTCTGTTTCCTCTTCTTCTGGAATCCCAATTATTCTAATGTTGTTTCGTCTTATGGTGTCACTTATCTCTCGAATTCTCCCCTCGTGGTCCAGTAGCTGTTTGTCCCTCTTTTGCTCAGCTTCTTTATTCTCTGTCATTTGGTCTTCTATATCGCTAATTCTTTCTTCTGCCTCATTTATCCTAGCAGTGAGAGCCTCCATTTTTGATTGCACCTCATTAATAGCTTTTTTGATTTCAACTTGGTTCGATTTTAGTTCTTTTATTTCTCCAGAAAGGGCTTTTATATCTCCCGAGAGGGTTGCTTTAATATCTTCCATGCCTTTTTCAAGCCCGGCTAGAACCTTGAGAATCATCATTCTGAACTCTATATCTGACATATTACCAATGTCTGTATTGATTAGGTCCCTAGCCTTTGGTATTGCCTTTTGTCCTTTTTTTTGTTGTGAATTTTTCTGCCTTGTCATTTTGTCCAGATAAGAGTTTATGAAGGAGCAAGTAAAATACTAAAAGGGTGGCAACAACCCCTGGAAAATATGCTTTAGCCAAATCAGAAGAGATCCTGAATTGTGAGGGGGGCGAAAGGGGATAAAAAGGGGTTCAGAAAGAAAGAAAAAAAAACTATTAAAAAAAAGAAAGCCGATAAAGAATAAATATAAAAAGAGGAAAAAATATATATATATTAGATAAACTATTTAAAAAACGTTAAAAAAAGAAAACGGTAAAAGTGAAAAAAAATTTAGCAGAAGAAGAGAAAAAGAAAAAAAAATTGAAAAAGAAAAAAAAATTAAATTAACTGCAAGGCTAAAAAATCATGGGGAGAAAGCCATGAGTTCCGTGCTTTGCTTTCTTCTCCTCTGGAATTCCGCCGCTCTCCTTGGTAGGTGAACTTGGTCCTGACTGGGTTTCCCGTAGATCTTCTGGGGGAGGGGCCCGTTGTAGTGATTCTCAAGCGTCTTTGCCCCAGGCGGAGTTGCACCGCCCTTACCCGGGGCCGCGCTGAGTCATCCGCTCGGGTTCGCTTTCGGGAGCTTTTGTTCCCTGAGCGCTTTCCGTAGAGTCTTGCAGAAAGTGGTTGATTTTCTGTTTCTGGAATTGCTGTTCTTCTTCTCTTCAATCTCCCGTTGGATTTGTAGGTGTTTGCAATCTTTAGATAAGCTATTTAGCTGATCTCCCGCTACCCGAAGTAGTCTCAGCCTGCTACTTCTCCGCCATCTTGACTCCTCTCTCTCAATCTGTGTCTTATATGTAGTTTGTAACTGTAAACTTAGTTCATTTAAAATCCATTTCCTGTTATAATTGTCTACCTTAAACACTCTTAAATTGAGAAGTCAATGTAAAACCTTCAAAACAGGAAGATTTTGGCTCTCCCTAGCAACGGTGGTGTTTGGAAAGTCTTTCTTCAGGATGCAGTTCAAACTTCCCAGTGTGAGATAGAGGTCCCCAGATTTTTTTCTTTCAGCAATTGTCATACACCATTGTATTTCCACATGTGTTGTCCCCTCCAGGCAGACCAAAATCCTGGTTTCTAAAGACCTTTTGCTTTCTGGTGTCTCCTTGCCCTTAGACATACTCTCCCTTCTGCCCACCCTTCTCTCCCTGTGTAAGTCTGATTTATCTCATCTTTCAATACTCCTACAGCAGTTCCTAAAGATTATGTTAACAGACTGCTTACGTTTCCCTCTTTCATATTCTCATAATGCTAGGGCCATGTTTTTTTGTTTTTTGTTTTTAAATTTTATTTATTTAGTTGACAGACAGAGATCACAAGTAAGCAGAGAGGTAGGCAGAGAGAGAGGAGGAAGCAGGCTCCCTGCTGAGCAGAGAGCCTGATGCGGGGCTTGATCCTAGGACCCTGGATTTACGACCCAAGTATTTGGATGCCCCGGTATTTGCCTTTTAGACGGCTTATGGAAAGGACTGTCTATAAAATGTATGTTTGCTCTTAGATATGGTCTGGTTATAATGGTTGTAAATCAATGTGCTCTTATAGCATCCCTGACACATTATCTTGTCTCTGTTGTATGTAATTTATGCTTGGTTTCAGTGTTTGAGTAAATATGTCCTCCTTTTTCCTTTAAGCCCACTCCTGGTGGATAAAATGAGCTGTATATGAGATCCATCTCTCCACTTGCATTGAACACAATAGAGCAGGGATGCCTCACCCTCCCAGCTGGGCACCGCAGCATCTCTGGGGAGCCTAAGTTCAGCTGTGTGGTGTCAAATTCTCGTTTCTGGCAGTTGGTGTCATTTGTCAAACTTTCTGAGCAATCTTATCAGAGGACTGAAAATAAGAGAGACTCACAGAATGAGAGATTCACTCATCCAATCAATTTTTCAACATCCAAAATAATACAAATAGGCTTTTACTTCATTTGAATGGGTAAATGGTCATTTATTTAAAAAAATTTTCTGGGGCACCTGGGTGGCTCAGTGGGTTAAGCCTCTGCCTTCGGCTCAGGTCATGATCTCAGGGTCCTGGACTCGAGCCCTGCATCGGGCTCTCTGCTCAGCAGGGAGCCTGCTTCTTCCTCTCTCTCTGCCTGCCTCTCTGCCTACTTGTGATTTCTGTCAGTCAAATAAATAAATAAAATCTTTTAAAAAATTTCTAAGGGCCTTACATTCTCCCATGTGTAAAGAATACTATATTTAAACTTTGTACTTGAATAGTATTACCTTTGTAAGAGTAAAAATTTCTCTGGAGGTCAAATTTTTATTTATTTTTAAGTCTTTATGGTGTATCTTTTATGGTGTATCTTTTAGTTGACCAAATCCTTACTCTAACAAGCTGAAGAGAGGTAATGGTGAAAATTGTGAGCCATTGAAGGAGGAAAACCCCACTTTTCAATGAAAGTGCATTGCATCTATCTTGACTATTGGTCTCTTTGGTGCATTTTAACAGAAAACCATGAAAGTAATGCTGTTCTGTACTTAACAGAGATGGGTTTATAACTTGAATATTTCACTATTTGCTATAGGATATCATCTTTCCACAAATAGCTTTTAAATTTGAGCAATGACTAAGGCAAACAGTTATGTGAACAATTTACAGGTAGAACACATTTTATGCCTTAGTTTAAAAATAGCCCAAGGACTCATCCTGTGAAAACTGACTTAGGGGAAAAGCATAAGCAGGACTAGAAACAGGAAGCCTAGTTTGGGCAGTGGAGAAGTGCCTCACTGTCATTGGAACTACTCTGTCCCCATAATGGTGAGGCTGAGATCCTCCCACATTATTTGTTTTCTTCCTCCACTTCTCCCAGTCTCTCTCCCCGGCTACACGGGAGTGGGCTTGTATGCCTACCTTTCTTTGTATACCCAATGTTTGATGGACACACTCTGCTAAGTAATGGTCCTTCTGCTCTAGGCTCACACTCACTCCTTCATCAATTTTCAAAACTGGATGAGAGTAATATGAAGACTTTTTCCCTTGCTAGTTAGATGATCATTTTTGATGATCATTTTATCCTCCCTCCCCTCAATCAACACAGAAAATGACTCTAGAAGCCATCTTTCTGCTTTCCCTCCTTTGCCATGGAGACAGTCAGTGTCCCTTCTCCAATCTAGAGCTCTTCCTTCCGCATGTGCTTTAAATCCTGTCCCCTTTCATCTCCTTAGTGACCTTGATCCATCAATAAATCCTCTTCTCCCCTCTTCTATTTTGATGTAATTTCAAACTTACAGTGTTGTTGCAGGAATGGCATAAGAAATCCACATATTCTGTATCCAGAATCACACTTGTTTATATTTTGCCACATCTGCTCCTCTGTCGGTCTCAATTCATAAAGAATAGTTTCAGTTATGTTGGAGAGAAAGCCAATTTCTTACCTCCTAAATACCACTCGGTGTATTTCCTAGGAACAGTGACACTGTCTGATGTAACCATAGTGCAGTGATCAAAATCATGAAGTTTAACATTGACAACGATACTATTATTGAATCCCTGGCCCATGTTCATATTCCATCACTTTCCCTAATTATGTCCTTTATAACTATTTTCTTTTCCTGTTCTAGAATCCAATCCCAGATGACTCTTGCATTTAGTTGTCCTATCTCTCTAGTCTCCTTAATCTTGAACAGTTCTTCACCCATTTTTTTGTCTTCCATGACCTTGACGATTTTATAAAGACCCACGTGTGGGACACCTGGGTGGCTCAGTTGGTTAAGCAGCTGCCTTCGGCTCAGGTCATGATCCCAGCGTCCTGGGATCGAGTCCCACATCGGGCTCCTTGCTCATCAGGGAGCCTGCTTCTCCCTCTGCCTCTGCCTGCCATTCTGTCTGCCTGTGCTTGCTCTCTCTCCCTCTCTCTCTCTCTGAAATTAAATAAATAAAATGTTAAAAAAAATAAAATAAAAAAATAAAGACCCATGTGTTTTTAGAATATCCTTTAATTTGGATTTTTTTTTTTCCTCATGATTAGAATTCAGGCCATTCATTTCTGGCAGGAATAGAACCAACATAATGTTGTATCTTCTTTGGAGCATTGTTTCAGGAGGTACATGAGGTCATGTTATTCCAATATTGGTAATATTGACTTGCGTAAGGTATCTGTCATATTTCTCTACTGCAAAGTTATTATTTTTCTCTTTGTAATTAATAAATGATTTGTGGGGAGATAATTTGAGGCTATGTCAATATCCTGTTCTTCCTCAATATTTCACTTATGAAGTCCAGCCTCCTATTATTCCCATCTTGTTGAAAACTGCCTATTTTCCTGCTCTATCATTCCTTCATGTTTATTAACCGATGTATTACTGAAAGAGCTTTCCTTTCCCCTCCTTAATCAATCAATTAAATTACTATAGACTTATAGATTTTATTCCATTTTTAAAATGGTTTCTCTCTGTCATGATTTATTTTGATATCAGATCTTCAAGATTTCATTCCTGGCTGTCTCTCAGCTGTCTCTTCAATCTTCCCCTCTCTGCTTACTGCTGTCCACCAGAATTTAAGTACATCTCTCTCTCCTTTCTAGGGTCACCCCTCTCTCCATTGCTAAATCTCTTGTTTCTCTTTCAGAGCTGTGTTTCTTTCTTTCTTCCTTTTTTTTTTTTTCAAGAAAATTTATTTGTTTATTTTAGTGAGAGAGAGGGAGAGAAAGAGAGAGCAAATGTGGGAGGGGCAGAGGAGAGAGAGAGAAAGAGAATCTCAAGCAGGTTCCGAACTTACTGTGGAGCCTGATGCAGGGCTCGATTTCATGACCCTGAGATCAGGACCTGAGCCGAAACCAAGAGTTGGACACTTGACTGACTACACCACCCAGGCATCCCAAAGCCACATTTCGTATAGGGTTGCCTGTGCTTGCTTTTCCCTTATCCCTCCTTACCCCCTTCCTTGCTCTACTCCAGTCTGTTCTGCGTCTCTCTCACTTCACAGAAAAAGCTTCAATAAGGCAAAAATTGACTTTCTTGTCACAAAATTGAGAAGATTTAGACATACTCCTTTTTGAGACCTATCCCTTCCCTCTTTCTCTCTTCTAATCTCTTCATCATAAAACAAAATAGATGCACAAGATCATGGAGAAGAAATGCATAAATTAGTGAATTATTATATATTGACCACTCTGGTGAGCATCACTCATCCAAGAAATAGAAACCGTGCTGCCACCTCAGGAATTCATCTTCTCATAAGTAACCTCCAACCTGACTTTTGTATTAATAACTTCCTTATAC
Organism: Lutra lutra; assembly: GCF_902655055.1. Lineage (NCBI taxonomy): Eukaryota > Metazoa > Chordata > Mammalia > Carnivora > Mustelidae > Lutra > Lutra lutra. Next base: position 14,954,041 of record NC_062283.1, read on the forward strand.
TTTCATATGGTTTTATCTCTCATGTGTGTGTCCTTATGGTAGTGTAGACTCTACAGCTTATTTCCCATTTGAAAATATTTGATGTAGCATTTAGGTCTCTTTTCATTTATTTTCCTTTTGCATTCTTTTCTTTCCCTTACAGTTTAAAAAAATGCTGGCCATTTTGTTGCATATTTTTCCACAATCTGAATTTTGCTGATGGCCATTCTCCTAGGAACATGTTCCTCCATCCCCTCTATTTCTTGTAAATTGGCATCTGGGCCCAGACACTTAATCAAAGTCAAGTTTGATTTCTTTGGCAAGACTATAGGTGGTAGTGTATCCTCTTTTCAGGAGACACATTATGTCTGGTTGTTTATCTTTTTGTGCTGTTAACGGCCGTTGATTCTCAATGCCTAGATCTATTAAATTGTAGGAGCTCACAAAATGATGATATTCTAATCTATCATTTCTTTTGAATTGATTTTTGAAAACCTATTACAGAGAACTTTCTCTCATCCACTATTTGGTTAATTATGAAAAGTCTGGGTAAAGTCTTGATTCATATTTTTTATTTCTAAGTTTTCAAAATAATTACTTGGTTCCCTATCATCTTCTGAAGATAACCAATGATTGTTTTTAAGATATTATTATGAACTCACACATTTAAACATAATTAATGATTTCTAATCAATTATAATCCTTATCTTTGTTGAAGACTAATTGCTTGAACTTTGGTCAGTGATCTAACTTTTCAAGTTAGATCCTGAGTGTTTTTAACATGACCTTGGTTGTCTTTAATTTCTTCATTTATATCTGGTATGTCAGGGTACTCCAGAATCATTTCCTGCCCCAGATCTAGATCCAGCCATTTCTCCAACCAATTCTGATTTCTCTTAATGGGAAGTAATATTTCAAGACTAAAATATGAATGCTGTATATTATCTCTCTCTGTGTCCTCACTGTATGTACTGTAACCTGTATTTCTTTCCCTCTATGCCAAGAATCTTGGTTTACAAGGACCCTCTATGCCAAGAATCTTGGTTTACAAGGACTCGGGGGATGAATTCAAATTAGCATATCCCATGATTTCTCATTTGCTTTCTCCAAGTGGTTCTCAACTAGGTGTGATTTTTTCCTCCTTCAGGGGACATTGAACAATGTTTGGAGACATTTTGGGTTATCACAATTAGAGTGAAGGGATTTTGGTGCTACTGGTATCTAGCAGTCAGGGACGCTGCTAAACATTCTCAGTGCACAGGACTGGCCTCACAACAAAAAGTTATTTGATCCAAAGTGTCAGTAGTGCCAAGATTCAGAAACCTTACTATCCTCATATTATATACACATACAACATTCTCAGAATGGTAATACTAATGTTACTAGCATCAATTACAATAACTAAAGTAAGTTAAAAATATTGTTTGCATATGCCAATCCCCTTATACATACCAGATAGTGACAGTACCATATCTACATTGTCAGATCATGCAGCAGTGACATACTAAACTTTCTCCCTTTGAACCCTCTTTGGTCTTGGTCTTACACCATGCTGTAGATTTATGGCTCATCACCTGTCTTCATGTCATGTCTTTCTAGTTATTTGATTACTCAAAGCTTGCTCTCTAGTAGATTCTTTTGGAAGGGATTGTAGGAATACTGTTGTTCTTTCTTAGCAATAACAACTGTCTATACCTTTATATTTGATGGTCTGTTTTGCTGGATATAAAATCCTTAGCTCATAATCACCATCTTTAAATATCTAAAGTATTTCACATTATATTCATTTGGTACAAAGTTGTGGGGTCAAAAAGTCTGATGATTATCTAATTTTCTTTCTCTATAAATCTCTATACAGTTCAGACTTTTCCTAGAATATGTTTTGGATCCAGAGGCTCTTGTCCTCTTTCAATATGTAGCTTCAAATATATATTTTTTAATTTTAGAAACATCCTCTTGAATTTTAGTTTTGGTATTCTATTTCTTTGATTTGGTTTTCTTGTTCTTTTTTGGAGTTATCTGTTTATTAGGTCATCTCTGTCTGTCTTCAAAACTTGTCATTTTCTCTTGAGTCCTTTAAAAAATGTCTTCGTTTCTTTTGAGTTAAAGCATTTGTACCTTTTCATTTTTTATTTCTCAAGGCATTATCTCTGGTGTTTATTTACTGTTGTGCCTTCTAACTTCTCTTTTCTAAAATAAATTTTTCATTTTTTTTTAAACAATTTTTTTATTTGAGTATAGTTGATGTACAATGTTATATTAGTTTCAAGTGTACAGTATAGGGATTCCACATCACTCTTTCATTCCTAATTCTTTTTGAGTTCTGTTACTGATTCTAATACATGTTGAACTTCATGTCTTGTGTAGTTTTCTTCATGTCCTTTAGCTCACTTTATGTATGCAGTCATTTTAATCTATTTTGAACATATTGTTTGGCATGCTTTTATTTTGTACAGGATATTATTCTGCTCTTTTTTGTCTTCTAGAAACTTTGTGAAATATTTGGACTTTATAACTTTTTATGGCAATTTAATTTTTCTGGACGTTTAGAAGGAGCTTGGTTCTGATAACTTTTCTAACTCCACAGAACTCTCCTGTCATTCTCTCATGGTGTGACAAAATGTAGGTGGCTTGTCTAAGATTTCTTGTCTCTGTTCCCCTCCCCCACTTTGAGCTAGACTCTCTTTCATGTGCTCAATTTTGATTTCACTCCTCCAGTGTGGGGCCTGTCCCACGAGAAGCCCTGAAATTCAGTTTCAAGAGTTCAGAGTGCAGACGCTACCCAACTGCTTGAGGCCTTCTTATTGTGAGTGTCTTCACTTTAGAAATAAAGAGATTCAGAGTAAGGAAACCCTTGCCCGGCTCAGCTCCTGTTCCCAAACTGGCCCATTCGACTTTCCAGTGAATTCCTGGTGGTGCTATTAGGGTTCTTCTATTTTCAGGTCTGGCGGGTGCCCTGTTGCTTCCATCTGTGTTCTCCCACACAGATGCTGGAATCACATGGGTTTTGTCACTGTTGATGGTTTGTTGTCACTCTCTTGTATTTGGAGTTTGTAAAGATGTCTTGTCACTGAGAGTTCTTCTATGGGCTCCCATATGTTTTGGTTTTGTTACTTAGTTTCTCTAGCTCCTTTTATACAGAGAATCTAGGAAGATCCCGAAGCTAGTCTTCTGTGTGCCTTGATACCATCTTTCAGACACTCTTGAAATACGCTGTTACTTCAGTTTTCATTCCAGCAATTTCTTCTAGGTTTTCTTTTTTTCCTACTTCTCTTACCCCACTTTTACAGTTTTCTAGACTTCTCTTTCTATCAGTCTCTCAATTGGGGTTTCCCATAACCCTTTGCTCTTTTAACTCTATGGATTCCCTATGGTCCCTCTGGGAGTTTGCACATAATCTGACAGCTGCCATTGCCACCTAAATCCTGTTAACTCCCAAACCTGTATTTCCAGTGATGACCTGCCTCTGAGCCTCAGAAGCATATATTCAGTTGCCAGTTAGGTCACCCCATTTGGATGTCTTTCAGGTCCCCCCATATTCAGTGTATTCATAATGGAATTAATCATCTTATTCCAGATAGCCTTCTTCTCCTCCTTGTTTCTTGGTCAGTAGCAAGCACCGTATTCTTCAGTTTGCTCAAGCCATCAATCTCTCATTTCCTCTTTCTTGTCCCAAACCAGTTATTCCTTAAAGTTATCTCCTAAGTATTTCTCAATGTGTCAGTTTCTCTCTGCTGTCTCTGCCACCCTCACACAGACCATCATCACCCATTTCCTGGAATCGTGCCATATTTTCCCAAGTGCTCTCCTGGCCTCCAGAATTGCCCTCTAGCAACAGGCATTGGAGTTAGAAGTGTTTCTTCCTATTTCTTGCTTGTCTCCGTCTTATTCTTGCCTTCTGGGACCTTGACTAGAATAAAGTTTGGGAGGATGGGTAAGAAAACAGGTAGAACTGGAGTTCTGTAGAATGATGTCACCAGAGGGACACAACTAGGTAAATCGACTTCACTAAAAAAAAAATCAATTTCTGTGTTCAGAAGCTATGGAGGAGAAAAAATACAAATGGGCTATATTATATAATGGCTTCATTGCCTCTTATGACATATAATTAGAACTGTTCAAGTCACTTAATGGATCACTAACAGAAATGAAGCAACAGCAGTAGACTTGGGGAGCTATGTGACATTCAGGTTCACGAGAGCTGGAAGCAAGATAAGATCTCCTAGTCCCCATTATTACTTTTTTTCTGATTTCTTTCAAAAATTAGAATGTACATTTTTTCTGCCATTTACTATTGCATTTTAAAATTTTTCAAAAGGCAGTGTTACGATTAGTTAACTATTGCCTATCACTAACTCATTAACCAGGTTCCCAAGACTGGACTATTGTAAATTGGGGACTTTCTCTCCAAAGCTGTCCTCATGTGTATTTCTTTCCAACTCCTGCTCATCTTCCATGCAGACCCCTACCTTTTTGTACTCCCTCCCTCTTCCTGTCCTCATTTTCATCCATGTTGCTGCTCCTTTGTCCCCTCACATCAGCTCCCTCCTGCCTCACACTCTTCCCTGTGTGTGTGTCTTTAAAGATTTAGTTATTTATTTGAGAGAGAGAGAGAGAGAGAACAAGAGGGGGAAGATGGAGAGGGAGAGAGAGAATCTTCAAGCAGACTCCAGGCTGAGTGTGGAGCCCAACATAGGTCTCGATCTCAGGACCCTGAGATCAGGACCTGAGCTGAAACCAAGAGTTGGAGGCTTAACCACCCAGGTCCCCCTTCCCTGTACGTTTCTGGTCTTTGGTAACATCTCTGGCTTTCCAACATGTCTTCACACAGAGTTGAGCATCCTGTACTGGACAATGGTTCCTGGAATCCTGTTACTGCTGACATTGTAGGTTAAAACAGACTTTTTTTTTTTTTTTTACATCTAGTAACCCAATCTGGGCTTCCTACAGTTGGAAGACAGCTGGGATTTGGGGTGCAAGTGGGGAGTGTGTATGTCTGGGGGTGGGGAATGGCCATGATTTAACCTTTATTTGTGGCAGGGCTGGCTCTGGTGGTGTTTGTCTGGTAATGAGTCTCTACACAGCCCGACCTGATGTGCCAGGAGACCCTGCTGGGAGCCCTGCTGTTCTTTGTTGCTCCAGGAATGAAAACCAGAGGGACTGATGTTTCTTCTCCTTCTTAACACATGAGGACTTGAGTCAACCAAGGGGGAAAAAAATCAGCAAATTTCAAAGTGTCCTCTCTTCCTTGAGACACATTGCATGTATTTTACATAGAAAATTTTCTGTATTTCTTCATCGGTTAGCACATGATGGCCATTCAGAGTTGTCACTTTCTCTGCCTGCAGTCCCTGTGGTGACGAGAAGTAGGTTACTGAGAAGTCAATTAACGCCTCCAGCTGATTAGAAAGGTTAAGTCTACAAACTAAATGGAGAAAATGGAGAATGCATTCTTGAAACAAGAGGGTGTGCTGATCATTAAGAAAGCAAACATAGGAGCAAAGGACTCTGAGAAACTGCCTCTGCTTCCAGTGTAGACAAAACCTTCCCACCCACTTCCTGCTTCAGGCTAGCTTCTGTCGCTATCCACAGAAAGCAACCTAGAAGGATCTCTGCTGGACAGTATTCACCCCAGGCAGCCCACTTGTCAGAGTAAGAAAGAGAGAGGTTAGTCTTCCCCAGCTAGTTTCTCCCAAAGGGTCTTGGCCTTTGTTTCAGAGTTTTAAAACCCTGGATTTCGAAGTTGATAGAACATAGTCCCAGTGACCTCCTACTGTGTTTGCAAACCTGGCAATTAAAAAATGAAACAAAACCCAGTCTGCTGTGAGGGGTGTCTTCAGGCTATCATTTGGCACGTCTCCCTGCATTCTTTGATACTGAAGGAGATCCAAATGTTCATTATGAATGCTGGTCAGAACAAGCTAGACTGAAGCAGAGAAAATGACTTTAACCACCGAACCTTCGTTGGTGTGACAGCATCTGTGAATCAGTCTCAAAATAGTGTGGTGAAGGGAATGAACAGTAGCGTGAGGAGTCCGTGGAGGGAGCGGTAGGCAGACACTGGAAGACAGACCCAAAAGCCTTTTTCTAGAGCCCATGTTTTCTCTAATTGCCTCTCTGCCTGGTTTTCATGGAAAACTTCCTGTGGGAAATGTCTTAGCAGAGAACCGAGGCCATCAGCCTCACAATTCATCCTATCGGTAACATTGACTGAAGAAAACTTAAAATGTACGCATGCTTAGGCTGTCTATTTTAATCAGTTTCGCTAGACCCCTGCTTAACCATGCACATTGGTTCGCCAGCTTGATCCATCTTGAGAACACCTGCAAATGACCTTGTCCCCTGACCTGAGGGTTGGCCGAAGGTCAGGGATCAAAGGATGGCACTGACAATTGTGTTCAGGTGGGGCTGCCGGCGTTTGTGGACACACCATCTTAAAGTATGTATAAACTGCCAAGACTTCTGGTCCTCTCTATCATCCATTCATTTTCCAGCCCTCATCAGTGAACCTCCTTAAAAGAATTGCCTTTGCTGATCTTCCCACTTTCACGCCTCCCAGGCACTACTGCTCAACCTTCTGAGATCTGGCTCCTAGCCTGCATCCCTGCACACTGACATGTTGTCAGATTAAGGGCGTGTGTTCCCTCCTTATCTGGTTGTGCATGGTAACCCACTCCCTTCACTTCGAATCTCTGCTTTTCTGCTTCCCCCATGCAGCTCTGACCACTTTGTCTCCATGTCCTGTGGAAGGCTTTGTTTCCTGCTGGTCGTTATAGCTGGTGATACCTTATTCTAGCACCAACCTGGTGTTTTTTTTCTCCTCTCGTTATCTCTCTACAGTAATGCCCATTCTCATGTGTACAGCCACCTTCTGGATGCTGGTGAATCCCAAATCTGTCTAGCACAGAATTTTCTCCTGAAGTTCAGCCATTTACTAAGTGACGATGGAGCTAATGCTCTAACTTCCAGCTGGGCATCAACTCCACTACAGCTAAACTCCACTGGTCCCATACCAACATCCTCATCTTCATGGGCTCCTTGTATTTCCTCTAGGTCGGCAGTCTCTCCTAGGCAACAAAACGTGGGAGCAGCCTTGACTCTCCCTCCCTCTTCTTCTCCCACAGAAAATAAAGCTCCTTAATATGCTCTATGTGTCCCTCTGCCATCTGGTCCCTGCATCCCCTCAAGTCTCACCTCTGTCTTTCACACTTGAAGGGCACTGAAATCCTTGTGTTCTGCACACACTGATTACTTTGCACTTTTCTGCTTTTGCTCACACTGTTCCTCTACCTGGAAAGTCTTTTTTTCTGTTCCTCCTCACCATTTTGATATTCTCATGCTTTAGGAACGACTTCAAGTCCTACCTCCTTACAAAGTGTTTTTGCAGTTCTATCCTCCCTGCTCCCCAAACCCATCTGGTATGGGATCCTAGGAGATCCCATAACTTGCATGTTTCTTTTTTGCCTAAATGGACAATAATGGCTTGTGATGTTTCCATCTCTCTCTCTCACTAGATCTTGAATTCCTTGGGGTCAGAATCTGTTGCTTTCATCTTTGGATGATCAAAGCCAAGTGCAATGCCTGAACAAGGCAGCACTCCATTAGTGATTGCTGAATGACCAAATCTGTGACCATCTTTGGTTGTTAGTTTCTTTAGGGAACTTAAAGGATCGGAAAGAGGAAAGACTAGGAAAGATATGAAAGAACACATCTTTTGCCATTGCCTCTGATTGTAAGTGTGATTGCTTTAAGAGAAGCACCAACTGAGGTGGCAACGCAAAGGAAGGAATTGAAGGTAGTCAGGATGTGAAATGGGCAGGCGAGGGTTTAGGCAATGCACTAAGGAAGGCCTGGCATTTAAGTGGGAACTTGAGTACAGCAAGAGTTCCGTCTAGCTAGTAGAAATGGACTCTGGAGCACCATCGAATGCGGGTCCTCTTCTGTGTGTAATAAGACACATAAACAGCAATGAAAAATGTAGTTGTTTGGAAAAAAGGGTGACTTATCTCTTGCTCATTACAGTATCATCAGCTAGTGAAGTACAAGTTTTTATTTAGGGGTGGCACTTTGGAGAGGGAATCACCATGAGAAAAGAGGGAAAAGTAGTAGGAAACACCCTAGGGAGAAACTCACACAATTAAATAGAAGGATATCCTCTCCCTTTCATCTCTAGGCAGGGGGCAAGTATACTCAGTTCAACTCATAAGCCAGATCGCCTTGCTCTCTGAGAGATGGCCAGTGCTCTCAGCACCAAGGAACCAGCAGGAAGCTACCACCCATCAGAGGTACAAAATGGGCTTCTCTCCTGACTCACCCATGTGGTCATGGACACTGAAGCAGTTGGCTCCCTTGTTTTTGTTTTCTAAGGGGGAATACGTCTTCAATAAGCTGAAGTCATTGGAGAGAAAGAAAATGTCATCCCAGGCAAGGAGTAACAAGAACCTGAAAGGGGACAAGTATAGGCGGTAAGTCATCCAGCCTGCAGAGCTGGTAAAAACAGGAAGTACAACTGGAAAGTTGTGTTAAGTGAAATGGTATGGTATTTGAACTCTAGAATTTTCCGCCTATGCTCTATGTATAAGCATGTATTCCACAGACCTGTCTGTGAATATCCAGAGTCCCTGGGGGCAGGTAAAAGGGTCGCTGGGCAGGAGGTCAGAATTAGGGCCATGGCCACCGTGTCACTGCAGCTGAGGCCTGCAACGAGTCAGGTGGGGACACCGCTACTATCTGCACTAAACAGTCTGTTGGGTTGGGACCCTCCTGCTCCAGCCCCAGGGGGGTGGATGGCTCCTGGAAAGGCAACACAGCTCTTGCCTCTGATGCTCCCCACGGGTCCATCTTTTCATCTTTAGCTCCTCATTCAGTCTCTGGTGACTACATTTGATGGCTCAAGCCTTGGTTAGGGGCTCAAGCTATCTCCAGTAGACCCCTAGTGTTTCCTGCCCTGCTTGGGGGGTGACTTAGCCACTCAGGAAAACACATAAGGTAAGGGATTTCCTGAAATATGGACTAGGAGGCTTAAAAAAAAATTTTTTTTAAGGACAAATTTCAACATAGTCTTATTTAAGTCAAACTTCTATCTTGTTATAATAGTTCATTCCCTTGCTAAGAGTAAGGTTGGAAATTGGAGTAATATATTGCATCAATTATATATTAACTCAATAATATTACAATCTATTTTTGGTGTTACAGCCAGGGAGTCTCCAATCTCAGAATGAGTTTCACAAATTTTACTTAAAAATTAGTCTGGAACTCATCTTTTCCAAAGAAGTAAATTTTTTTGCACGTAGTTTTCTGGGCCAGGAAACAAAGTTGGATTTAACTCTAAATATACCTTAGGTATAGTATAAAAATATTCACTTACATGTCAGTGGCTTTTCAAACACACTTTTTATTCGTTTCTCTTCTGCAATCATTTCTTAATTCATTTTATGTAGTATGTCTGGGACTATATAGTCCCTGAGTTCTTTGCCTGTTCCAAAGTATTTATGTCATTATATATGAAAGACAGCTTGAGTGGGTATATAATTCTTGATCATGTTCCCTTTCGTCAAGGATTTTGGGGCAAAACTTTTGTGGCATCTTTTCCCCTTGATATTTTTACTTGCATATTAAAGATTCCTTATTTTTTAAGTCCAGCAGTATTATTAATTGGCTATCCAATGTCTGCTACTTCAACTTTCTTCCTTCACCCTCAAATTATCTTCCACAGTTTCCCTTCCTCTTCAAAAAAAAGACTGAAGTTCAGCGTCGGGCTGACTCTCCAGCGCCATCTTCTTGTGCCTACTTCTGACCCCACACCTCCAGTTATCCTCTCTGTCATATGAATGTCCAGCTCCCTTTCTCCTGGGCCCCTTTCTTCTGGGTAATCATTAAAAACATTATTTTCTCATCATTAGAAACATTATTTTTCCTTTTATCCTGCTCAACCTACAGGCTACTGTTTGTCTCCCCACTCCCTTTGCATCACCACCAAACTCATTAAAAGGAAAATGTCAAATCATTATCTAAATAATGAGATCTGGCTACCCATTCATTCATCAGACCCCTTCAGTTCTGCTTTAGCATTTCTCCCCTACATGATTGAAAGCTTCCTCATTAAACTAGAGGTTCCTCAAAGCTCAGGGTCCCTCATACATCCCAGCTCCTAACACAGTGCACAATGCTTGCTATATTTGTGTTTGTGTGTGTGCCTGAATCCTTAAAGGTATTTATTCAAACTTCAGATCTACTGCAGAATTCTCTGTGGCTACCCACTTTAATTAGCTTGACATTAGCTGGCCTAATAGGCAAAGAATTAAAAAGTGAGCATATGAGAAGAGGAAAACCAGTATATTGCAGAAGAGAGGCTTGTTTTGCTATAAACTCATCCATCACCAATTGCATTTATAAAATCTGTTGGAGGATATGGAAGAAAACTAAAAAAATAAGCAATTAAATCAAGACCTCCAACTCCATCCCACCCCATCTCTGCTTTCTTGTCTACATTCTTCCTGGAGAACAAATAGACTTGTAGAGCTTTAGTTGTCCTCTTGATTTAGGCAGATGATTCCCCAAATTATACCCCTAACCTGTCATAGGGGCATTCAAAATGTCATAGGGGCATTCAAAACCTTCTCCACTTTTCTATCTGACATCCTTGTTTGGCAGTATTAAATCTAACTACATTAGATTTTCAACCTCAGACTCTCTCTCTCTCTTTTTTTAAGATTTACTTATTTGAAAGAGAGAGACAGCGTAAATGGGGGGAGGGGGTGGCAGAAGGAGAGGGAGAGAGAGAATCCCAAGCAGACTCCATGCCCAGAATGGAGCCTGATGCAGTGCTCAATCCCATGACCCTGAGATCATGACCCGAGCTGAAATCAAGAGTTGGACACTTAACCAACGAAGCCATCCAGGTGCCCCAACCTCAAACTGTTACAAAACAATTTCTATCTTCCTTTTGATTCCTTTATTTTCATGGCCATTTTTATTGGCCTCCTGTTTCTCAAGCCCCTTAACTTCTTCCAACTTGTCTATCAGGACAATCACTTGCCAGGTTATTTCTTCTTCTATTGGTAACAGTCCTCAAATCAGTTCTGTCCTTCCTATTCTCAAAGCTATTAAGGTTTTAGGTCTTTATTTCTCCTTGGCCTAGATATTCAAACAACATTTCCCTGTATCTCCTGTCTATCCATCTTCCCAACCATTGTATACACACTGCCAGCAGAATAGGATTCTCAAAAATATTTAGTGGCTCTCTATTACCACCAATAAAGAAAAAAAAAAACCCAGAAAACAAAAGCAACAACAAAATAAAATATTCCTTTTGGTTCCCAAGGAATTCTACAATATGATCTCATCTTATTTTTCTATCCATAACTCTAAACCATACTAGATTCAATGTTCTGACCCTTCTCTGGGCTCTGTATCTGTGCCACGTTCCAGGATTTCTCTGATGTTGTGTACTCCTCAACTCGACGTTAGGCTAAGAACTAAAGTTTTTCATTCTAAAAGGGCAGCCAGTAAATTAATGGGGGAGAAAAAAGAACACAATGAAACACACTCTCCACCTAGTTCCCTATCCTCTGCCCCAGAGCCTCACTGCCATTTCTGCCCCATACATGGCAACAAGGTCTCTGCTCCTCTCTCCCCAGGGATTTCCCTCCATTTCTGTGTTAGGTTTCAAGCTTTCTCTTACTTCTCTGGCATCCCTCTCTTTGGGGTCATGGGAAAGAGCCAGCAGCCTCTGTTACTTCTTTTTCACATATATTTGTGCCAATAACCTGAATGTCTCTCCCAGGAAAAACTAATCCTATCATAATAAATGTACTTCTTATCACTGATATTCAATAATTTAGTAAGGAACTTTTACAGATACGCTCAGGTTTCTGGAAGTTGTTAAAAATTCAGTAGAACTATTATGAAGAGTATTAATATATAAATGGTCATTAAGACAGGGTTTAGCTCCCACCACTAAGTGACAGAAAGGCAGTAAGCCTGGTGAAGCATTTAAAAATCAGAAAGAGCCTTGAGCAGTGTATAAATATCAACAAAGAATTGCTCACACGTTTTCATATCGTCAACAAGCAAGCAGGCAGAACTCACCCACATCTTCTATAGGAGAAACATAACAAAGATGGGTTTTCTGACAGCCTAGAGTTTTCAGAAAGAATAAAGGGCAGTGACTGCCTGCCTTTACTAAGCATGAACACGTATGTGCCTGGTAGAGTTAATGAGAGAAAACACACATCTTCCATCCTTCCATCATTTTTAGAAAAGCAAAACTGCTACATTATTAAGGTCATTTAAAAAAGATTGCTACATATCCTTTTTTTATTAAGTTCCATTAGCCAACATATAGTACATCACTAGTTTTTGATGTAGTGTTCAGTGATTCATTAGTTGTGTATAACACTCAGTGCTCATCAGATCACATGTCCTCCTTAGCACTCATCCCCTAGTCACCCCATCCCTCCATCCCCCCCTCTGTAACCCTCAATTTGTTTCCCAGAGTCCAGAGTCTCTCATGGTTTGTTTTCCTCTCTGATTTCTTCCTGTTCAGTTTTCCCTCCCTTCTCTGATGATCCTCTGTACTATTCCTTATGTTCCACATATGAGTGAAACCATATGATAGTTGTCTTTCTCTGATTGACTTATTTCAGTATATTTTCTTTTAAGACAATTGTCCCCAATTGTTTTCTTTGAGAACGACACTTGGGCTTTTTAGGGATCTTTTGTTGTCTATTTTTGCCTTCTCTCTTTGAGCTGTGAAATCAGAAAACACACAGAATGGAGGAAAACAATGGAGGTGAAGCTGGCTGATGCAGGCAGCTGTCGCAGGAGCGTGTGGCCTTCGAACAGGAAGTTGTCTTTTCCCATTGCACCAAAAAAAGAGCAATGCAAGTGAACTCAATGGCAAGGCTATCCCAGACATGCCAGATTGCTAAAAATTTGCCTTGCTTGCTTTCCAGGTTGTCCTAATAGTGGAAACATTTGAAAAGACACTGAAAGAGAAATTAAATCTCTATAGTTATCTGAAAAAAGAAACACTTAGAAATGTCTATTCAGCTGCTACAACATGAATGATAAAGAAATCTATTAATAACAAAGTATTCTGAACACAAAATATACTTCTCAAATACCCAGAAAAGAATCCATAATCTCCATTTTCATTATAGTGAAGTTAGAATGCAATTTGGACAAGTCAGTATTTTCTTAAGAGATGTAGTCAGGTTCCAAATGCCTCTCTCAGATAGAATTTTTGTGTATCCTTTCAAACTGAGTTTCTCAAGTAAATCCAAGTGATTTGTCTGCCTAGACATGGGTTTCTAACATATGTTGGGTTAAAACTCCATGCCTTTTTCCTTCACATTTTATTGTATTTTTATAACATGCAGGAAATATTCAACCATGCAGAGAAGTAGAAAGATTTTTATAACAAACACTGAAAATGCACCAAGATTCTACCGTTAAATTTTACCGAACTCACTTTATCACCTATCTGTCCAGTCCTGTAACCTCTCTAGAATATCACCATCCACACAGAAAGCTCGCTCATGCCATTCCCAATAAATCTCACCTCCTCTCCATAAAAGCAGCCTAGATTTTCATCTACCTTAGATGTAAAATTCACATTTAAATGCCACTTAATGACTTCTTGAATGCTTTTATCATTTTGAACTAGTTGGAAATTTACATAATCATTTTGATTTTTGAAAGCAATCTGTTTAATGAGGATTCGGTTTTCCAGACAAGCCAGTCAGAACCTGCATTCCATGGAGAATCCCCAACTTCAAATAGAACATATCTGGGTGGCACCACTTTGGGTGAGAGACTTCCATTCTTTGGGGGTCACTTCCTCATTTGTAAAGTGAAGATATAAAGACCAACTCTAAGCTCACCTCATGAGTGTTGTATGGGTGAGAAAGAGAAGCAGTTACAACTTCCCAAGCAATATGCTTCTTATCTGTAGCAATCGGACAAATCGAATTATTAATGGCAGGTTGAGAGTGCAGACTTAGAGATCATGTACCTTCTTAAATAAACATTGTGAGCTTTATTTCCTGGAAAATTTGGTAGAATTGCATAGTTGGTTCAGTGTGCTGTAGTCTCATTTTTCTCCTTTAAAGGCACTTTAAATTCTCACACTGGCAAAGCATGGGGAATGACTGACTGTTTTCACCAGAGGTCTTTAATAATAGTGTACTCTACTAACTCAAATAAATGTTTTCTTTACTTAATTTTTATTGTCAATTAAATGGTGGTTTACAAATAAAATAAAAGAACATTGTGGACTTTCCCTTATGAGCTAGTTTAAGTCATTTTTGGATCCTTGCCTCAAAACATCCACAAAAAGAACTGACAGCTGACCTTTGTGTCCAAAGCAATTTCCACCCTGCTAAGTTACTTTGAGTATCAAGTACATAAAGCATTCCAGACAAAAGGCAATCAGAAAGTGAATAAAATAACTCTTTTGTGTCTATGAAATATCCAAATAAACAGCTTTGAATTTTTAAATTCTCAAGTGGTGATCCTACTGATGGTATATGGCTATAAATAAAATTATGATGGGTATAGCAGTGATCTCAACTTGAGACATTCAATATAAAAGTCATGTTAATTGAAATTAAAATTTAATAAATTTACTATTTGCTTGAAGGTCCATATCATACTGTTCTTTAGGATGGAGAAAACTGAAGCAACTTAAATTTCCAATTATAAAGGAATGACTAAGTAATTTATGGGACATCATACAATAGGATATTATTGGGTAGCACGTTCACAGTTAGTAGACTCTGTGTAATATGCTTACAAGTCAGAGTGGGAAAATGTCACAACATACGCATTATAATATTAATACTGTTTGGGGCAAGATCTTGGGATCATGGTGTTTTTAATATTTTGATTTTCAAATCTCTTTCTTAAACTGCTTTGATTTATTTTTCTCAAGTTAACCACAATGCTTGTAATACACTGCATGATATTAAAAATGTCCCATTTTAAATTCTTCTAATTACAAAATAATATGACCTTTTATTGAAAATACACTGTAGGGGCGCCTGGGTGGCTCAGTGGGTTAAGCCGCTGCTTTCGGCTCAGGTCATGATCTCAGGGTCCTGGGATCGAGTCCCACATCGGGCTCTCTGCTCAGCAGGAAGCCTGCTTCCCTCTCTCTCTCTGCCTGCCTCTCCGTCTACTTGTGATCTCTCTCTGTCAAATAAATAAATAAAATCTTAAAAAAAAAAAAGAAAATACACTGTAGGCACATGTAATTTAGAAAATAAGATGGTATATTTAACACGCTGTTTTAAAACTCCCTTTTCCTTAATGCTATCTCTTGGACAGTGGCTCATGCCAATTCATTATATAACCATGTCATTTTAAAAAATGACTCCGCAGTATGCCATTGTATGGATAGAACAAAGTTTGCCTGTCAGACCCCATTTTTAGTATTTGAAGGCATGCTGCAGTGAAACATCACTTTATATCTTTAATTTCTGCGTACTTCTAGAAAGTCAATTCCTAATGACAGGAATTGCCTTTTTATAAAGAATGGAAAATAGATTGTTGGAAAAGATCAATTCATAATAACAGCAACACAGTGAGGGCAACAAAGCAACAACTATAATTCACATAAAATACTTAGAAATAAATTTAACAAGATATAAATAGACAAAAAAATATTATAAGCTGCTACTAAGGGGCATGTATTAATAAAGGGAGACACATTCTTTTTCTTAGCCAGAAAGACTCAATGTTATAAAAATATCATTAATATGTGATTTAAACTAGAAATTAAATTCACCAGGAAGATACTGTTTCATTCACAATACCTTTATGGTAAATGCTGAAATCTCTTGGAGGCAAGTCTCATTGAATTACTCTTCTCTTTCAGAATTTTACTGGCTGTTTTCCTTTCTTTCTAATTCCAAGTGAAATTTAGACTTGCCCTATGAACTCCGAAAAACATGTTGCTAGGGTTTTAACTACAATTACATGGAATTTATTAAGTTTATTCCCAGGTAGCCCATGACTTTTAGTTTTTTTGTTGCTCTTTACAAATTTTTTTCTTGTCTTTTTCCTAAATTTGGTGTTTCAACACGAAGCTTATTCAACATACTTTCATCATTTTCACAAAGCACCGATTACTCTGATCATTTTAACAAACAGGAAAGGGTGATGACTCTTTTCCAGTTACCATTTCATAGCTCTTGAGATGATCATTGTTTCCCATAGGGTCACTACTTGGATGTAGACGACCAGCTAAAAGGGAAACAAGTAGAAAAGCAAGATGGGGAAGGAGGCAGAAATGAGGAGCAACCAAAAGACCTGAATGTAAATCCTGGCTTTACCTTTAACTGGCATTGACCTTGGGCTCCTCTGTCAAGCTCTATGTCTTAATTTTCTTTTCTTTTTTTTTTTAAGATTTTATTTATTTATTTGACACAGAGAGAGAGAGATCACAAGTAGGCAGAGAGGCAGGCAGAGAGAGAGAGGGGGAAGCAGGCTCCCCGCTGAGCAGGGAGCCCGATGTGGGGCTCCATCCCAGGACCCTGAGATCATGACCTGAGCTGAAGGCAGAGGCTTAACCCACTGAGCCACCCAGGCACCCTGTCTTAATTTTCTTTTAGCTTTGTGGTCATCTATTTTCTTCCTCCTCCTTTTTAAATTTTTTTTTATTTTATTTTGGGGGCGCCTGGGTGGCTCAGTGGGTTAATAAGTTAATAAGTTTTTACTAAGTTAAAAACACAGCATTTTATTATATGCCCTCCAGGGTACAAAGAGCTTGGAAACCAGCTCCCTGAAGAGACAACAGAGTATTCAAGTAATGCGGTCCTTAATTCACGTCAGCATTACTCGTCTTTGGGTATCTCAACTAGGTGCCAGTTTCCATCTCTGGGTGGTGGTTTTGTAAGTCCTGGAGCAGGTTTGTGTGTCCAGGGTGCGGTTGCAGGAGGAGCCTGGCTTCCTTCTTCTCTGAAAGGGCTTACTCTTTAACCCAGTTTTCTCCTCTGTGGAATGTGGGTATTTTCATTTAACCTTCTGTGAGTGTCTGACCTGGTTGCAGGTGCACATTTGACCAAGCATCAGAGAGAATCAGAAACATGATGTTTTTGGAATCTGCAATTTTAAGGATTTAATGCCTGAGAATTACCTGGGATCTTGAAGAAGTAGGCCTGAGGTGGGACCCAAGGCTCTGCACTTCTTGTAAGCTCCTGGGTTGAGGACTGCATTGTTGTGCCAGAAACCACATTTTAAGTAGCAAAGGGCTAAATCAGCCTAGGAGAGGATGGAGAACAACCTGTTCCCTAAGCAGAATAGCCAGCTTGGGCAATCTTGCCACAGCTGGTCAGAGTCACCTAATCGGGCAGCAACAGGTCAGAAATATAATCAATTTCTTTCATGTCATTCAAATGGCCCTGGAGCATTTTCTTCCCCTCCCCAGCAAAATGACTCAATACAGAACAGCTCCTGCTGTCATATATCTCAAAGAGGATAATCAAGAACAAGGTTTTTAGGCAATCAGCAGAGGAAAAAAATTGTGGAAAAAACCAAACACCCACATGTTTGCCAGTCAGAGTAGAGAAATCAGGGAACTGCTCTGAGGGACAAGTACAAATGTCTTTACCTTTGTCTTTACCATTCCTCAAATTTTAATTTTTTAATTTCCCCCAATTTTATTTTATTTTATTTTGTTTTAATTTATTTCATTTAATTTCATTTTTGTTTTGTTTTATTTTAATAGAAATTGGGGTGTTTATGATTAATGATTTGGTCAGCTCTGACAACAATACAGAGTAAAAATGATCTCAAATTCTAACATTCAGATACAACCCCTGCTAATATCTTGAAGAATTTCAGTGTGTCTGACTCACCACATGTGCGCACACACACACACACACACACACCATATTTGATTTTACATCACTAACTGCATTCTTCACGTTGTATTGCAAATTGACAGTTTTTACAAAAATAAGCTTACTTATCCAATATCCCTAAGTCTTAATCAACTAGCACTTTTTTAAAAAATATTTTATTCATTTATTTTTTTATTGTAGAAGGGAGTGGGGGAGAAGGAGAGGAAGAGAATCTCAAGCAGACTCTTACGCTACGCAGAGCCCGATCCTGGGCTCGATCTCTTGACCCCGAGAGCAGGGCTGGAGCTGAAACCAAGAGTTGAATGCTTGACCAGCGGGGCCATCCATGCTCCCATATGCCAACACTTCTAACAGCTGCTCAAAGTTTCATGGTATTGGTGCAGTAGAAGCATGTTGTTTTTTCCCCCCAAATTAGAAGATACATTTTATTTATTTTTTTTTTTAATTTTTTAATTTTTTTTAAGCATAACAGTATTCATTATTTTTGCACCACACCCAGTGCTCCATGCAATCCGTGCCCTCTACAATACCCACCACCTGGTGCCCCCAACCTCCCAACCCCCACCCCTTCAAAATTCTCAGATCGTTTTTCAGAGTCCATAGTCTCTCATGGTTCACCTCCCCTTCCAATTTCCCTCAACTCCCTTCTCCTCTCCATCTCCCCTTGTCCTCCATGCTATTTGTTATGCTCCACAAATAAGTGAAACCATATGATAATTGACTCTCTCTGCTTGACTTATTTCACTCAGCATAATCTCTTCCAGTCCCGTCCATGTTGCTACAAAACTTGTGGATTCATCCTTTCTTTCTTTTTTTTTTTTTTTTTTTTTTTTTTTTACAGCTTTATAAACATATATTTTTATCCCCAGGGGTACAGGTCTGCGAATCGCCAGGTTTACACACTTCACAACACTCACCATAGCACATACCCTCCCCGATATCCATAACCCCACCCCCTCTCCCAACCCCCTCCCCCCATCAACCCTCAGTTTGTTTTGTGAGATTAAGAGTCACTTATGGTTTGTCTCCCTCCCAATCCCATCTTGTTTCATTTACTCTTCTCCTACCCCCTCGACCCCCCATGTTGCATCTCCTCTCCCTCATATCAGGGAGATCATATGATAGTTGTCTTTCTCCGATTGACTTATTTCGCTAAGCATGATACCCTCTAGTTCCATCCACGTCGTCGCAAATGGCAAGATTTCATTTCTTTTGATGGCTGCATAGTATTCCATTGTGTATATATACCACATCTTCTTTATCCATTCGTCTGTAGATGGACATCTAGGTTCTTTCCATAGTTTGGCTATTGTAGACATTGCTGCTATAAACATTCGGGTGCACGTGCCCCTTCGGATCACTATGTTTGTATCTTTAGGGTAAATACCCAGCAGTGCAATTGCTGGGTCATAGGGTAGTTCTATTTTCAACATTTTGAGGAACCTCCATGCTGTTTTCCAGAGTGGTTGCACCAGCTTGCATTCCCACCAACAGTGTAGGAGGGTTCCCCTTTCTCCGCATCCTCGCCAGCATCTGTCATTTCCTGACTTGTTAATTTTAGCCATTCTGACTGGTGTGAGGTGATATCTCATGGTGGTTTTGATTTGTATTTCCCTGATGCCGAGTGATATGGAGCACTTTTTCATGTGTCTGTTGGCCATCTGGATGTCTTCTTTGCAGAAATGTCTGTTCATGTCCTCTGCCCATTTCTTGATTGGATTATTTGTTCTTTGGGTGTTGAGTTTGCTAAGTTCTTTATAGATTTTGGACACTAGCCCTTTATCTGATATGTCATTTGCAAATATCTTCTCCCATTCTGTCAGTTGTCTTTTGGTTTTGTTCACTGTTTCCTTTGCTGTGCAAAAGCTTTTGATCTTGATAAAATCCCAAAAGTTCATTTTTGCCCTTGCTTCCCTTGCCTTTGGTGATGTTCCTAGGAAGATGTTGCTGCGGCTGACGTCGAAGAGGTTGCTGCCTGTGTTCTCCTCGAGGATTTTGATGGATTCCTTTCTCACATTGAGATCCTTCATCCATTTTGAGTCTATTTTCGTGTGTGGTGTAAGGAAATGATCCAATTTCATTTTTCTGCATGTGGCTGTCCAATTTTCCCAACACCATTTATTGAAGAGGCTGTCTTTGTTCCATTGGACATTCTTTCCTGCTTTGTCGAAGATGAGTTGACCATAGAGTTGAGGGTCCATTTCTGGGCTCTCTATTCTGTTCCATTGATCTATGTGTCTGTTTTTGTGCCAGTACCATGCTGTCTTGATGATGACAGCTTTGTAATAGAGCTTGAAGTCCGGAATTGTGATGCCACCAACTTTGGCTTTCTTTTTCAATATTCCTTTGGCTATTCGAGGTCTTTTCTGGTTCCATATAAATTTTAGGATTATTTGTTCCATTTCTTTGAAAAAAATGGATGGTATTTTGATAGGAATTGCATTAAATGTGTAGATTGCTTTAGGTAGCATAGACATTTTCACAATATTTATTCTTCCAATCCAGGAGCATGGAACATTTTTCCATTTCTTTGTGTCTTCCTCAATTTCTTTCATGAGTACTTTATAGTTTTCTGAGTATAGATTCTTAGTCTCTTTGGTTAGGTTTATTCCTAGGTATCTTATAGTTTTGGGTGCAATTGTAAATGGGATGGACTCCTTAATTTCTCTTTCTTCTGTCTTGTTGTTGGTGTAGAGAAATGCAAGTGATTTCTGTGCATTGATTTTATATCCTGACACTTTACTGAATTCCTGTACAAGTTCTAGCAGTTTTGGAGTGGAGTCTTTTGGGTTTTCCACATAGAGTATCATATCATCTGCGAAGAGTGATAGTTTGACTTCTTCTTTGCCGATTTGGATGCCTTTAATTTCCTTTTGTTGTCTGATTGCTGAGGCTAGGACTTCTAGTACTATGTTGAATAGCAGTGGTGATAACGGACATCCCTGCCGTGTTCCTGACCTTAGCGGAAAAGCTTTCAGTTTTTCTCCATTGAGAATGATATTTGCGGTGGGTTTTTCATAGATGGCTTTGATAATATTGAGGTATGTGCCGTCTATCCCTACACTTTGAAGAGTTTTGATCAGGAAGGGATGCTGTACTTTGTCAAATGCTTTTTCAGCATCTATGGAGAGTATCATATGGTTCTTGTTCTTTCTTTTATTAATGTGTTGTATCACATTGATTGATTTGCGGATGTTGAACCAGCCTTGCAGCCCTGGAATAAACCCCACTTGGTCGTGGTGAATAATCCTTTTAACGTACTGTTGAATCCTATTGGCTAGTATTTTGGCGAGAATTTTTGCATCTGTGTTCATCAAGGATATTGGTCTGTAGTTCTCTTTTTTGTTGGGATCCTTGTCTGGTTTTGGGATCAAGGTGATGCTGGCCTCATAAAATGAGTTTGGAAGTTTTCCTTCTATTGCTATTTTTTGGAACAGTTTCAGGAGAATAGGAATTAGTTCTTCTTTAAATGTTTGGTAGAATTCCCCCGGGAAGCCGTCTGGCCCTGGGCTTTGGTTTGTTTGGAGATTTTTGATGACTGTTTCAATCTCCTTACTGGTTATGGGTCTGTTCAGGCTTTCTATTTCTTCCTGGTTCAGTTGTGGTAGTTTATATGTCTCTAGGAATGCATCCATTTCTTCCAGATTGTCCAATTTGTTGGCGTAGAGTTGCTCATAGTATGTTCTTATAATTGTCTGTATTTCTTTGGTGTTCGTTGTGATCTCTCCTCTTTCATTCATGATTTTATTTATTTGGGTCCTCTCTCTTTTCTTTTTGATAAGTCTGGCCAGGGGTTTATCAATCTTATTAATTCTTTCAAAGAACCAGCTCCTAGTTTCGTTGATTTGTTCTATTGTTTTTTTGGTTTCTATTTCATTGATTTCTGCTCTGATCTTTATGATTTCTCTTCTCCTGCTGGGTTTAGGGTTTCTTTCTTGTTCTTTCTCCAGCTCCTTTAGGTGTAGGGTTAGGTTGTGTACCTGAGACCTTTCTTGTTTCTTGAGAAAGGCTTGTACCGCTATATATTTTCCTCTCAGGACTGCCTTTGTTGTGTCCCACAGATTCTGAACTGTTGTGTTTTCATTATCATTTGTTTCCATAATTTTTTTCAATTCTTCTTTGATTTCCTGGTTGACCCATTCATTCTTTAGAAGGATGCTGTTTAGTCTCCATGTATTTGGGTTCTTTCCAAATTTCCTCTTGTTATTGAGTTCTAGCTTTAGAGCATTGTGGTCTGAAAATATGCAGGGAATGATCCCAATCTTTTGATACCAGTTGAGACTTGATTTAGGACCAAGAATGTGATCTATTCTGGAGAACGTTCCATGTGCACTAGAGAAGAATGTGTATTCTGTTGCTTTGGGATGAAATGTTCTGAATATATCTGTGATGTCCATCTGGTGCAGTGTGTCATTTAAGGCCTTGATTTCCTTGTTGATCTTTTGCTTGGATGATCTGTCCATTTCAGTGAGGGGAGTGTTAAAATCCCCTACTATGATTGTATTCTTGTCGATGTGTTTCTTTGATTTTGTTATTAATTGGTTTATATAGTTGGCTGCTCCCACGTTAGGGGCATAGATATTTAAAATTGTTAGATCTTCTTGTTGGACAGTTCCTTTGAGTATGATATAGTGTCCTTCCTCATCTCTTATTATAATCTTTGGCTTAAAATCTAATTGATCTGCTATAAGGATTGCCACTCCTGCTTTCTTCTGATGTCCATTAGCATGGTAAATTCTTTTCCACCCCCTCACTTTAAACCTGGAGGTGTCTTCGGGTGTAAGATGAGTTTCTTGTAGGCAACATATAGATGGTTTTTGTTTTTTTATCCATTCTGATACCCTGTGTCTTTTGATTGGGGCATTTAGCCCATTAACATTCAGGGTAAGTATTGAGAGATATGAATTTAGTGCCATTGTATTGCCTGTAAGGTGACTGTTATTGTATATTGTCTCTGTTTCTTTCTGATCTACTACTTTGAGGGTCTCTCTTTGCTTAGAGGACCCCTTTCAATATTTCCTGTAGAGCTGGTTTGGTATTTGCAAATTCTTTCAGTTTTTGTTTGTCCTGGAAGCTTTTAATCTCTCCGTCTATTTTCAATGATAGCCTAGCTGGATATAGTATTCTTGGCTGCATGTTTTTCTCATTTAGTACTCTGAATATATCATGCCAGCTCTTTCTGGCCTGCCAGGTCTCTGTGGATAAGTCTGCTGCCAATCTAATATTTTTACCATTGTACGTTACAGACTTCTTTTCCCGGGCTGCTTTCAGGATCTTTTCTTTGTCACTAAGACTTGTCAATTTTACTATTAGGTGACGGGGTGTAGACCTATTCTTATTGATTTTGAGGGGGGTTCTCTGAACCTCCTGGATTTTGATGCTTGTTCCCTTTGCCATATTGGGGAAATTCTCTCCAATAATTCTCTCCAATATACCTTCTGCTCCCCTCTCTGTTTCCTCTTCTTCTGGAATCCCAATTATTCTAATGTTGTTTCGTCTTATGGTGTCACTTATCTCTCGAATTCTCCCCTCGTGGTCCAGTAGCTGTTTGTCCCTCTTTTGCTCAGCTTCTTTATTCTCTGTCATTTGGTCTTCTATATCGCTAATTCTTTCTTCTGCCTCATTTATCCTAGCAGTGAGAGCCTCCATTTTTGATTGCACCTCATTAATAGCTTTTTTGATTTCAACTTGGTTAGATTTTAGTTCTTTTATTTCTCCAGAAAGGGCTTTTATATCTCCCGAGAGGGTTGCTTTAATATCTTCCATGCCTTTTTCAAGCCCGGCTAGAACCTTGAGAATCATCATTCTGAACTCTATATCTGACATATTACCAATGTCTGTATTGATTAGGTCCCTAGCCTTTGGTATTGCCTCTTGTTCTTTTTTTTGTTGTGAAGTTTTCCGCCTTGTCATTTTGTCCAGATAAGAGTTTATGAAGGAGCAAGTAAAATACTAAAAGGGTGGCAACAACCCCAGGAAAATATGCTTTAGCCAAATCAGAAGAGATCCTGAATTGTGAGGGGGGAGAAAGGGGATAAAAAGGGGTTCAGAAAGAAAGAAAAAAAAAAACTATTAAAAAAAAAGAAAGCCGATAAAAAAAAATATATAAAAAGAGGAAAAAAATATATATATATTAGATAAACTATTTAAAAAACGTTAAAAAAAAGAAAACGGTAAAAGTTAAAAAAAATTTAGCAGAAGAAGAGAAAAAGAAAAAAAATTGAAAAAGAAAAAAAAATTAAATTAACTGCAAGGCTAAAAAATCATGGGGAGAAAGCCATGAGTTCCGTGCTTTGCTTTCTTCTCCTCTGGAATTCCGCCGTTCTCCTTGGTAGGTGAACTTGGTCCTGGCTGGGTTTCCCGTAGATCTTCTGGGGGAGGGGCCCGTTGTAGTGATTCTCAAGCGTCTTTGCCCCAGGCGGAGTTGCACCGCCCTAACCCGGGGCCGCGCTGAGTCATCCGCTCGGGTTCGCTTTCGGGAGCTTTTGTTCCCTGAGCGCTTTCCGTAGAGTCTTGCAGAAAGTGGTTGATTTTCTGTTTCTGGAATTGCTGTTCTTCTTCTCTTCAATCTCCCGTTGGATTTGTAGGTGTTTGCAATCTTTAGATAAGCTATTTAGCTGATCTCCCGCTACCCGAAGTAGTCTCAGCCTGCTACTTCTCCGCCATCTTGACTCCTCCCCAGAAGATACATTTTAAAAGAGTGTTTTAATAATTTTATAGACCTTATTAATTATATAAATTCAAACAATATAGATAATTAGAGAGCAGAGAGCAAAATATTACCCCAAATTAAACTCTCTGAAATACATACCTTCTCTAATATTAGATGAGCAACATTCCTCCACATTTTTTTTCTTTTCCTGTTGTGCAGTCACCATCTGTCACCATACGATTTTATTGAAATATTATTTGCTATATCCTGAACATTTTTCTATGCATGTATATAGAGCTTGTTTTTGTCAATTAGAAATAGTCAGAACAGAACAAAAGTAGGTAGAAAAATAGCTAGATAAAAGTAATACATTTTTGTAAAACATGAGATTATGCTATGCTATTATATTAAGTATGACTTCAAATTTAATTACAACTGAACATAAGGAAGAAAAAAAAAACTGAAGTCAAACTGTACAGAACTGTTTCCATACATGAAAAATACTACTTCCAGCATCCACCCCTTAACTTTCTGTGGGAACTTGGGCAAGTTACTTAACATTTTCTGTGCCTCAGATTTCTCATCTGTAAAATAGGATTTATGGTACCTAAATCATAGGATGCTGTGAGGCTAAGAAGAGATAATATAAAGAAAACATTTAGAACAGTGCCTAGAATATAGTGATTCATAAATGTCAGTTATTTTTATATTAGCTCAATTATATAGATTTATTTTAAGGAAAGTTGGTTATGAAAAATATCAGAGATGGAGTCATGTTTTTGGGTTATGTCCATTTTTGAAAAAATTCTGTAGCTTTCTGCTAAGGAAAGGCAGAGGAGTTTATCATGTTTTCTCCCCCTCCCTCCCACCTTCTTCCCAATCACATCCTGACTTCTATTTTATTATTTTTATTTAGCTAAGAGTTTTAACATCTACATTCTGTTCTACACTCATGATTCCAACAGTTGTTTTTTGTTGTGTTTAGTTTTGTTTTAAGTAGGCTCCAAGCCCAGCACAGAGCCTAGCATGGGGCTTGAACTCAGGACCCCAAGATCAAGGTCTGAAATCAAGAGTTGGTTGGTTAAACCGACTGAACCGTCCAGGCACCCCTGCAACAGTTGTTTAACCAGGTTCCCCAAAAATGAATTCAGTGTTCAATGCTCACCAGTATAGTCCTGTGTCTCCCTTTTGGAGATTTTTATTCATTTTGATTCATATTCAATTGCACAGTTTTGCTTTGGAGTAACTGTTTTCAGCAAGGGCCTATGGGCGCTCTACCTCATGATTGTTTCCTGAGTAAGAATGTTGGTCTGTTAGTTTAATGCTTGAGCATACATGTAAGGTGAGTATTATATTCTTCAGTACTGCATTTTCAGATTTTTATAAATGTTTTTATATTTTCCCCTGGAATTCAGCAGCAGTTATTTCTTGTCTCTGTAAGTAAACTGCATTTCGTCTGGATGACTAAAGAGTTCTTTTCTCTCATTATACTTAATGTCCAGGAACTTCTTTGTGACATGTCTTGATGTAGAAATATTAAAATGCATCTTTTACAGAAGACAAAATGTCTCTGTGTTCTGCAGATTTAATTCTTTCTATATTTAGAGAAATTTTCCTCTATTATATTAAAAAAAAAACTAATTGTGAAGACTGTCTTACATTCAGGTATAGTTCCAGGGTCTCCAAGACCATCTTCATCATTTTGCTACACATAATGTAGCAAAAGAGGGGCGTCTGGGTGGCTCAGTGGGTTAAAGCCTCCGCCTTCAGCTTGGGTCATGATCCCAGGGTTCTGGGATCAAGCCCCGCATCAGGCTCTCTGCTCAGCAGGGAGCCTGCTTCCCTTCCTCTCTCTGCCTGCCTCTCTGCTGCTTGTGATCTCTCTCTCTTTGTCAAATAAATAAATAAAATCTTAAAAAAAAAAGAATGTAGCAAAACAGTTACTTATTAGTTTCAACAAAAGGATGCAGATTAAAATCAGCAAAGGACAACATCCCAGACCAGGCAAGAGCTTCCTTGTCCTCTTACAGGGGAGTCATGCAATCAGTGTCCATCAATCCCACCGACATTGTGTGCCAACATGCATGGAATATGGCCAAACAGGAAAGCTCCACCATGCCCTGGAATCCTGGATTTCACTATGGCCAGGCACACAGGCCTGGCTCACTGCCCACATGGCTGACCTTTATCTCCAGCCTCTCCAGAAGTCAAGCTGATATCGCATGTCCAAGGCCTCTAGATAATAAACACACGCTCTTTCCAGAAAAGGCATTGGAAGGGCTAGGGGTTATTTCTCAGGAGCTCGTCAAGGGTCAAATCTTTCTTTAGTCAATGTTAATCCTTATTGCACAACAGGAAACTGGACATACATACAGGTAGACTGAAGAGGTAGTAGATGGATAGATAGATTGAGATTTAATTTAAGAACGCTAATAAAACAAAGGCCTATGTACCCAGCACTTACTACCCAGATTAAGAAATAGAATCTGTTAGTTTTTCATTTTCTCAGCCATATTACTCTTTCTCTCCACCAGAGATAACCACTATTCTGACTTTTTTGTTAACAATTCTCTTTCTCTTTATCTGCCTGCTCTTATTTTTGAAAATCTGAGAGCAAATACAAACCTAGCGATGTTAGGAAAGGGCTCATTGATGAAGAAAACATTAACTGAACATTCTGTTTCATATTCTAGCTTCAGCTTCCCTAGAATTAACAGCCGCCTCCTCTGGGGAAAGAAGTGGACAAGGTCACAACTGAATTCTGGAAAACTCAGGGCTTACCAAGGTGGGGCATCTGGCAGGCATGGACTGTGAGCCAGGTTCTGGATATCTGACAAAAATATGGTCAGAGAGATTAGGCTACTTTGTAATTTTTACTTCCCAGTTTATACATAGAGATATTTATGGCTCGCCATTTATTTGTGTGGTCTGCCACATTTCCTAAAACCGTTGTGGTTAGAGTAGGGTCATTTTTCTCGCTCTTGCCAATGTGCTGGAAGTGTGGGAGATGTGTCTTGTTTCTGGGAGTGGTTGAGGAGTGTTTCCCCAAACCGACTTTTGACCCTCCACAGCAACTGTGAGAACAAGATGTTAAGAATCAGAGTGGGTGAGCCTGGATGGCTCAGTGGGTTAAGCCTCTGCCTTCAGCTCAGGTCATGATCTCAGGGTCCTGGGATCGAGCCTGCATTGAGCTATCTGCTTAGCAGGGAGCCTGCTTCCTCCCCTCTCTCTCTGCTTGCCTCTCTGCCTGCTTTTGATCTGTCTATCAAATAAATAAACAAAATCTTTAAAAAAATAGAATCAAGAGTTTATTAATATAAGCCTGGTGCTCAGTAACTATGGGAGCAGGATATCCATTCCAAGGCACATTGGACATGTAGTATGAGACTGAGAGGTCCCCAAAGCCTGACAGTTAATTTGTTACCCAGCATAATCATGGATACTCTGATGAACACATCTCATCATGGCTTACTTTTAGCTCCCAAGTAAAGGGAATGAAGGGCACTTCTGTGATTTGAAATGAGTGTCTTTAGATGATCTAATGTTGGAACATTGACGGAAGATTAGAAATTGCTACAACACGTGGCTACACAGTCCAAAAACATGTAAACATCTGGAGCAGACACATCCAGGCATTTTGGGTTAGATGGCAGCAGGGCTCTGGGTGAAGAATGCTTTTTGTATATTTGGTGCTCGTCTTGCTTCTTCAGACTGGATTGTTGCCTTCTGACCTAGAGCGTAACTATCATTTGAGATTTCCCTTTTCCTTGGGAATTCCCTTTGCCTCTCTGTGACATTGGATGGCCCATTTCCTTATCCCTTGTTATCTTCTTAGTTGATATGCTCATTTCAAGGAGTGTATCCTCTAGAAGCTTCTCACTGTATGGTGTACAAGGTTACTTTTTTGAGCTATTTTATGCCAGAAATATCTTTATCTTACCTGCATGCTTGATCACAGTTTGGTGAACTAGAATTCTAGAATGGAGATATTTACCATCAGAATATTGAGAGCATTGCTGCATTTCTTCATGGTTCTGGCTGCTGTTGAGAAGTGTGATGCCGTTCAGATTTCTGATTCTTATTATTTAATTTTTCCTCCATTGGAAGTCTGTAGAATCTTCTTTTTGTCCTTAGTATTCTGAAATGTGGCAACAAAATACCTTGGTTGCATCTATTCTCATCCATTATACTGGAAACCCAGCCAATCATTTTTTGAATGTTTTAAATTAAATACAGTTTGCATATAAACAACTTTACTGAGATATAATTTACCTACCATGCAATTCACCCATTTAAAGTATACAACTAAATGTCATTTAGTATATTCAAAGAATTGTGCCATTATTACCATAATCAAATTTGAAATATTTGTATTACCTCCCAAAAGAAACCCCATAGCTATCAGTACTAACTCCAACCTGAACTCCCAGTACTAGGCATTACTAATCTACCTTTATGGCTCTGTGGATTTGCCTTTTCTGGACATTTCAGATAAATGAATTCATACGGTTATATAACTTTTCCTGAATGACTTCTTTTACTTAACATAATGTTTTCAAGATACATTCATTTTGTAGCATGTGTCAGTATTTCCCTTCTTTTCTTTTTTTTTTAAGATTTTATTTATTTATTTGACAGACAGAGATCACAAGTAGGCAGAGAAGCAAGCAGAGAGAGAGGAGGAAGCAGGCTCCCGCTGAGCAGAGGGCCTGACGCAGGGCTCGATCCCAGGATTCTGAGATCATGACCTGAGCCCTAGGCAGAGGCTTTAACCCACTGAGCCACCCAGGTACCCCTCCCTTATTTTCATTGCAGAATAATATTCCATTGTACGTTTATATCACAATTTGTTTAGCTATTCATCAACTGATGGGTATTTGAGTTTTCCCATAGTTTAGCAAGTGTGAAGGATTTATAGTTTATGTACAAGAGTTTGTGTAGACATATGTTTTCTATTCTCTTGTGTGTATACCAGGAGCAGAATTTCTGGGTCATCCAGTAACTCTATATTTAATCTTTTGAGGAACTGTTAGATTATTTTCCAAAGCAGTTACATTATTTTGCATTCCCACCAGCAATATATGAGGGTTCCAATTTCTCCATATCCCTGCCTATACATGTATCACCTGTTTTTGTTTTGTTTTGTTTTGTTTTGTTTTGTTTTGTTTTGTTTTTGCCCAGCCTTCTGAGAGGTATCTCACTGTGGTTTTGATTTGCATCTGCCTGATAGCCAATAATGTTGAGACTTCTTCATGTATGTGTTGATCATTTGTATATCTTCTTTGGAAGACCATTTTTATATGAGGTTATTTGTCTTTTCATAACATACAATTTTTATTTGGTGATATATGTCCTTCTGTTCTGGAATATTTTCTTTTCTTTTCTTTTTTAAAAGAGTTTATGTATTTGAGAAGACAGAGAGGATGTGGAGGGGTAGAGGGAGAGAATATTTTAAGCAGACTCCCTGCTGAATGTGGAACCCAATGCGGAGCTCGATCCCAGAACACATGAGATCATGGCCTGTGCCAAAATTGAGAGTTGGACACTTAAACAACAGAGCCACCCAGGGACCTTTGTTCTGGGATATTTTCTTAAATCATTTTATTGATCACTTCCTCTGCTCACTTGTCTTTATGTCTCTGAGGTGACTTTTATTATACTGTTAGAATCATGGATTAGCTTTCTGATTTTCTTACCTTCTTTCTTAATCTTTGTCTTTCTGCACTATTTTATGGAGAACTTTTTCACTTATATTTTCCAAATTGTCTATTGAATTTTGTTTTTGCATTTGAATGTCTTTGCATTTTATGTTTCTAAAAGCTTTTGCTTCTTTGAAATCTCCTTTTTAAAGAGCATTCTAATCTTGTTTCAAGGATGCATTAGTTTTCCTTATCTCTGATAAGGTATTAGTAATGCCATCTTTAAAGTTTGTTTTTTTTTTTGTACATAGTTTTCCCAGTTTTTTCTAACTTGGGTTGCTCTTTTTTCTCTTCCTGTTGTTGTTGGTTTGTTTGTTTTGCCTTTCTCATGTTAGAGGTTTTCCTTTAGTTCGTATAATTCTGGGTTGTTTTTTATGATTAAGATGAGTTACTAAAGCTGACTGGAAGCACTGAGTTCATGGGTTGGGTTTGTTGTGTTTGAGCTTCATTGTAGGGTAACCTTAATGGCCTTTTTTTTTTTTAAAGATTTTATTTATTTATTTGACAGAGAGAAATCACAAGTAGGCAGAGAGGCAGGCAGAGAGAGAGGAGGAAGCAGGCTCCCCGCTGAGCAGAAAGCCCGATGTGGGGCTTGAACCCAGGACCTGGGATCATGACCTGAGCCGAAGGCAGCGGCTTAACCCACTGAGCCACCCAGGCGCCCCCTTAATGGCCTTTTTGTTGAGAATCCCCAAATATCAGTGTGTTTAAATACATCCTCTTGAACTGCTTAGTGTCCCAAATCTCTCCTTCTACTTGGAGCATAAATATCCAAATACCATCATTCTGGGGGAATGTTCCAGTTGGAGGAACTTAGTTAGTGGTGGTCTCTGCAGTTAGAAATCAGTGTGCATATAGCCACTGAATCTAAATATCCAGATAATAAATCCCAAGGCTTAGAATGAGATGAGTAAGGATACTAAGAAACTAACTTCTTTGAGAAAAACTCTCTCACTCAGTTTGGCATCTCTCTTTTTTTTCTTTTTAAGATTTTATTTTATTTATTTATTTATTTTTATTTGACAGACAGAGATCACAAGTAGGCAGAGAGAGGGGAGGAAGCAGACTCCCGGCTGAGCAGAGAGCCCAATGCAGGGCTCGATCCCAGGATCCTGAGATCATGACCTGAGCCAAAGGTAGAAGCTTTAACCCACTGAGCCACCCAGGTGCCCCTGGCATCTCTTTCTTTTATCCACAATCCTAAAGGGATCTGAGGATGCCAGCTCCTCCACCTTGTGAGATTTCTGTAAACCAAACTGTGTTGAGCCTCAGCTCTCTTGATGGCTTAAGATTTGGCTTTCTTATATTTGCCAAATTTGTTACCATTGGTCCATTTGTTTTTCAGTCTCCCAAATTATGTTACCCTTTTTCTTCTTTGTTCTCTCTAAAGTTATTATTATTCTAAGTGTTATTATTATTCTCTGTGGTTATGGTTGGACATTAGGATAACAGAAAATTACCTGGACCTATTACATCTTTAAACATTTTTTTTTTTGGTTATTTTGTTTGTTGTTTTCTACCTGAGGAATAGGAACTATCTTGATGATAGATGATGTTTATCTATCTTTTGTATCTATTATCTTCTTTCTAATTATCTTATCTATTTGCCCATTTCCTCAGCATTTATTATAATTATCTCAAAGGCTTTTGTCCTTGTCAGTAATTTAATTTTCAGCCATGGTTAATCTTCTCCTTAAGGTTTCTAATTTATTTATTATTAGCTAGGTAATGGCAAGTTTTTTGTTGTCCATTTGTTTCCTTGGCTGGAAAGAATTTTCCCATTCCCTCTTATTATGTGGTTGTATTATTTTAACTGCATCCTTGCTTTATGCCTTTATATTCTTTTAAAGCCTTTCTGTGACATGAGGCCCTGATGGTAAATTTTTGTCTGTCCCTCAGTTCATGACTTCTTTTATTGTTGTTCCTTTTCTTCTATTTATGGTTAAGGTAGACCCCTCTGTCTACACAGTATGAATTAACAATCATACTGTTCATAATGCTTATATGAACAATTTTTTCCCTTGAATTTTTCCTGACTTACCTGTTTAATGGGAGTCTGGGCATACCTAAATGGGAAACGGGTATTACTTGGAATTTCCAGGATTTTATAACATTTTGTTCTTTGACATGACTTTGAGAGGTGGGTATGGAGTCAGGAGATGTGAAGTCATGAAAAAATTTTCAGTTTCTTTGTTGTCTTTTTTTTTTTTTTTTAAGTTCATTAGCACTTTCCTTGCTTGGTTGTTGCTGATAATTGTTTTACGTTAATTTTTTTTGCTTGCTTATATTAGCTAACATTGATAGACTGCCAGATATATGGTTAAGAAAAAAGTAATGCATTCAATAGCTATCTTAATAGTATTAATGGAAGGAGATTATGGTCTGGCTTCATGTTAACATTTTAACCTGGATATTTCATTCTTTCCTACTCTTTGGTCACTTTGGTACTTTTTAATAGATCTCAGTTTCCAATAGGATTAATCTTAAGGAGCAGCCCGATGACAACCAGTTTCCCATTTTTTATACCTTACACACTTAGCAGTTCCCTTCACATTTTCTAGGGTTCAAATTCCTAGAATATAATCTCTAAATGTAGAGTTCTTATTAAAACTTCTCAATCTCATTTTATATAAATATCAGATATTAACTCAAAGTGTGATTTGCTGTAATGGAGTTTTCTCTTTTTTTCTTCCTTTTAGTTAAAAAAAAATTGCTTGTGATTTGTAATTTGCCAATGGTGTATTAACTTGTTTCTCACAAACCTTCTTTGAAGATAGATAGAAAAACTGGAGAGCAAAGATTTGTGTACTCCAGGAACCACCCTCCCCACAGGAAAAAAAAAAAAAACAAAACTAAGCACAGAGTCAGAGAGTTGGTCTTTCAGAGCTTTGCCAGTTCTTAAAACAATAAGCTATGTCAAAAGGTTGGGAAGCTGAACAGAGCCGTCAACAGGCATGAGGTTATAAAAATTGGAATTCAAGGTTCACCAATATGAGGGAGCTGGTTCACAAAAGCCCCAGACTTTTGGCTGGAATTCTCCAAGGTGAAGGTAAAGGAGGGGCTGGGATACTGGAAATAGAACATTTCTTATAGAGAGTTAAGTCCAATTTTAGATAATCTCAATTCCTAATCAAAAAAGTGAATCTTGGATGGCTAATATGTCTAGCATAGCTGCCTGCCAGAACCTAAATTACATTTTCTCTGGAGAAAGGTAATATTATCTAGAGTTTTGAAACACCTCTACAGTTTTTCATAGGGAATATTTGGCTCTAGTCAGAAATTATAAGGCATGTGAAATGATAAGACTTGATGAAAAATCAAGAGAAAAAATGGGAAAATAAATACCCAGATTCAAATAATGGAGTTATCAGGGACTTCAAAATACATAATATATGTTTAGTGCATTAAAATAAATAAATGGGAATTCTGGGAAAACTATAAAAAGAATCAAATGGAGATTCCAGAACTGAAAAATGTAATCTGCAAACTCATTAGTTGGTTTTACAGGAGATTGCAAATGGCTAAAGACAGAATAAGTAACCCTGAAGGTAAGATAGAAGAAAATATTTAAACTGGAGCCCAAAGAAGTAAAAGGATAGAAAATACAGGAAAGAGTAAAAGAGACATAGAAAATATGATAATAAGGTCTAACTGTGTGATTGGTGTGCCAGAAGAGGAAAGAAAGAGAATGGGATGTTCATTATTTGAAGAGAAGTGGCT
The DNA here is from genome assembly GCF_902655055.1 of Lutra lutra. Taxonomy (NCBI): domain Eukaryota; kingdom Metazoa; phylum Chordata; class Mammalia; order Carnivora; family Mustelidae; genus Lutra; species Lutra lutra. Next base: position 14,987,958 of record NC_062283.1, read on the forward strand.
GAGAATTCTTAACTGATGAAAGATATCAAACTATATATTCAAGAGGTGTTGAGAACTCTAAGCAGGTTAAATATAAAACACATCTTATCTACACCCATCATATTAAACAACTGAAAACAAAGAGGACATCAAAATCACGCAGAAGAATAAAAAAGTAATGTTTATGTGTTGTTTGAAAAAATGACAATATTGAAACTGAAACTCATTCCCAGTTATATTCTCAGCTTTATTTTCCTTGTCTTTTTGAAGAAAAATAAGATGATGCTACAAATACTATTAAGAAACTTGAAGTATTCTTTTCTGAACAATATATCTTGTAAATCTTTCAATGTCAGCAAATATAAACCTAGTTGTTCTTTTTGATTGCAGTAAGGTATTCCAATATGTGGATGTCTGCAATTGTTTAATCTTACACTGATGAAGATTTAAAAAAAAGAAAAAACGCAGAACAAAAGATTTACACCCAAACCCAAAACAACATTAAATATTCCCTTAGCACATATTGTACCTGGTACTATACTAAGTATTTAACATGAATTAACTGACATTTAAGTTATATATTATTTCCAATTTTTTATTACTGATGCTGGTATGATTACATGTATTTCCAGAAGTACTGTGTAAAGATATATAGATGCACATATATGTACACACATGGAAATACTCCCAGAAGTACCTACAAGGGAGCCTGTATCTTTCCACAGTATGTCTGGAAGTATGTCTAGCCTAAATTCCTGGAAGAAATATTACACTGTTCTAGATTTACACATTTAAATTTTGGCATATACTACCAAAATATCACACATAAAAGTATAGCTGCCACAAGTTCATGCCCCATTCAACAGTTATTTTCTGTCAGGAAAGGTGGACATTATGTATCTTTTTTTTTTTTTAAGAGTTATTTATTTTGAGAGAGAGAGCAGGGGGAGGGGCAGAGAGTGAAGACAAGCAGACTCCCTGCTCAGCAGGGAGTCACATGTGGGACTTGATCCCAAGACCCCGAGATCATGACCTGATCCAAAGGTAGCTGCTTAGTTGACTCAGCCACCCAGACACCCCCCCTTCTTTTTTAAAGATTTATTTATTTGTTTGAGATAGATAGAGAGAGAGAGAGAGAGTGCAGGGGTGGGACAGAGGGAGAGGGAGAGAATGTCTCAAGCAGACTCTGAATGGAGCCAGATGTGGAGCTAGATCTCAGGACCCTGAAATCACCACCCGAGCCAAAACCAGGAGTTTAACGCTCAACTGGCTGAGCCACCCACGTGCCCCTAGTTGGGTTTTTCTATGACACACAGACAAAACTATCCTATACAAGGTTGTACCAATTTATCTGCCCACTAGCATTGGATGAAAATGTCATATCCTCACTGTATTGCTGGCTCTGAATATTGTCGGTCTTTTACATTTCTTCCAATCTACTTGACAAAAATTATAGCTCATCTTAATTTTCACTTCTCATTGTTAGTGAGATTGTTCAGCTTTTCAGTATTATTTTTTTGTTTGTGACATAATAATTGATATCTGTTACTTTGTATTGGATTGTCTTTAGAGCCTAGCAGACACTTAGATTTTCAAGAACAGGCTATATTGATTCTGATTCTCTTTTTGCTTTTCTGGTTATATTAAGAATATGGTCATTTTGGTGTTCATTAGCACCTCTCTTAGACAGTAGGCTGAAGGAGGAAGAGAAAACTTCAGTCCATCTACCTGTGGTCTTGTTGCAACAATCTGACCACCTTCACCTACATTACTCAAGCATTTTTGGAAGTCAGATTGCAAAGTTGAATTGCTTCTCACTTAGAAATGATTTTTATGCCACCCAAGCATAAAACTCGTGTGAAAAGAATGGGGACCAAAAGAAAAATAACATTTCCCTCACACAGAGTAAACAGAGAGTGTATGCGTGTGCTTACAATAGCTATAGGCAGGTTTAAAAATAAGTGTGGTGCTTTCTAGTACTTTCTGGTATTACTGACTACTTGAAATAATTATACAAGTGTGGGTTTTTATAACCACAGTACAAATGACTTTGCAGTATAAACTGAAAGGTTGATAACAATTTATAGCACTTACCTAGTTGATGATATGCATGGTATAGTATGCATAAGAATAAATTACAATAAAATGTAACCACTTTTCATTTCATTTCATTTCTGTGCCCTGCCTAAATTCTACTAGTCTTCATCAGATTAATCAACAGTAAAAATAGGCACAAGTAATATGTTAATTCTAAAGTTATATAAGGATTTCTATCCATATCTATATATGCTGGCATATATATGCATATCTATCTTTCTATCTATCATTTCTCTATCATCTATCTATCATCTCCAAACCTGAGGTAGTATTCCTCTAAGTTATTCTTCAGTTAAAAAGGTGATTTTAATCAGTGCCCAGTGATAGGAATTGAAATGCTTTACTGGGTTATCTGATGTCAACTTATTTTTGTCTGTGCTTTAACCAGCTACCTTACTTAACTTTTTATGACTTCAGATTTTTTTTTATCAGTATCCTTGAATGGGTCCCATTGAAAATGGTGTACTTTCAAGTAATGATTAATGTATTTTTTCTAATACTGATATCTTCTTTTGTTTATTTGAATGTGTGGTGTCTTACTTCTAGAATCCAGATGAATAATGGTGGTGCCCTTGTACATTTTGTTTGCTTCTGATATTACGGAGATAAATCAAGTATTCCTCATCGAGGAGGATGAGCTGTCTGATGTTAGACGAAAACTATTATGTTTAGGAAGTATAGATTCCTCATTAGCTAATAATATGTGAGAATTATCTTCAGTTTGGCATAAAAATATTTTAGGAGAGTTTTAAAAGTAATTCAATGCTTTGGTTTAACCTTTTTATAGTAAATTTCTGGAGTTAATGTAATGAGATGGGGAAAAGTAATCTGTGTAATTGTACTTCTTAGAATTTATTAAAGTTTCCTTTGCAGGTGGGTGTGTGATTTAAAAAAATGTTTTGAGACACTTCATAAGGACATGTATGGGTGATATAAGCACACATATGTATTTACACACACTTGCACATATTTAAATTGAATCCAGATTTATTGGCTCTGTGGATTTCACTTAGAAATTGATTTTTGAGACTACAAGCCAGCATGTCAGCATTTGAAGGTGGCTATTCCTTCTTTGTGTTAAATGTGTTATACAGCCTTTGTACAATGCCTGTGGTCACACATACAGAAGAGGGTCTGTCTGTTAGCTGGAGCACCCAAGCTTCCGGAGGTATTTGAGGAAACAAAAACAATTTGGGGTTTTGTTTTCAATGTATTTAAAAGCATAATAGGTGTGATCCGTTATGTGCAAGAAAGCTCACGATAATTGTTTCAGTTGCCTATATAACAACCACAAAGCTCTGTTGTGGCACAGTGATAACTGTTTGTCATGCGGGGTCAGCTTCGGGTTAACCAAGAGTCTCTGCTGATCTTGACTGAGCTCACTCACCTGCTGGAGGTTGGCTGATCCAGGCTAGTGGTGGCTGAGATGATGAGCTACTCAGCTCTGTCAATATGTGTCTCATTTTCCGGCAGACTAGCCAAGGCAGGTTGTCATGGGGATGATGGGAAAACAAGAGACGAGACAGCAAGCTGCCACGTGCAAAGCTCCTTGAGGTGTGGGCTCAGAACTAGCCGACTGTCACTTCCACTTATCCTAAAGGTTAAAGGGAGGCACACGGGATGGAGAAATACTCATGCTTTAGAGGAAGAACTCTGAAGTCGCTTGACTTAGGCATGGGAATAAGAAAGGGTCAAGAATGCAGTTAATTTACCATAATATACAACTAAGCTTCCTCAGTAGGAAGAATTCCATCAAGTTGATCTGGCTTTCTCTGTCTCCTGTCAATCAGATACCCTCCCATCACTTATAAAGGTTTTGATGAATCAAGCATGCTATCATCATTTAATATTTGAAGTCAAATTAATAAAATATTTCAAAATATAGGAGTGATGAATAGCTCAATAAAGCTGAAATTTAAAAAAATACAAGGAGAAAACATGATAAAAATAGACCTTCATAGTGAAAAGTTTGTGTGCAATTGATACATTTGATGCTAATGTTTGTGTTTGAGGCTACAAAGTAATAAATATAGTGACTCTGTGGTTCTTTGGATGTAAAATTCCAAAATTCCTATTTGTAGTCAGATTACCTAGAATGATCACTGAATTTCCCTTCACTTTTGAAACTTGGGTCTTAGTTAAACCAGTTCGCAGGACAAAAAGATGTGCCTCTTTTCTTTAAGATGTTTTATCTTTTAATTTTTATTATTCTGGACCAGGAGAAAGTGATAGAAGGCACTCATTACTTCAGTAGCTGGAAGACTGTCTTTTCACTTTCAGACATCACAAAAAAGAAAAAAAATTATATTCTTTTATCTTGCTACTTAAATTCCTGATGAAAAGATGGTTATTCACAAGCTCTTGATGGAAGTGACTATAAAGAATGATTAGTGACCTCATGTTTCAGAAGAAGAGACTGCAGCCCAGAGAAGTTTGATGATTCATCAAACAGTCATCAAATCGTTAAGTGGGAGGATTAAAATGAAAATCAGATGGCTAGAAATGCAAAACTACAGTTAGAAATCCCAAGGGTAAATGCATTCTAATATACCCCTAGCTGACTGTTGTTTAAAGGTCATGACAGGCCAAGGTCATTAAAGACACACCAACCTCTCTTGTTTTCCTCACCTGTGTCAGCTGCTGCTCTAGACATTTTAAGCTCTTGTCACATTAAATGATCAAAACCATCCTTGAAACAGTACAAAAATACCTATTCTGTAGGTGAAGAAATGACGGCTTAGAGAAGTTAAGGAACTTGTTCATGTTTTTTTGCTTGTTAGAGGAGTAACTGAAATTCAAGAGACATTTCCTCCAATTAGGTATTAGGTGGTTTCTGTGTCCATATATCTATGTTTTACACATGACTCCAAAAACAGAATCCATAAAAGAAAGAACACTGAGAAACTGTATGTCACTAAAATCCAAAAGTGCTTTTCAAAAGACATTGTTAAGAAGGCAGGTCACAAATGGAACAATATTCACAATACACACATTTGATAAAAGAGTTTTACTTAGAACGTACTAAGAACTCTTACAACTCAATAATCAGTTTTCAGGGGCGCCTGGGTGGCTCAGTGGGTTAAGCCGCTGCCTTCGGCTCAGGTCATGATCTCAGAGACCTGGGATCGAGCCCCGCATCGGGCTCTCTGCTCATCAGGGAGCCTGCTTCCTCCTCTCTCTCTGCCTGCCTCTCTGCCTGCTTGTGATCTCTCTGTCAAATAAATAAATAAAATCTTTAGGGGCACCTGGGTGGCTCAGTGGGTTAAGCCTCTGCTTTCGGCTCAGGTCATGATCTCAGGGTCCTGGGATTGAGCCCCACATCGGGCTCTCTGCTCAGCAGGGAGCCTGCTTCCTCCTCCCTCTCTCTGCCCGCCGCTCTGACTACTTATGATCTCTGTCTGTCAAATAAATAAATAAAATCTTAAATAAATAAATAAATAAATAAAATCTTTAAAAAAAATAATCCATTTTCAAACATCCCATTTAAAATTAGGAAAAGATTTGAACAGACTATTCACAAAAGAAGGTCTGCAGATAGCCAATGAGCATGTGAACAGAGACTAAGAATCATTACTAATCAGAGAAATAAAAGATCCCCCTTCTTACCACTAGGATGGCTGAAATTTAAAAGACTGATAATAACAAATGTTGGTGAGAGTATAGGACATTTGAAGCTCTCAGGCAGGGCTGTTGGGAGGATAAATTGGTATAAATACTTAGAAACATTGCTTTGCACTTTTAAAATTTTTTGTTTAAAGATTTTATTTATTCATTTGAGAGATATAAAGAGATGGTGAGAGGAGAAGGACAGGCAGGCTCCCCGTGAGCAGGGAGCCTGATGCAGGACTTGATCCCAGGACCCTGGGATCATGACCTGAGCAAAAGGCAGACACTTAGCTGACTGAGCCACCTAGGCGCCCCCGCAGTTTTTGTAAAAAATAAATACTTACAATGTTATCCAGAAAATCTGCTCCAAGGTATTTACTCAAGAAAAACTAAAGCATATGTTCACAGACTTTTATGCCAATGTAATTAGAAGATTTATTTATAATAACTCCACACTGGAAACAACCCAAATATCCCTCATTAGTTGATTTGATAAACAAATTGTTGTATATCTTTGAAATCAATACTCTTCAACAGTAAAAAGAAACAAGGTAAGGGTATACATATCATCATGTTTAAATCTCAAAAAACTATGCTGAGGGGAAGAAGAAAAACATAGAAGACAGCATACTGATTCTATTTACATGAGACTTTTGAGAGGCTAAACTGAGTTATGGTGACAGAATACCAACCAGGGATTGTTGGGGATGAAAGTGGGAAGATTTGACTGCAAATACTCTCTGTCTTGGGGCACCAGGTTCATTCAGTCAGTAGAACAGGTGATCCCTGATCTCAGGATTGTGAGTTCAAGCCCCAGACTGGGCATAGAACTTATTTTAAAAAATGCAAATGTTCTGTATCTTGATTATGATTGTGTCACATTAGAATGCCATTTTTCAAAACTCAGTTAATTCTATCCTTAAATTATATATACTGTATTGTACAGAAATTATACCTCAACAAAGTTGATCTTTGAAAGCTATATATATATATTTTTAAAGATTTTATTTATTTATTTATTTGTCAGAGAGAGAGAGAGAGAGCGAGCACAGGCAGGCAGAGTGGCAGCAGAGGCAGAAGGAGAAGCAGGCTCCCTGCTGAGCAACGAGCCAGATGCGGAACTCGATCCCAGGATACTGGGATCATGACCTGAGCAGCCACTTAACCAACTGAGCCACCCAGGCGTCCCTGAAAGCTATATTTTTTTCTGGTTATAAAAGTGATACAATTTCCTCTATGAAGTGTCAGAAACAAAAAAGTACAATTTAAAAACAAAAACTATCACTTTCATCCAGAGAAAATATCAAAGATAAGATATATTTTATTCCTATATTTGCCCTGCATATGTATGTTAAAAATACATGTATATTAAAAATTATGCTCCATTTTTGGATATTTAGTGGTGTATTTTATTGGAATAAATAATGGCAGAATGAACTTTACATATATCATGTTTGACTTGGTTTACAATAATTTCCAGAGACATATTACTGGTCAAAATATATAAATATTTTTAATGTTTTTGCTATAAGTTATAAAATTTCTTTCTAGAATGGCTATATACTTTTACTAACCATGTGTGAGGTGTAACGTTGACCTTTGCCATGTCCTAACCATCATTACTAACATTGAATTACTCTTTGCTAATTTGGACAAGATCATTTTAATTTGTATTTTTGTCATAACTAGATTAAATATTTTCTTGAAATACATCCATAGTTACTTGTAGTTCTGTAAATTCTGTTCAAGTTCACTGTCTATTTTTTTTCTGTTAGGGCTTTAATATTTTTAAGATTTTATTTATTTATTTGACAGAGAGAAATCACAAGTAGGCAGAGAGGCAGGCAGAGAGAGAGGAGGAAGCAGGCTCCCTGCTGAGCAGAAAGCCAGATGCGGGGCTTGAACCCAGGACCTGGGATTATGACCTGAGCCGAAGGCAGCGACTTAACCCACTGAGCCACCCAGGTGCCCCGGCTTTAATATTTTAAAAAGACATTTACAAACTTTTCATCTCTTAAGGACATCATTATCTGTGGATCATATTTGTTGTAAATAATTTCCTCAAAGTGTTTTCTGATATATTTTTTTAAAAATTTTTATTTAAATTCTAGTTATTTAACATACAGTGCAGTATTGGTTTCAGGAGTAGAATTCAGTGATTCATCACTTACACACAACACCCAGTGCTCATCATAACAAGTGCCCTCCTTAATCCCTATCACCCAGCTAGCCCCTCCCCCACCCACCTCCCTCCATTGACCTTCAATTTGTTCTCTATTGTTAAGAGTCTCTTATGGCTTGTTTCTCTCTCTCTCTCTCTTTTTCTTTTATTCCCCCCTCCCATATGTTTATCTGTTTTATTTCTGAAATTTTGAATATTCAGACATATATTTTGTGTATGGGGTCACATTTTTCAGTCTTTCCATTTAAATTCTGCTTTTCAAGGTATAAGCCACCAAATCATAGAGGAGTCAGAAATGTGCTTATATTAAGTATAAGGCAGCATGATAGTTTCAAATACAATGACATTAAAAAAGAAAGAAACTGAACTCTAGTCGGAAGGAAAATAGAGAGAAATTTATCCACTTCAGGCTTGCAATGACAAGTATTTGGCCATATTTTTAATAAGAAATATGTGAAAGTTGAATATAAGTGAAATAAGGAAAAGATAGAACATTAGGTAGTGTTTTGGTGTATGCCTTTCCTTATAGACAAGAAGTATAGATAAAGAAGTGAGAGGTGACACCTGGTTGATGCATTTTTAAGAATCAGATGCTTGAAAGCTCACGTGAATAGGTCCTAGTGAGCTATTATTGCCTGTAGATACAGACCTCTTAATGGGAAGGATATCGGGACATTGCTAACATCATTCCTGTCAAGGCATTGGTATAAGAAGAATAACAACAACAAAAAAAATCTGAATTTTAGAGATGACTGTACAAACTCTTACATAAGTTTCGAGTAAGCAGGCCATTATGTCTTGTGCAAGAGTCTGAGCTGGTGTGAACGATGCCGTGTGCATCAGAGTGAATGTGACCCCAGAGAGCTTTCTAGTCTGTGTGTGAGCACCGCCTACTGGCCGTGACCGGGTGATTAGATGCTGGAACTGTTTTCTGCAGACGCATTGGTCCAATAGACGAAGTGCATTGTCTTTAAAGTAGTTGGACTTAATAAGGAAAGACTCACTAAGGAAAGAGATTTTGTTTTCAAAGCATCTTGAATTGTGAGGTTTTAAGGAGTTTCCTCCATGGAGGTAGAGTGGAGAAAAGTTACTCTTGTGTATGGTTGGCAAGAATGGAGGTGGGTTTAAACTTTAGAAAATGCATTTTGTCAATGTGTATACAAAATTGAATCAAACTCTCAACTTTAGGAATTTATCCTAAATAAGTGGTCAGGAAGATTAGCCAGGATCCTCTTCAGAGCATTACTGTAGACATGGAAAAAAAAAAAAAAAAAAAGAACCAAACTAAACTCCACCACGAAGAGATAATTTATGTAAACTGAGGCACAACGATCTAAAGGCATACTTTGCCTCCACAAAAGGATGTATGTGCTTGGATATGTATTAATGTGGAAAGGTTATCAATGATATACTGTTAGGTGAAAAATGCATTAGCTTGTCTGTGGTTCTGGAGTAAATCTGCTACATTTTGGATTCTGGCTTCAACACTTGCTACCATGTGGCTTTGGACAAGCTGACTAATTTGTCCTCAGAATTTCTTCATCTCTAAATTGGGAATGCTAACAGTACCTACTTTATAGGGTGGCTTTTATAATTAAAAAGGAATTCAAACAAAGTGCTGAAGCATATATTACCTAAAATAAAGTCAACATTCTGATTGTGGTTTTGTACTCATCTATATGTTCACATTGATATTTCTAACTATAAACAACTAGAAGTCCAGAAAGATACACCAACATAATGGTCAAGTTTATCTCATAGTGTGGGAATTAAGGGTATTTTTTTCATATATTCTTTATATCATTTTATACTTTTTGATTTTTACTTTGAATATGCATTATGTATGAAACTTAAAATAAAGCATCAAAGCTATTTCCATACCAAAAAAGAAAAGTAACCTTCTAAAAAAAAGTAGAAACATACTCTTAAATACAGAGAACAAACTGGTGGTTGCCAGAGAGATGGGCAAAATGGGTGAAGGGGAGTGGGAGGAACAGGTTTCCATTTATGGAATGCATAAATCATGGGAATAAAAGATACAGCATGGGGACTATGGTCCATGGTATTGTGATAGTGTTGCATGGTGGCAGATGGTATCTACACTTGTGGTGAACATAACACACTGCATAGATTTGTTGAGTCACTGTGTTGTATGTTGTACCCTTGAAACTAATGTAACTAGCTAATGTAACATTGTGGGTCAACTACACCTCAATTAAATAATAAAAAAAATCTTCTCACTGCAGGAACAGTTGGGCATTATCAACAACATAATTTTTTGAACTGAAAATGTATCAAACTTGTTTCCTGTTGTATTTTAGAGCATTGTAATAGATTTGGCCAGCAGCCTTAGCATTTACCAGAAATTCCAAATGAAGGTGTCAATCCTGACTATCAAGACCAAGATCTTCTTTTTCTAGAAGGAAATATCCATAAAAGTTGATCCACAAGTAAATTCTCCAGAGGAATGCTTTCCTTATAATCTCCATGAGTTAAGCAAGAATATGACATGAATTATGGATGTGCATATGATTATAATAGTGAGGCTGAAATCTGGCTTAATGCTACAGATGTTGTTCTTCTATTATGTGTCACCCACAGAGAGGAAGAGATAAAGGCAGAGAAGGAGGGAGGCCATCTATGATCATTTTGGACGTGCTGTCTACATGCTTTGATTTTCATTCTCAGTGGATTCTCATTTAAAGTTTGGTCAGTGTGTGTTGAAATAAGAAATTATCTTAATGTAATATTTCCAAGGTTCCATTCATCATGCTAAAAGGTTATATTTCACACTATTCAATTAGCAAACCTTACTGTCTGCTCCACACTCAAACTAGGGAGCAAGTGGCAATTTCTTTCAAGATTACCTTTTCTAAAAAGTCTCTATTTTTACAGTGAGAACAATCAGTTCATGAAAACATTCTATGGATAAGTTTCACAATCAGGTGTACATGATTATTAAAGTTCATGGTGGAATATGCCCATTGACCATGTACAAAAATTTGTTTTGCTTCAGTTCAAGAAACTTATTCTGATTTTCTAGGTTAGGTGGTAAGATGACTATATCACAGTCTTCTAATATTTTCTCCCCAAATCCCTTTGAAATAATTAGTAGAAATTTGCATTTCCATTGGAAACTAGAGAAGGGCACTACTGACATTCCATAACATCTGAGGAATTGGTGGGAGAGGTGGTGAGGTGGACCCACATTGATGAGAGCTATAGAGAGTGACCCATGCCATTCCTCCTACGTCACAGCAGTGTTCCTGGTCACGTGCGGAGGAGATCCCGAGAGACCCAGCAAGCATCCAAACACTCAGAAATGCAAGTATTAGAGACAAGTATGGTCTCTTTGGCAAAATTCGTACCCCTCCAGTTAAGCTCCATTATAAGATGTCAAATGGACATCAACACACATGTCAACTCCAGTTGATTTATACTGACTGCCTGGTTGTGTTGAAAAGAATTTAATGCTGTGACTAGGCTGAGCAGTAAGTGGCCAGATAAAATACAGAATGAACAATTAAATTTGAACTTCAGATAAATAATGAATAAATGAATATTTTTTAATTGAAGTATACTGTCTGTCATGATAAAGCACTATTGTAATACCATTGACTATATTTCCCATGTTGTACCTTACCCCGTGATTCATTCATTCTAACCTGTACCTTCCGTTCCCCTTTACCAATTTTGCTCACCTCTCCACCCCACCTTCAACTGGCCACCATAAAGATTGTTTTCTGTGTTTATGGGTCTGTTTCTACTTTTTTGTTTATTCATTTGTTTTGTTTTTTAGATTTCACATACAAGTGAAGTAATATGGTATTTGTCTTTCTCTGTCTGACTTATTTCTCTTAGCATGATACCCTCTAGGTCCATCCATGTTGGCAAGAGTTCATCCTTTTCAAGGCTGAGTAATGTGTATACACACACACACACACAGACATACACACATTCGCATACCACTTTTTTATCCATTCATCTATTGATGGACACTTGGGTTGCTTCCATATCTCATCTACTGTAAATAAGTTTGCAATACATGTAAGGGTACATACATCTTTTGGAATTAGTGTTTTCATTTTCCTTGGATAAATTTACCCAGTAGCAAATTTACTGGATTTCAGGGTAGTTCTATTTTTAACTTTTTGAGAAACCTCCATACTGTTTTCCATAGTGGATGCACCATTTTACATTCCCACCAACAGGGCACAAAGATTCCTTTTCCTCTGCATCCTCGAGAGTAATTGTTATTTCTTGTCTTTTTGATTCTAGCCATTCTGACAGATAGAAGGTGATACTTCACTGTGGCATTGATTTGCAGTAACAACAAATAATTTTAGTATAACAGGTCCCAAATATTACATAGGGCATACTAATACTACTAATTATTTGTTGTTTATTCAAACTTAACTGGTACCTTTTATTTTTGGTTGCCAAATCTGGTAAATGTATATAGTAGCAAAGAACCATTGTCTCTGACCATTGTTTTGGTCTATCATGATTGCTAAAAAGAGAAATGATGACTAAGCAGCCCTAAGGAGATGTGGGGTTTTCTGCTCTGCAGTACCCACCCTCGCATATGGAAATTACATGGACAAAATTGGCAGCTGGAACTATTTGTGATGCTAACTACCCTCCCTCCTTACCCAGCCCTCAGGACAGCTCAACCAGCAATCCAGGTTCATCTCAAGAATGATACTTAATCTTCCCACTTACATGGACTTGAAGAATAGTAACAAAAACACAGATAAATCTTTCACAATCCCTTCTTAACTTTGACTTGACTCTAAGTCAATCTGGGCAGCAACAGCTTGTTTGTGGAAGATTAAGTCCTAAGTCCTAAAAAAAGAAAATATTTCTTGTAGGTGAAGCTATATAAAGTTGCCATTTTATAAATAAAGAAAGCCTGGAATACTAGCTATTTTATATGCTTTAACCTGATATAAAGAACTGCTCTGGAGAATCAAAGCAAAAGCTTCCCTCTGAAATAAATTTGCCTCAAGAAACAGTAGGAAAAGAAAATTCAATGATTCCGACTGTGTTATTAAAGTGCCTTAAATGAATCTGCATATATGAATCCAAAATAGGTAGTCATGAAGTTCTAAAATCAGAGTGGTAGAGAAAGATGAAACACAAGTGTCTAATAAAAGCCATGATGTATACAATGAAGAGTAGATTGGATACTGAAAATATAAAATTTCTGAAGTAGAAGAGAAACTCAAGAATTTTTCCTGAAATTAAGGCAGAAAGTCTAGAGATAAAAATGAGAAAGAAGAAGAAGTGAGGAATGCAGAACGTAATTAGGGTTCACATTTATGTAGACTTTCAGAGACATAGTGTTGATGAGCCCAGAGCAATAATTAAGAAAGAAGAAAATTTCCTGAACACTGCAGCCTGAAGATGACAAGGGCTCATTGTGTACTGACGAGTGAAGACTCCCTGCAGATATTTTATGCGCAAAGGTGATGGGAGATGTCAGCTAGCCCAGTGAGCCAAATGAGAAACCAAAATGGAAAACTGGAAAATGTATAGGTTATGTGAAACAAGAAACGAGCATGACCATGGACACTAATTAATAGAGATAATTCTAGCATAAATATGCACATACAGTACATTTTTTTAAAAAGATTTTATTTATTTGAGAGAGAGAGAGCACAAGCTGGGGTTGGGGGAGGAGCAGAGGCAGAGGAACAAGAGGACTCCCTGCTGAGCGTGGAGCCCAATGTGGGACTTGATCCAGGACCCTGAGGTCATGACCTGAGCTGAAGGCAGAGGCTTAACCCACTGAGCCACCCAGGTGCCCCCAGAAGTTCTTAGCAGGAAAACCGTATAATATTAAAACACTCATCATTAAGTAAATTATTGAGTAGTAATGACATAACAAAATTGATCACTAATAAAACATAAAGAGGGGGCGCCTGAGTGGCTCAGTGGGCTAAAGCCTCTGCCTTCGGCTCAGGTCATGATCCCAGGGTCCTGGGATCGAGCCCCGCATCGGGCTCTCTGCTCAGCAAGGAGCCTGCTTCCCTTCCTCTCTCTCTGCCTACGTCTCTGCCTACTTGTGATCTCTGTCAAATAAATAAATAAAATCTTTAGAAAAATATATAAACAGGCTATATATAAAAATAAAGTAAAAAAAAAAAAACACAAAAAAGAAAGAAGAAAAGAGAGACAGAACGAGAACAGACCATTTGGTAATAAACCAAACAGAACATGTGATAAAGTAAATGGTTTTCTTTTTTTTTTAAAGATTTTATTTATTTGCTTGACAGACAGAGATCACAAGTAGGCAGAGAGGCAGGCAGAGGGAGAGAGGAGGAAGCAGGGTCCCTGAGGAGCAGAGAGCCCGCTGTGGGTGGGGCTCGATCCCAGGGCCCTGGGATCATGACCTGAGCTGAAGACAGAGGCATTAACCCACTGAGCCCCCCAGGCGCCCTAAAGTAAATGGTTTTAACGGCCACAGTAAATCTCTCAAATTAGAAGGGAAAAAATTTAGAATACAATTAGGTGGAGCTCTTAAGCCACAGGTCTTAAGTAAAGGGACATAGCCAAGTCAAAAATAAAAGTAACAGACAACAACTTTGAGGTAAACACAATTGAAAGAAATATTATGTGTGTATAGATACATATATTGAGAAAGATTCATACCAAATACTAATAGTGGTTATCTCAAGGTGTAGATTAATGTGAGCTTTCCCCCTCAATGTGTTCTTCTTTTTACTTACTGATATTTGCTATTTTCCCCCCACAGTGGTATGTTTTGCTTTTGTCACTCAGAAAATAATGGTTACTTTTACCTAAAACAATGAATGAGTTCCAACCGTAACAATAAACCAGGCACAAAATTGCTACATTTATAAGATGTTACTCTTTTTAACATATAAATAGAGCTTTGAAATCAATCAGAAAAAAGGCAATGGCTCCTTAAAAATGTGGGCAAAGAACGTGTGTAGTTTAAAGAAGAAATGCAAATGTTCAGTGATTCTATATGTTATGATTCTGGTTTTCAAACACATGCATATGCATAGCTAAAAGCCTTGAAAGGAATATTTCAACAAGCTCACAATACTTCTTTTTGTTGTCTTCTTTGTATCTGTCTGGGTTCTCTGGAAATGAGCAAATGTTGTGTTAAATAAAATAAATAAAAAGTAGAAGAATGAGAAAGAAAATGATCTCTCTTAATGGAAAAGAAAAACAATAAATAGGGGTCACGTGTCCTGAAATTAAGTTTGCGGAATTTGAATGAACACGTTCAAAGCTAAAGGAAAGATTAGATATGGGATCGTTCCCATCCCCTTGGAATGTTCGTTTGCCTTTCCTGTCTCAGCCAAAGCCTCGCATGCCAGCTGGGCAGAAACCTGGCCCCGTCTACCAGTTGTACAATCATGGTGGGAGGACTGGAATTTAGAAGCCAGATGTGCTCACTCTCAAACTTGAGCAGAATATATCAGCTCATGTAATCTGGAAAAATCTCTAGGGAAACACACTTTAAATTTCTGGTTGCCAGCCGACCCTTTCCCAAGAGGCACTTTTCTTGGAGCTTTACAGGGCTCACAGGTTTTGTGTTTCTCTTTGAAGACAAAGCCCGAGGGTAGATTCAGGTTCCCAGTGGTCCACACACCAAGGAGAACATAGTAGCCATTGAAAGAGATCTTGTCCCTATCAAACAGTTGCAGTTGGGGGCTATCTTCTAGGAGTGAAAGACCCTGCGTACTTCTCTGTGTGTACGTCTGGCTTGCCTTCCTATGAGGGAAGTGACATTCTCTGTCTCCAACCCCACTACCAGGAATTCCAAGGTCAGATTAAGACATTTTTCTATTTTTATAAATACCTAATTGACGGCCTCAAATCTAGAGCTATATATCTGTCTCTCCCCAAAAGATTTACCAGCACAGATGGGAAATAAACCAAAGATAGATGTAATCTTGATTCCAAAGAAAAGAGTGTGATTTCTCGAGCTCCTTCCACCTCAGATGTAGGCATCACCAGAACCAATTCTGCATTCCTCACAAGCTCCTACAGATCCTTCAGGTGGAGGAGGGATGTGAGCAAAAAACATGCACAGATTCTTTGAAACATAGACATGTTTTTCTATTTCTGCATAAAATCAGAATATACAAGGATAATTATTTATGACCACATGCTGACACTCTACCCTAGGCAGTTCTCAACTTGAGTTCAGAAGTCCAGAAGGATATCACACCAGAAGAGGAGACCAGCAGTCAGCTAGTGGGCAGGGTAGGTCTCAGCTGCAGGAATGGGATCCAGGCTTCAGAGAGGGCCTAGGAGTATTTCTACAAAGCAAGTAATAGAGCAAAAATAGAAACAAGAGTCACTTACCTTTATGTGGCATATTATAACTTATAAAGTGTTTCACATTTGCCTTCCTTGAGCTTCACCAGTTCTTATAGGGAGAAAAAAAAAAGAGGAACTGGGAGCCATCATTTTCAATTTATAGATGGGGAGATTTACTCAGAGAGGTTTAGTGATTTGCCCAAGGTCACACAGGTAGTACATGTTGGAAATTCAATTTATTTCTACTACTTAAGAGTTGTCATCCTCTTGCTGATTTCTGGGATCTCTCTAGATGGATGCTACTGAAATAATTATACATTAGGACTTCATTCCTTTGGCCGGAGCCTGTTCTACTTAAATTTTTCTACAGATGCCTGCCTGATGGCGGAGGACCAGCAGATCAAATAACAGGGAAATGAATGGTTTTGGGGGCTTTTGGTCAGATAGCCTATCACAATAGTAAGATTTCCTCAGTCTCCTGTTTTGTCTTTGCAATTCTTGGTACTTTGCAATCTGAATTTATATAGCCATGTTTGTTTTCATATAAAATGTTTCAAATGATGTACTATTAATATTACATTCGACAAGTAGGACCAGCAGATGTTTCTTGAGATTTCCCATATGCGGACAGACCCAATGCACTCAGAGGATTAAGGCTACCTTGATGGGAGAAGCCTAAGCATGGTTTTTTGTTAAAATTCAGTTGCTATTTTTGTTTTTTTTTTTTTTAAAGATTTTATTTATTTATTTGTCATAGAGAGAGAAGCGAGAGTGAGCACAGGCAGACAAAGTGGCAGGCAGAGGCAGAGGGAGAAGCAGGCTCGCCGCCAAGCAAGGAGCCCGATGTGGGACTCGATCCCAGGCCGCTGGGATCATGACCTGAGCCGAAGGCAGCTGCTTAACCAACTGAGCCACCCAGGCGTCCCTCAGTTGCTATTTTTGATACCTTTTGATGAAACCAGGAGATGGTAAGTAATTGCAGTAGTTGTTTCTAAGACAGGCTTTGAGGGGTTAAATCAAGTAAATGAAATTGACACAGTTTGCTCTGGAGGATAGGAGGGAAAGTGGGCGATGGGGTTTGAGGAAGGTTAAGAGAACAGATTGGGTAAACTAGAGGCATGCCAAGAAATGTTGCCTTTTTACAATTTTATCTAAAGCCAACCCTGTTTATCTTTCTGTTAAGCATGACTCAAGAGAAAGGCATTTAAATACCGTGATTAATGTAAAAACAAGTTTACTGACAAGTTTAAGAAAAATGAAAAAAATGAAATCGTGTCTTCAGGCACTTAAAAGAAATTCTAATTCAGGGTAGGTAGAAACAGTGTCTGTATTATCTGTAGCAACAGGTATGAAAGACACGCCATAGATATATTTCATTATTTATAATGTAAATATTCTCTTAACATAGACTGGTCGTGGTAACATATGTGAAATAATCATGGCAGCAAAAACAAATGAAAAACCAGACTACGTAGACTTCTCCCATATAAAGGCTAGTTTAAAAATTACAGTCTCAGTATCACTCAGAAACCTACAGGAAAATTTACTGCAGTTAATTTCTGGTTTTTATTTTTCTTATTGGCACTATACTACAGGACTAGAATAACATGACATTATTTTATAATTACATATGGCTTCTCATAATTGGCTTTTAAAAGTACTAAAAATATTAGCCTTTTGGAAGGTGAACATAACTCCTCTGTTTCCCTGCCCCCCACAACAGTGATCTGGGCAAAAAATAATGCCACAGTTGTAACAAAACACTCTTCCTTTGCTCTGCAGAAGTCACCTCTCCTCTTTAATTGCTCCCTTTGACCTGGGGTCCCCAGGACAGCGACAGCCCCTTAGATGGAATTCTGAGGAACCCTCTCACGATGTGTCTGGTTCATGAGGACTGAGACAGAACGCAGTCCTTCCCCAGCCGGCACCCTCTGGTTCCCTCATTGCCTGCTAGCTTCTTACCGATGATAACAATGGCACCTGCGCCATAGATGCCAGTCAAGGTCCTGTTGGGCTATTGCTGCCTACCTGGTGCCCCCGAACCCTGACGTGGCCATTTCCCAAGGGTGTTGATGACCGACGCCAGAAGCCACTCATGGCCATAGCCAGTCCTTGCTGTCTTATTTGTACGCTATTTCTGGTTCCAATCCTGCTGATAGCTAGCAAGCAAAGTTTTAGAATTTTTTCTTTTTTAAAATTTTTTCTTTTCTTCTTCTACTTCTTATTTTTAGAGAGTGCATGAGTGTGTGAGCAGTGGGGGAGGGGCTCAGAGAGATGGAGAGGGAGGGAGAGAATCTCAAGCAGACCCCTCAGTCAGCCTGCAGCTCACTGGGGGGCTCGATCTCATGGCCCTGACATCATCACCTGAGCTGAAATCAAGAGTCCGACTGAGCCGCCCAGGTGACCCATGATCCATTAATTTAAAAGTAGCTTTAATTCAAATCCCAGTTGTAACTTTTCGTTCATTATTGATTGACCAAGTTAAACATATATTGTTAATTTACGTGTGTGTGTTTGTATGCACCCACACTTTTAAAAAAGTTTCCAAATCCATTCATGGGTTGATTTGCTCCAATCCATCTCCAGTGAACTCATGCAGCTAACAAATCCCTATTATGGTCACAGTGACGATTAATCCAGACACTGTCTCATGTTGCATGCTTAATAGCGATCGTTCTATGTTTATGCCACAGATTCATGAGGCTTTTTTTTTCCCTTTTCTTTTTTAAAAATATTATTTATTTGGGGCACTTGGGTGGCTCAGTGGGTTAAAGCCTCTGCCTTCAGCTCAGGTCATGATCCCAGGGTCCTGGGATCGAGCCCCGCATTGGGCTCTCTGCTCAGCAGGGAGCCTGCTTCCCCACCTCTCTCTGCCTGCCTCTCTGCCTACTTGTGATCTCTGTCTGTCAAATAAATAAATATAATCTTTAAAAAAAAAGATGTATTTATTTATTTGACAGAGAGAAAGCACAAGGAGGCAGAGCAACAGACAGAGGGAGAGGGAGAAGCAGGCTTTCCACTGAGCAGGGAGCCCGATTTAGGGCTCAATCCCAGGACCCTGGGATCATGACCTGAGGTGAAGGCAGCCGCTTAACCGACTGAGCCACCCAGGCGTCTCTGACATTTTCTTTTAAAGACTTTATTTGAGAGAGAGAGAACGAGCATGAGCAGGGGAAGGGGCAAAGCAAGAGGGAGAAGCAGCCTCCCGCGGAGCAGGGAGCTGGAGTTGGGGCTCTATTCCAGGACGCTGGGATCATGACCTGAAATGGAGGCGGATGCTTCACTGACTGAACCACCCAGATGCCCCTCATGCCACGTTTTCCAAAGTCCGTTCAAGGAACACTTGGCAAGAGCCTGCTAGGCTCCAGGCGCAGTTGTCGGACACCTTCTTGAGCAAGCTACCTTTTGCAAAGCCAGGCTCCGTGCAGCGTGGCTGCCTGCAGTTCAGGCAGAATTCCCCCAAACTCTACAGATTATGTTGCCATTGTCAGAAGGCAGGAGGCCAGCTCGGCCTCAAACCATTTCTCAGATCGTTTGCCTCGAGTGGTTAAAAGGTTAACATTTCCTTATATCGCAGTTGGAAAACCTCTTTTCCATTGATTTCCTACGGTTTGACACAGTTTACTACTGGTCCCTATCTTCTTGTCTCCCTGCTGAGGTTCTGAGCTCAGGCACATGTTTGTAAAGCACTTTGTTCTCAGGAGAAAGGTCACACTTAGAAAGGTAAGTATAACCCACATCACTGCACCAGGGACAAATGTCACTAGCCAAGCCCAGCTTTCACCTGCCCTGCACCCACCGCATACATAATAAAGAGAAACTCACTTTTCAAGCTCAAGTACAAACGAATAAAGGGACGCTTGTGCCGGAGGGCTTTTTGGAAGGTGTGTGAAATAAAGTAGAAAGCAGTGGTTAGTCTTGCAAATCATTCGAAAAGTCATCAGACCACAACATTCGTGAGAATTCACAAACTGACATTGGCTTTACGCAGGCTTACAGATTACGCTCATGGCTGTCCATACGCTGCCTTTGTAAATGTTTTTCCTTTTTCTGCGCTCTTGAACTGGACATGAAATGAATCAATAAGATAACTGTTTGACTGCTCTTTGGACCTTAGTGAACTGCAATCACAAGGTCATCATCTTGCTAAATCACTAATTGCTTTTGAGATTTGAACAAATTTGGTATTATAAACTATATTTTGGTTATCATTAGTTGAATAGGTGTCTGAGACCGAGAGAGAAATAAGACAGTGAATGACTTTATTCATGAAATAGATGTCAACTGAATAATTTAATGACGTCAATGAACTTAATAGCCAACCAATATTAACTGTGTGATATTTTTCGACTTAGTATAACTTTAAACTGATGCACAATGACTTGAATGGTGTTTGACACACAGAATATGTTCAATAAATGCTAACTCTTCAGTTTTTTTTTTCACTTAAGTTTTCATTTAAGTTACAGTTAGTTAACATTCCGTGTAATATTAATTTCAGGTGTACAATGTAGTGATTCATCACTTTCATACATTACCCGGTGCCCATCACGACAAGTGCCCTCTTAATCCCTTTCTCCTGTTTCCCCCATCCCCCTCCCCCCTTTCCCTCTGGCAACCAACAGTTTCTTCTCTATAGTTAAGAGTCTGTTTCTTGGTTTTCCTCTCCCCTATTTTCCCCTCTGTGATCACTTGTTTTGTTTCTTAAATTCCACATATGAGTGAAATTGTGTGGAGTTTTCTTTCTCTGACTGACTTATTCGGCTTAGCATAAATCTCTAGCTCTATCCATATAGTTGCAATGGCAAGATTTCATTTGTTTTTATGGCTGCATAATATTGCACTGTGTGTGTGTGTGTGTGTGTGTGTGTGTGTGTACCACTTTTTTTTTTTTTTAAGATGTTATTTATTTGACAGGCAGAGATCACAAGTAGGCAGAGAGGCAGGCAGAGAGAGAGGAGGAAGCAGGCTCCCCCTGAGCAGAGAGCCTGATGCGGGGCTCGATCCCAGGACTCTGAGATCATGACCTGAGCTGAAGGCAGAGGCTTTAACCCAGTGAGCCACCCAGGTGCCCCTGTACCACATCTTTATCCATTCATCAGCTGATGGACATTTGGTCTCTTTCCATAATTTGGCTACTGTTGATAGAGCTACTGTAAACATCAGGGTGCATGTACCCTTTTGAATTACTATTTTTGTTTTTTTCTTTTTTTTTTTTTTAAATTCGAAACTTCACCAGGAGCTCCCTGAGTGAGATTTAGTTTTTTGTTTATCATTTTACCCCCAGTGTCCGGCACCAGTTTCTGACAGCAGGTAGGCGGTGCCTATCTGCAGACTGAGTGAGCCTATCACAGAGAGCTAAATAGGTATTCAAATTTTTTCTTAGCACAGCTTACGGTGAAGATCTAATGCATAAGGTAAAGCACAAGAAACCAAAATATATTTTTTTTTTTTTTTTTTTTTTTTTTAGTTCTGAGCCATCTGGGTTTTTTTGTGGGTTTTTTTTGCCCCTAATTTATATCTATGGATGCTTTTGATATTTCTTCTCATCTTAATGCTAATGATATAAATCTAAATTCTCTTTAAAGTGAGCATTAACAAAGGCATATTTTTAACAGATGTATTGAGGTATAATTTATATTCCATGCTTCACTCATTTATTGTGTGTAATTCATTGACTTCCAGTGTATTTAGGGCATTAGGTAATGCCATCATCACAATCAATTGTAAAACACTGTCATCCCTGCAGAAAGAAATCCCGCACCTCTTACCTGTCAGCCTCAAGCCTTCCTGCACATCTCCCTCAACTCTATGCATCCATGAATTTACTTTATGTCTCTATAAATTTGCCCATTCTGGACATTTCATGTACATGAAATCATACAATATATGGACTCCTGTGGCTGACTTCTTTTACTTAGCATAATGTTTTCAGGGTTTATCCAAGTGGTAGCAGGTGTCAGTATTTTATTCTTTTTTATTGCTGAGTATGAATATGCTCATTTTGTTCATCTATTCATCAATTGCTGGATATTTGGATTGTTTTCGCTTTTTGGTTACTATGGATAGATAGTGCTGCTATGAACTTTAGTAGGTAAGTGTGTGGACATATGTTTAATTTCTCAGGTAGAGGCAGAAGGGAATATTTATAACCCCCTCCAAAACAAAACAAAGCCAATTCTATTTATTTACCGAGGAAATAGTGGAAGAATTTTAAGCTCAGTGGAATGAACATAGACTAGGAGTCTGTAACGAGAGCAGAGCTTCCTCCAGATGCTGGCACTAGCTAGCCATGTGACCTTGAGCTAAGGACTTTACCTTGGTGTTCTTATACAGAAGGTGGTTGGGCCCCTATCTCAAAGGACGGCTTGCAATGCAGACATTCAAAAATCTAATGTAACAGAGGCCACAGGTAAGTCTGAATTAAAATTTCAGCCTAAATCCAAAAGTCCTTCAAGGTCAAGAACATTTTTTAAAAATCTAGTAAATACGAAGATCAACATACAAATAAAAATTCTCCCTCAGATGCTATTAGGAATAATTAAAAGTTGTGTCAGAAATAAAGAAAAAATATATTCTTGTCATCTTTATAAAGAACTGATGAATGATTACAAGAAAAGGAACCATGTAAATGTCTTTGTGTACAAAGCAAATAGGGTGGCTCTTCGTGTATTCAAGAGTCTTCAAGACTCTTAGTGTTGCTGCAAAAGATAGCAATTAGATTTGCAAACCTCTCTTTTTTTAATCTAAGGAAAATCTTTTTTTAATTACAAAGAAAGGAAAGAACACTTCATGAATGCCATTGAAGATGTGGCAACTGTCTCTAAAGAGGGACCTATTCAAGAAGAGTCTTTTTTTTTTTTTTTAAAGATTTTATTTATTTATTTCACAGAGAGAGATCACAAGTAGGCAGAGGCAGGCAGAGAGAGAGAGAGAGAGAGAGAGGAGGAAGCAGGCTCTCCGCTGAGCAGAGAGCCCGATGAGGGACTCGATCCCAGGACCCTGAGATCATGACCTGAGCCGAAGGCAGCGGCTTAACCCACTGAGCCACCCAGGCGCCCTCAAGAAGAGTCTTGTGTTTTCATGAGGAAATGTCAAAAATTTTAAAATATCCATGTGCAATATTCCTTTGTTCATAGTACCTAGTGATCATATCCCTGGCCATAGCAAAGAGTGGCAGGATGTGTGGGCTATCCACATATTTCTCAATTTTTTTTTCTTTTTAAAATATTTTATTTATTTATTTGACATGCACAGAGAGAGAGAAAGAGAGAGAGAGAGAGGGCACAGGCAGGGCGAGCATCAGGCAGAGTGAGAGGGAAAAGCAGGCTCTCTGATGAGCAGAGAGCCCAACGTGAGGCTCAATCCCAGGACCCTGGGATCACTACATGAGCTGAGGGCAAATGCTAAGTCATCCAGAGTGAGTCACCCAAGCGCCCCACATGTTTCTTATTTTTCCCCCTGTCATTGAAAGCTATCTTTGTCTAGGAAATTCCCTCACACTTACCGTTCGTCAATTTCACTAAAATATTTTTCAATTTCTTACTAAAATGTAGATAAATAAAGATGTTATAGAACATACAGGTACTAGAAAGAGAAGGTGGAAAAGAATGGGTAGATTCTGGTTTTAAAAGAAAAGTGCTTAGTTAGTGGCATAAATTAATGTCCTCATGCCTGAAACACCTTTTATACATACACCTTTTCCTTCCCTGCACTCAGAAATCCTTCCATCTTTTTTTTTGGGGGGGGGGGCAGTTGTTCTCTTGTGCCCCTATAGGTCCCAGGCTTGCCTACAACTCTAGTAAGACATTGAAATGTTCTCACTGTTATGTTTATCAAAGACTCGATGCTCTTCCCTCCTTTCTCTTTCTCTCTCTCTCTCACACACAAATAAAACTAACTTTCTTTCTTTCTTTTTCTTTCTCTTTCTTTTACAAATATAGACCTTAAATAAAGCCTGTTGTACATACCAAAGGAAAAACTAGAAATAACAATGAATATCTGGCAATATATTTTATGTGTTAGGAGATAAAAGTTAATGCAACTGACAAGAAAAAAAATCATGAAGTGAAGAAACTCATAAAAAAGTTTGTTTTTAAATTCTGAAATCCAATTAATGTGGTCGACATGAGAGTTCTCCTTTAGTGGTCAAAATTTCATCCATTTAGATTTACTTGAGAAACATCAAGTCTTTGCTTAATGTTTCAGAAAGAAAACAAAACCAAAACCAGCTGTCTCCAGCCGCATCCTCTCCCTAGAGACAATGAATGTTAACTTTTTGGAAATTCTCTTGATATTTACTTTTGTATTCCTAAGTGCTATGTTTGTGTTACTATCCTCTGGTTGATGTCTATTAGATATTGTTTATGGATTGCCTGCATGGTAGATGGTGAATTTTAATTCTCTTATGTTTCCTTTTCTCTCCCTTCATATTCTCAAAAGATTTCTATCACATTTTTAATTAAATCTCTAAAATTGAATTTGATCTGTAAAAATTGAAAAATTATCTTGCTATGTTGTGGGCAGCTTCTAAGATGGTCTCCAATTATCTCCACATCTTGGTATGACTGGTATTGTGTAACCCCCTCTCTTTGAGTAACGGGCTCCTAGCCAATAGAATATGACAACATTGAATGGGTGTTGTTTCAGTGACTAGGTTACAGAAGACTCTACTTTCTGTCTTGCTGGCAGACTTTATTGCTTTCTTGGGTTTGATGAAGCAAGTTACCATAATGAAGAGACCCCTGTGGCAAGAAAATGTTGGTGGCCTCTGACAAACCACCAATGAGGAACCAAGTTCCTTTGTACTAGCCTGTGGGAAACCAAATGCTGCAAACAACCATTGAGTGAATATGGAAGCATATCCTTCTCCAGTCAAACCTTCAGAGGACATCATAGACCCTGGATTGATACCTTGATTTCAGCCTTGTGAGAGACCACAGAATGTATGATCTAGCTAAGTCATGCTCAAATTTCTGAACCACAGATTGTGAGATAATAAACATGTGCTTTTTAAAAAAGATTTTATTGATTTATTTAAGAAGGAGAGAGAGAGAGAGAGAGACTGAGAGCACAAGCAGGTGAGGGGCAAAAGGAGAGGGAGAAGCAGACTCCCCACTAAGCAGGGACCCCCCAATATGGGGCTTAATCCTGGGACTCCAGGATCATGACCTGTGCTGAAGGCAGAGACCCAACTGACTGAGCCACCTAGGTGGCCCTCGATTTTTTTTTTTTAAACTAAGGCAAAGTAAAGACATTCTTAGATAAATCCAAATTGGAATAACTTGTTGCCAGCAGACCTACATTATAAAAAATACTAAGGGAAACTTCTGACATGATAGCAAATTGAACATCCAATCTCTAAGAAAGACTAAAGGATACTGGATAAATATGTAAATATAAAAGTGTTTTTTCTTTCTTTCCTTAGATTAATTTAATCATGTTAATAGCAAAAGTGGTAAATGTACTGTGAGATTTAAACATTTAAAAATAAAATATGTAACAATAAGGTAAAGTGAAGGAACATATAAATAGAATGATATGGTTTTAAGGTTCTCGAATTGTATGTAAAGTGGTATAGTATTAATTCAAAGTAACCTGAATTGTAGTGATGCTTTTATTTCAGAGGCAAGTTAAAGGTGTGTATTAAAATCCTTAGAAGAATCACTAGAAAAGTATTACAAATAGATATAACAAAAAAGCCAACGGAAGAGACAGAAACAACTACTAAAAGATACATAATTAACCCAAAGAAGACAGGGAGGGAGGAAGAAAACAGTAAAAGGAAGACTATATAGAAAAAAAATGAGATGATACAAGATGCAAACCTAGCACATCAGTAATTACATTAAATGTAAATGGACTCACCCCGCCAGTTAAAGTGCAAAACTTGTTCGATCTGACATCAATGACAACTGGCGGATTCTAATTTGGAAGAGTAAGTGAATTTAATTTTGTGATAGAAAAAATTAATGTGTACACTAATCCATGGGAAAATTACATCTTTAAACTTTA
Source organism: Lutra lutra (assembly GCF_902655055.1). Classification (NCBI taxonomy): domain Eukaryota; kingdom Metazoa; phylum Chordata; class Mammalia; order Carnivora; family Mustelidae; genus Lutra; species Lutra lutra. Next base: position 15,014,137 of record NC_062283.1, read on the forward strand.
AAGTATAGTTCTGGAATACAGAAAATTCTTCTTTTTTTTAAAGATTTTATCTATTTATTTGACAGATCACAAGTAGGCAGAGAGGCAGGCAGAGAGAGAGGGGGAAGCAGGCTCCCTGCTGAGCAGAGAGCATGATGTGGGACTTGATCCCAGGACCCTGAGATCATGACCTGAGCCAAAGGCAGAGGCTTAACCCACTGAGCCACCCAGGCACCCCCCACCCCTTTTTTTCTCCCTGTCATTTCTTAAGAGCAGAAAATCCTCTGCACTCTGGCCAATATCTGTGGTAACAGCTTTTCACCTGGTCAGGAGAGAAAATGCATTTGATTTTATAGGCTGGACCATACTTTGGCTCCTACCAGGTGTATCTTCTTTGAGCACTGGAAAGGTCAAAATAATATGACTTTTGCCTTCTTTTCTCCAGGCAGCTTCCAAACAATGACAATAGAAGTTCATAAAACTGAGATTACAGACCTAGGGAAACTCTCACATTTCAATTAGTACAGATTTTCAAGAATAGTTGCACATTTTCAGATGTTGGCTTCAAGGGAAATTGGCTATTAATGAATTAAGGTCGAATGAAGACTGATAGATGAGAGAATGCAGGTGCATATAGTTATCCATCACCACCCTCCTAGAAAAGATAAGACCATTTGAACCCAAACCATAAAATATAAATACATAAAATTTCAACATGATAAAATATTGTGCATAGCACCTTTATACAAGTACCAGCTGTTTACTGGAGAAGAAACCTGGTGGGCTTTTCCTATGACTTAACATGAGTGTACCAGTCAGTACAGACTAAGCTATTCTGTGGTAACAAATGACCCCTCTACTTAGCGACTCATAGTCACAAAAATTTACTGTTCAAATTCATGTGCATTTTATGTTTGTTATGGTTCTTCTCCACAATCTCTTCATTTTGGAGGGGTGGTACCAACATGAAACTCTTTGATCTCAGCAGAGGGACAGGAGAGCTGGCAGAACCACACACTGGCTCTTGAAAGTTCTGCTTGGAGTATCATTTCTGCTCTAGCACTAGCTAAAGCCAGCCACACAGTCAAGCCTCTTGTCAATGAGATGGGTAGGTTTATTCGCCCAAAGTAGGGACAGTGACTATTTGAGAACAAAAATACATTCCACCACATCAACCCAATCTGCAAAATGCCAGACATGTCAATCTATGCTCTTTTTGAGGAGCTTGGGTTTCTGAGTGAGACCAGACCACTGAGTTGGGTTTTATTTCAAGTATGGTTAAGTGTGACAAGCTAGAAAGAGTTCTAGATTTTCTTTTTTAACTCAAAGCATCAAATCAGAAATGCAAAAGACACTTAGAAGATACAGATGCACGTGTCTTTTCTTCCTTCTGTCTCACAGTGCATCCCAAATTTGGAGGTCTCAGTAATGTGGAATGTGATGCCTTCTGGGCCAGAGAAATGGGGGTTGATGATTTTACTGACTTTTATACCTTCAGCTTTCTCACTGCCCAGATACCACTTACACCACTGAATAAGTTAACAATTTGGCTACTTGGGAAATCACATCGCCTGGGTCTGATGACCAGATAGATTCTCCTTGAAATTCTTGTTCTGTCAGCCTCAGGACAACTTTCCCTCTACAGTGGGGGGTGGCTTAGGAGCTTTCCATTCAGATTCATTTAGGGTCTTTTTGGCCTTAGCATACTATAGCCTCAAAGTCAAAATTGTCTCACTATCAATGGACATACAACCACCTGATAATCAGAGTTTTCTGGGTAATCATATTTTTCTCCCTTCTATGTTACCTCTTTGTTTTTCAGCCTATGGTCTGGGGAAAAAAGTGGTTGCATTTTGGTTACATTTTGATGAGAGGGTGCCTGGGAGACTTCATGCCCACCCTAACTTGCTCTTTCCATCCAAAGATTTGAAAGGCTAGCTTTTCTCTATGTCATTTCAGAAGGTAGAATTCTTCCCTCAGGAGCTGATTGGAAAGAATCCCACTGGAATACTTCCTTCTTCAGGCATAATCTGAGAAAGAGAACATGTCTACCACACAGTCAGTTTCAGCGTGGTCCGTGTGCTATGTATTTAACCACATCATTATCCTCAGAAAAGGTCTTGTAAAATTTGAGACCATCCTATAGCCACCATCCTTGATACAGACTGTTGAGCTCTTCCAGCCTTTCTTCTTTTTTGATTTTCCAGATTGTTTCCTAGTTCCTTTTTCTTTGCCTGGTATTACTCCAGTCCACATGAATTTGACCTTGTCACTGTGGATGGATTCTGCTGTAAGAAAGTGTCAGGCTTGAAGTGCTCTAAGGAAACTAAAGCCCCACCATCCCTTTTATGACCTAAAGACTTTTCAATGAGACAGCAACATTTGAAGTTGTGTTCTTTCACTATTTTTAAGGTTTTAATATTTTTGAAAGAAAACGGTGGAGTCACATCTTCACTGAATTATTGATCTTACAGTGAGGTGAAAGAAAACATGTACTCCTCCCAATTAAACTCAACAGGCATTTATTAAACATCTTATATGAACATAAGATAAAATATGGGGGGTGAAGTGGAGCAATCTTTTAGAAAGATTGTCCTAATGTCCTAATGGCCCCAGCACAAGGCCGAGTGAGTGTAGAAAGAACCAATGCAAAAAAAGAGATGCTCTGGGGTGCTGGGGTGGCTCGGCCAGTTAAACATCTGCCTTCAGCTCAGGTCATGATCACAGAGTCCTAGGTTTGAGCCCCACATCAGGGTCCCTGCTCAGTGGGGAGTCTGCTTCTCCCTCTTCCTCTGCTGCTCCCTCAGCTTGTGCTCTCTCTCTCTCTCTCTTAAATAAATACTAAATAAAAATATTTTATAAAAAAGAAAAAATAATAAAACAAAATGGATGAAAATCATGGATTTTATCCAACTCCCTCTCTTTAAGGTTGAGCAAACTGAAGCTCAAAGACATGCAGTGGCCTTTTATAAGGTAGCTCAGCTAGAGGATTTGGACAAGTGACAATGATTAGACCAATGAATATGAGAGAGAAAGAGAGCAAGAGAAAGAAGAAGAGCTGGGACACTGTCCCATGGTGGTACGCCATTTTTTTGCTTACTTTGGGTAAATGTCACCTCCATGTCATATCTCATGTCTCTTGTGTTCATGTGTGTTGCCACCACCTTAGTTCAGGCCTTACTTGTTCACACTGGGACTAGACTGTGTCTCCCTCCCTTCAGCCTCATCCAGAATCTTCTTCCTCCAATCCATTTTACCCCCTTGCTACCAGGCTTCCTCCTGACTGTGTTGTTGCCCTGATGAGAGAGATGCCCAGTGACTTTCCATTGTCTTCTGCTGTGCTTCCCAGCCTGCAATCCTGGACCAGCAGCATCAGTGCTACCTGAGAACTATTAGAAATGCAGTTCCTTGGGCTCAACCCCAGGCTTGCTGAATCCAATACTCCAGGGTTGGGGCCCCATAATCTGTATTTCATCAAGCCCTCCAGGTGATTGTTTTTTCTCTTTCAGATGCTGTGGCACAATGAAAGTTACATAGTAAAATCCAATTTTATAAATGAGGAATTGAAGTTCCAAATCAGTTCAGGAGTTTGACTAATATAAAAAGCTAGTCAGTTAGAGGGCCAGATCTGGTACTCGAAATTTACTTCTAGTGCCTAACAGAATGGTTATCACAGAAGGACTCTCAGTGTCCAGTGATTGAATGCTCTTTATGTTACACTATGCTGATTTATTAAAATTATAGATTTTAAACAGAAGAGCTTTAAAAAACATATTGTCTAAAAATTTCATTTTAAAAGGAGGAAATTTAAACCCAGAAAAGATAGCTGGTTTATATAAAGTTATATACTAGCAAGTAGCTGGTCTACAATTCAGATCTTTTGAATTCCCAGCTGCTTTTACTTTGGCCATACTGTATTTTTTAAATAATGTATTGTTATAGAGAAGATGTGCAAAAAATGTTTCTGTAAATCAGACACCAGACCTTTGAAGCAAACTGCTATTCTTCAGTTTCTCATTCAAGTAATAAACATACTAAGTACTTGTTACATGTAATACCTTGTGCTCGATGCCAAGGAGGATATGGTTCCTGGTCTCAAGAAGTCTTTATTCTTTTATTTACCAAATATTTACTAAATGTGTACAATATGATAGGCACGTTAAGATACAAAGTGCTAACGAACACAGCCTTGGGCCTCCAGGGTTTAAATCATCTAGGAACCCTGACAAGATATATGCACAAATAATTATATTTCAGTGAGGATATAGAAAACCAAGGGGGAAAGTGTTGCAGACATTCAGAATAAGGAGAAGATATACCACCATGTGGATGTTGCAAGGTTCTCTTGAAGGAGCGGTTGAGGTTGGCTTTGAAAAATTGGTGGGCTTTCGACAGATACAGGTGAGCATGAAAGAGACTTCTGGTTCATGCAACAGAGTGACGAAAGGCCGGGAAGTCGGAAAAGTTCAGTCATCTGTTGGGTCAAAGGAATGGTACAGTGGAATGGTACATGGGTTCCATATTGGGAAGCAATAGAAGATAAAGATGGATAAGTAGGTTGGAAACAGACGATACACAATCTTGAACACTAGCACAGGGTTTGGAGTTTATTCTCTAGACTAGGATCCTCGGATCTGAGTGTGCATCAGAATCACCTGGAGGGCTTGAAGAGACACAGATTATGGGGCCTCAACCCTGGGGTATTGGATTCAGCAAGCCTGGGGTTGGGCCCAAGGAACTGCATTTCTAACAGTTCTCAGGTAGCACTGATGCTGCTGGTCCAGGACTGCAGGCTGGGAAGCACAGCAGAAGACAATGTGAAGCCACTGGGCATCTCTCATCAGGGCAACAACACAGTCAGGAGGAAGCCTGGTAGCAAGGGGGTAAAATGGATTGGAGGAAGAAGATTCTGGATGAGGCTGAAGGGAGGGAGACACAGTCTAGTCCCAGTGTGAACAAGTAAGGCCTGAACTAAGGTGGTGACTACACACATGAACACAAGAGACATGAGGTATGACATGGAGGTAACATTTACCCAAAGTAAGCAAAAAAATGGCATACCACCATGGGACAGTGTCCCAGCTCTTCTTCTTTCTCTTACTCTCTCCTTCTCTCTCGTATTTATTGGTCTAATCTCTGTCACTTGTCCAAATCCCCTAGCTGAGCTACCTTATAAAAGGCCACTGCATATCTTTGAGCTTCAGTTTGCTCAACCTTAAAGAGAGGGAGTTGGATAAAATCCATGATTTTCATCCATTTTGTTTTATTATTTTTTCTTTTTTTAAAAATTATTTTTTTCAGTATTCCAAAATTCATTGTTTATACACCACACCCAGTGATTATGCTGAGTGAAATAAGTCAAGCAGAGAGAGTCAATTATCTTTTTTTTTTTTTTTTTTTTTAAGAAACAGGTTAAGCTGCTCTGTTTAACTTGAACAGGACAAAATCCTAGATGCATCTCTATAGATCTCGAGTGGTTTCTGGGAGCAGAGTTTGGATAACACTGCAATCTTTTGTGGTTTTTGGCCCGAGCATAAATGATTTCTGAATTATAATTTTGAACTGATAGAATTCTTGCCTTTAAAAAAATGGTCATAAACTTAGCGGCAGCCAGCAATTCCGGCCGCCCAGACAAAAGTTTCAGAAAAAGCCTGCCCCATTTGTTAATTATAAAACAACAGATTTCAGTATTTCCTGAAATAGATATTGCTTCGGTGTTAACTCTACCTATGGAGAGCCAGAAGGAGAGGGAGAATGGTGCAAATCAGGGCCTCACTGATAGTTCTTAGAAGGTTACATAATTGATCATCAGCTCATCTCTATGTATTCAGAAAATTATGCTAAAGTCGATTTTGTATGTTCACATGAAGATTTTGGTATCATTTGTATTGACTCTGAAAATAACTTCTTTGTCTTTAAAGAAACTTGAATTAGGAGATGAGCTTTTTACAATTACTTGTATGCTTTGATTTATCAGTTGAGCGTAGATACACTTTTTTTTTTGCCAGTCACTAAATCTTTGCTTTTATTTCTGCCATTGTGCCTTGATACCATCCAGTTCTTTCTTTTCAAAAAAGAAATATTCAAAAATTAGTGGAATATTTGATCTCTGTCTATGATTAATAGAAAGTGCCCTTCTCCTGGGCACCCTGACCACAGTAATGTTATTAAATGCCCAGGAAAGAAATGACCAAACCCAATTTAATTTCCTCAAACACTGAAGCTGATTTTGGGGGCCAACACTCCCTTTTAGAACTGTAGCTCTTTTTGTGATACAAAACTACTTCAGCAATTACAAGTTTCAACAGAAGCAGTAGACGTGTGGGAGGAACTTGAAAACAGGGACAGGCATAACATTTTATTGTAGGTGGTTTTCCCTTTCCCCTAGGTGATGTCAGTTCTGTACGAACTTAATCATAGCACATTAACTTTCTTTGGGGATTTTCATCTCTTTTAAAACCCCACCTAGTTGCTCGTGTCAGTTCCCTTTTTAAAACAAGAACACTTGTTCAGAGTTTGTGATGCTTATCTGCATATGTTCAAAATCTGCTGGGTTCACGTGGGGCTGACTGAAAGTAGATCCTAGACTTTGATCAGAGAGAAAAATACCAGACAAGTTTGGTTGACCCGGTATCTTGGTTGAGTCCCTGGAAATACTAAATTATTGTCCCTTTCAAAAGATGTCAGTGAGAACAACAACTGTTAAGACAAAAGGGGCTTGAGGGAGAAAATTCTTTTCTTAACTTCTTCATATTGTAGAGAAGAAATTGAGTTTTGAGTAAATTTAGGGACTCGCTTACAGTCATGCAACGAGTTAGTGACAGAGGTAGGACAACTAAATTTATGAACGGTATTTTTTATCATCATATACTCAAATATAGTGCTGAAAGTTTAGGCTTTCTGGTGCATCCTCGTAAGCTACACTCCTGTCGATGAAGACCAGATGCAGCAACACAAGAGTGGGGAGCAGGTTGCTGTGCATGGCGTCCTGTCTCCCATCATTCATTCTTGTTGTTATCAGACATGTATATATTTATCTATGAGATATGATGAAGAGCTTTCACTGAGTGACAGAAGGACTGATAAATTAACAGATTATTGAGGGGTAGACCGTATACCAGATAATGCAAATCATCAGCTGCCTTTCCCCTGGACCACGCTTTTTCTCGACAAGCAGGAATCATAAAGATGTTGAATACCTTTCAGTGAATGCCCGAAGCTTGAATATCCACTTCGTATTGTCCCAGATTAGATTATTTATTAACACTTGATCTGTTAAGGGACAATATCATGTACAGAGGTCAGTGTTTGTTTTGATGAGTTTTTATATTACTTTCTATGAAAAAATAGAAAACAACTGAAATATGTGTACACTAAGCCCCCTTATCCTATCTCTTAGACTCAGGGTTGGCTGAGATTCTTGAATATACAGATTTTTCTGTAAATTTTCACCAAATATGGGAAAATTTCAACTGTTACTTCTTCAAATAATCCATCCCTCTGGCCTCATTCTCTCTTTATTCTTCATGGACTCTAAGAATTCTTTTAGGCCTCTTGATATTGCCCCAAGTGCTTCTGAGGCCTTATGTATGTATTATTTTCAATCTATTTTTCTCTTATTCAGATTGGAGAATTTCTGTTTGTCTTCAAGGTCAACAATTCTTCCATAATTTCCCATCTGCTGTTTAGCTCATCTGTTGAATTTTTTTATTCCAGATATTTCATTTTTTTCAAGTCTGGGATTGTCATTTGATTTTTTTTTTTTCTAGTTTCCATTTCTCTTCTGTATTTCCTAAGTTTTCCTTCCTTACGAGCATTCTCCTAGACTTTAGCATGACTGTCATAGCTACTTTAAATTCTTGCCTGCTGATTTCAGTATCTGGATCATCTTGGGGTCAGTGTCCACGGATTGTCTTTTCCTGAAGTATAGATAACATTTCCCTCTTTCTTGATGGAATAATTTTGGATTATATTCTGGACAACTGATATGTTGTAAGCACCTTGGATTCTAACGTTTCTGTAAAAATATTAATTTTTCCTGTTGGACAAACAACTTGATTGAACTTACACTGGAAGCTGTGGGTGGGAGCTGAAATTCTAGTTCAGTTCTTTTAGCCTTAGCTGAGCTGCTAGAAATCGGCCACATGGACCTACAGTTTGGGACCCAGGGAAAGGTTTGGATAAAGTGTATTTGCAGGAGGTGAGACACACTCTCTTGGTGTCTCTCTTTTGGGGGGGATTATCCTCTCCCTTCCCAGCCTCACTGGTTAACCCAACCTCTGCCATCTTGTTCTTCAAGCTGGCAGTGTGGCGTGCACATATTTGAATTTTAGCTCTTCTGCACAACAAAGATGTGGCTCATTGCCCTCAGGCTAAAAGCCACACAAGCTAAAACTTACCCAGTTTTTTTGTCTTTGTCCCAGTGCCACCCACCTCCCAGTATGTGACTGATTTAGTTGCTGTCTAATGCCTTTGGGTGGTTGACTTTTCTGTGTTCTGTTCCAGCCAAGTTTTCCTCTCAACGACTACCTGATTTCGATGACCATAGATTAGTGTTGTCTGAATTTGGACTTTGTATACATGGAGTCCTACTGTATGTGGCATTTGTGTCTGGCTTCTGTCATTTAGTATGACACACTTTTAAAAAAGATTTATTTGTGTATTTTTGAGAGAAAGGGGGGCAGAGGGAGAGGAAGAGAGAGAATCTCAAGAAAACTCCCCACGGATCACAGAGCCCCACTCGGGGCTTGATCTCATGACCCTGAGATCATGACCTGAACCAAAATCAAGAGTAGGATGCTTAGTCGACTGAGCCACCCAGGTCCTTCCCAGTATGACGCTTTTGAAACTCAACCAGATTGTTGTGCTTATCAGTAGCTCTGTCCTTTTCATTATGGGAGATTGTTCTATCATATGAATATGCCACAATTTGCACATCCATGTTCCTGTGAAGGGACTCGGGGTGGGGGCTGTTTCAGCTTTGGGCTATCATGAATAAAGCTGCTATGAATATTTTTGTACCAGTCAGGCTATTTGTGGACATATGTTATCATTCCTCTGTGTCAATACATATGAGGGGAATTGCTGGAAGTTAAACAGTTCTCTGGAATAGTTTATCATCTTACACTTCCGCCAGTAGTCTGAGCATTCCAGATGCTCCACACTCCTGCCAACACCTGGTATTGTCAAAAGGTTTTCATTTCAGCTATTCTGGTGAGCCAAAAGGGGTATTTTATTGGTTTTAAATTCCATTTTACTGATGACTAATGATGGTGAAAGCTTTTTCATGTGCTTTTTGCCTACTTGTATATCTTCTTGTAGAATGTATATTTAAATATTTAAGATTTTTGCTAATGTTTGTTGCATTTTTAAAAATTTAGTGGTTGTGGTAATTATATATTCTGGATATGTGTCCTTGGTCATCTGACCAATGCACGGAAATGTTTTTCTCTCAGTCTGTAGTATATCCGTTCATTTTTTTTTTTTTAGTGGAGTCTTTTGATAATAAGATGTTTTTAGTTTTGATAAAGTCCAATTTGTCAATTTTTTTTCTTTCTTGGTAGGACTTTTTTTTTTTTTTTTGGTCTTATCCAAGAGATCTTTGCCTATCCAAGATTTATTTCTAATCATACTGCTGTGAATAGTGGCAGGGTTCTAAAATAATCTTCCCTTCTTTGAAGTTTTGAAACTTGGTGTGTTCCCTTTTTATCCTGTAGAAAAAATGTTTTTTGAGATATACACAAAATAATTTTTGCATATTTTTAGAGTTCTGGGCAAGACAACTGAAAATCTAAATAATGTGTATACAGTGGCTGTCATGAAAAGATACTCGAGAGGTGTTTGCAGAAGTAAATTAACAAACACTTCCAGGAGCAAACCTAGTCGGATGGGTTTTAAATTTCTGACTTCTGCCGCAAATCTGTGTCGTGACCTATTTGGAACAAGTCCAGCCGCACTGTTCTACAGGGCTGTTACGCCGCAGTGCATGGGCTTAGCGTTGACTCTCCCAGATCTTCCGGGATTGCCGAGATCTATGCAGAAGCACCTTCCTCCAGCTCTTGCTGAAAAGGCAACACCACCTTTGCATCTGTAACAATAATGTCAAATTAAGATGAAAGGCCTTAGCTGCGAATTTCTTCTGAATGATAGATTTCATTTCCTAAGTCTACAGTGTAGCAAAACCACCTCCAAATAACAGCGCTTTATGTAGACTGAATAATAGATGAAATTTTGAATACGCCAACTTAGCATGTGCCCCATGGGTGAGGAAAATTAGCATTTGCCCAGGCTGCACGGCCATTCACAAGGTTGATGTTAGCCTCCTGATTGCAGAATGACGCTTCCCACGAGCAGTACTTTTCATAGTGCCTTTTTCTACGAGGGCCTTTTGGGAGCATGGTGAATCTGAGATGGGGTTGAGTGGAGTAGTTCCGGTTTGGGACAGCGTGTATATACCTCCACAAAGTCTCTGTCACCTGGTTTCCCTGACTCACTTTGCTGGTTCGATCTTAAGTAAACTTTTTATTAAAGAGGTATTTGGTTTCTCCTGATTTCCAGCCTTTTTCTACCTGTGTCCTGGACAAGAATCTTCTCCCTGTTCTCTCTTCTATAGCTCGATGCCCATAATCCTCTCAATAACGGTTAAAACCTGAGTGGCTTAGTGGGTGGCTCAGTCCGTTAAGCGTCTGCCCTTGGCTCAGGTCATGATCTCAGGGTCCTCGGATGGAACCCTGCTCCCAGCTCCCTGCTCAGCGGGGAGTCTGCTTCTCCCCCTCCCTTTACCCCTCCCTGCTAGTGCTCTCTCTCTCTTAAATAAATAAATAAATAAATAAAATCTTCTAAAAAATGGTTAAAAATGTTTTCCAGGGACTTTTTGTATATTGTCCTCTAGATCTTCACACAGTAATGTGTGGTATACATTCTTATACTCATTTTACAGTTAAGAATTTCAGATTCCTTAAGACATTGTCAAAGCCAAATGGCTGTTTGGGGATTCACACTTAAGTCTGTCTATCAGCAAAGCCTGTGTCTTCCCCCCACTGCACACCACGCTGCTTCCCTGGTTCAAGGGCACCATAAAATTGACTACAGTGGAAGGAAATTCCAGAGTTGAAACTATTGTCACGGTAAGTCACATTATGCAGTCTTATATTAAGTTAGCTTGACAAGCTGTAAACAACCTCATAGATATTTCCTGTTGTTTCTCTATGATAAACCTTGACTTACAGGTTTATGATTTGTCTTTCTGGCCTATCCTATTTCTCTTCCCCAGGGGGAAGTTTAGATATGTCACAACTCCCTTTTGGTGAAGCAAGAAATAAGGTCACTTCTAGTCTGATTTATGCAGGCTTAAATCGGAAAGCTTGGGCAAAGAGCTGGATTGTGTTTGTTTGGGCTATCTTTGCTTGAGCAAGAAGGAAAAGAAGGTTGGGGAAAAAAATCCAGAAATGGTTACAGGAATAAGAAAGCCTTTTAGTTTCGTTTATTTTCTCAAGTTGAATATTTGTGGCTAACGGTCGACAGATGAAGCATTTTAATGATCACAACCTAGAAGTATGCATTGTGCTATTTTGAGTCTGTGTCATTAAAATGTAAGATAGCTGGAGGTAAAAAGAGAAAGTTTTTATTGTTTAAAATAGCAGACAATATTGATGGTCATTTCAAAGTTGCTCAAAATTACCATTTAACTCAGTGACTTTTAGATCTGGATGCCAAAAGATATGGTAAGGCCTTTTCTCCTTTTTTTTTTTTTTTTTTTCCAGATTAAGCACAGCAACACACTGTCCACAGGTCCTTTCACTATGCTCCACTGAAGGAAATTAGCTAACCTTCTTGGAATGTGCAGTCTTTCTCTGCTCAAGGATTTTGTTTTCCATCCTTTTGCAGAAGAAATTGCTCTTAATATCCTACCAAGGGCACATCAATAGACAATTGATGGATATTTTCTGTTATGTTAGTAAAACAGTGTGCAAAAAGGGCTGTTAGCCTTCTTTATGTAACAAGGTGGGTGTCCATTGGTGTTTTTTTAAAACGAAGAACAGACATTTTATGACCATCAGGTTTATGAATATTAGCAATTGATAACTTAAGTTCTGCAGTGGAAAAGTATGTTTCAGGATGACTTTTGCACACAAAAAAAGAGCCTTTCTTTGCCTAGTATTTAAATCAAGAGTCTTGTTCCTGGCTGAGCATCTCTCCTGCATATAATCTATAAGCAACGTCTCATGTGTATCTGGGTCTGTATCTATCACACATACGAGCAATTTGCATTATTGCTTATCATCTCAGAACTTTTCTCATCTGTAACATAGGTTTCAATGTTCATTAAGAATATCTTTAGACATACAGGGACACAACAGAGCCAGTGTGGCCAGAACAAATCCTTCATCCAAAATCCAGTCTTCCTCCAGGTGACCAATAACTTAATGGCTGAAACAGAAAAGGGGTCTCACCTTTGCTAATATGGGACTGTTTAAGGGAAAATATTCAGAGTTAGGAAAGTAAAGATTTTATGTTTGCTCTATTCACAGACCCTGTGTTATGCTCCAGCCTTTTAAGCTTATATCCATATAGGAGATGGTTGAGAAAGATTGGCAATCAATCAGGAAATTTAATGAGTGGCAGTAAAATGTATAACTGAGGGTTTTAAATATTGCGATGGTTGCTCCACTACCGGGAAAGTGATTCCGTGGCATATATTTCTTGCAGAAAAGGAGGAGGAGAGATAAATGTGTGAGGACCTGTGGGTGTGTATGAGGGAGAACAGGAGTGGGCAAGTATGAGCATTGTGACATAGTCAGTAGGGAGGAAAGGGACAGATGAGAAAGGAGAGAGAGTTGGAGTCAATTTCACAGTGAGGCTGACTTTTCTCCCTCTTCCTGATTGCCTCATTTTTGGCTCTGAGATGCTGAGGTCATTCTTTTGTAAGTTTTAGTATTTTAGTCTAGTGGGACATATAGAGAGATGTCCGTTTGGACATCTCTGCTTGTGACTAGATTGAGGACTTTTCCCGACAAACGTCTTTAATGAATCGTGAGAAGGTCAGCCCAGCAGAGCGAGTCCTCAAGGATGCTGGGCTCAGGCATGAGGATCTCCGACAAAGGCTGGTGCTTCCAAACCATCATTCAGCCAGAGCTGGCAATCCTTTCCTCCCACCTCTTTAATGATAATACATTCCTTCCCCTTCAAATGCCTCATTTTCAGATTTTGATAACTCCTGCCCACCTTAACTCCCATCAATCAGACTTTATGTAACGGCACTGTGTGTTCACGTCCCAAAATGAAGTCTATTCTTCAGAACAGCTATAAGCGGAATAGGCTTGGAAAGGAAAGTGGATGTGGAACGCTGTTTGTCATACCCTAGTGATAAGCAGACTTGCAGAAATAATATGCCTTCCATTTGTACCTGGATATAAATGAAAGATTAAAGTCGAGGAAATCTAAAATCGTGTAGGCAAAATAAAGAGAAATTTCCCTTATACCTAGTCTCCGGAATCATCCTGGAAAGCGGCTGTCCTCACTCAGTGGAAATCCCTCTGAAATCTACCTGTTCTTTTGTGATTGTGTTCACGAAACTGATGTGGTAGGTTGGCGCGGGAAGAGGTCTCATAAGGAACTTAATGAGCTTGGAAGCTCAGTTTGCTTGAAAGTGTGAATATTTTCCAATATAATTTGAGACTGGAACTGTTTCCAGCGGCCCCCCTCCCCCTTTCTTTCTTATTGTGAGGCATGGATTAATGAGAGTCGAATCTTATCTGGCCGCGTTATTGGATTATCGTGAGAGGCATTATCAAAACAATCAGAGGCTGGCTTCTGCAAAGTGTGCTCTCTCCGGAGGGTCCAGCTGCTCTGTCCCTCACCAAATCGGTTTAATGCGTGCCGCTCTATCCTGGACGCTAGGTGGCAGCAGACTGCTGAGATAAACAAGTAGCCAGAGAGGGGAAAAGCTCAAACCTGTTGATACTCGAAGGGACAAGCAGCAAAAGCTATGTGGATAAAACGGAATGGTATGAAAGAACACACTAGCTTGCAAAGTTTCAAAGGCATAATTATAATTATCTCCTAATATTTTTGAGGCTTCTGCAAGCTACATCTACATACTTTTAAACCTCCCAGAGCAGAGGTAGGCACCCAGTAAGCCCTTCTAATGAAGACCTTACCTAATTTTATTATTTCTCTGGAGTCAAAACTAGATATCCAGATGTCATAGCTTCTCCCAGTTAGCATGAAAAGTTATTTTTCAATCTGTGCTGCCAACTCACCTCTTTTATTTGTTTTAGACATGTGCTGATCTTTGTTTCAAGTGGCAATATTTAAGTTCAAATAACTAAAAGCAATATAGCAAACAAACTTAAGGTCAGCCCAATGCTTAGTACAAATGCTTAGAGAAGGAGAGGCTGTTTAACTGCGTGCAGATCACCACTCAGTGTTGGCTAAGGATATCCATTGCCTATGAAGGACTATTAGTTTGTAAATATCACTATAAATGTAAAGCAAATAAAGAAATGAGTCAATGAAATTTGACAGTGAGAAATCAAAGACTCCCCAAGGGCAGTTCATGTTATAATTTTCAACTGGGTTTTTTCCTATAAATCTCTCTTGTAATATTTCTACAGGAACTGTGGATTCCAACCTATTCCAGCTCCTAATCAGACACAGTACATCTTGTTGAATGTCTTAAAGCTTATTTAGGGACACCTGGGTGGCTTAGTGGGTTAAGCCTCTGCCTTCGGCTCAGGTCATGGTCTCAGGGTCTTGGGATCAAGCCCAGGATCGGGCTTCTGCTCAGCTGGGAGCCTGCTTCCCCGCCCCTCCCCCCTGCCTTTCTCTCTGCTCACTTGTGATCTCTCTCTCTCTCTCTGTTAAATAAATAAATAAAATATTTTTTAAAAAAGCATATTTAGACTGAGGGCCAGGGTCGCCTGGGTGGCTCAGTTGGTTAAGCGTCTGTCTTTGGCTCAGGTCATGATCTCAGGGTCCTGGGATGGAGCCCCACATTGGGTTCCCTGCTCAGTGGGGAGTCTGCTTCTCCCTCTCCCTCTACCTCTTTAACCCCCTCTCGTGCTCTCTCTCTCTCTCTCTTGCTCTGCTCTTTCTCTCAAATAAATGAACTCTTAAAAAAAATAAACTGAGACCCAACTAAGGATAAATAAGACAAACCATCAATAGAATAAAGAGTAAATAAGAACAAAAAAAAGACGGAAATAAAGAATAAAGAAAAACATAAATAAAAATAAATCAACAAATAAAACAAAACTTTTTACATGCTCCTGATTGGCTAGGTCCGTCCTCTCAGGATTTAAGAATGAACATAAGTGAGACTAAATAGAAACCCTAAAACAAACGTGGAATGGAATTCTCAATGATCAAACCTAATATTTCAGGAAAATGCCTGTGACATTGTATCTGGCGTGAGTTCTCACCCTATTATTGTCAAATGAAGTTGTTACAAGGGGGAATTTGAAGTTTTGCGAATTCCTTCTGTGGCTTTTAGGTTGAATCTGGCTTGAATAATTTCTCAATTTCTGCCAAGTTTGAATAGTTCTTTATAGGGCTATTAGCTTGTCAATGAGACATCACAAACGTCTTCATGAAGTTGGAGTAGAGAAATAAGAGACAATTACACTTCTCGTGTGTACCTAAAAATCACCTCTCGTGTGTACCTAAAAATATTCCTTAGCTTCAGAGAGCCAGCAAATAAAAATGACTGAAGGATGGAAATTCTATCAGACCACTCACATTCTCTTTGGGAATCTTTCTTCTTTAAGATTAGCTGTACATTGCCCATCTTCTATGGGATAAAATAGGATCTGACAAAATATTTTCCTGACTTGTGAACTGAGTTACATGAAAATTGATATAAAGGCATAAGAAGTTATCATCTTTATTTGCCTACTTAATGCATTGCTTTTATACAAAGGAGTAAGTTTATTTGAAAGTAGAATTATCCAGAAAATAAGTGGGATATGATTGCTAGTAACAAAACAACTTTAAAATGATTTCTTGGAATGATTTTTGAAGTTCGACTTTGCTTTATTTAATATGGATTTACAACAACAACAACAACAACAACAACATAGCAGTGTACTTTTCTCTTTTGCTACCTGACTCTACTGTCAGCCAATACTTCTCAGCCTGTGGGAGGAAATGCTCTTGGATCCCGATAGATACACATGTTTTATTCTGCTTTCTTTGTTCAAAGGGGGTCTGTTTTCTTCCCCTATCAGAAAAAGAAAGGTTGTCTACAATCCCAGAAAGCACCAAATGGTGGTAGTTCTTTGTGCTGACACCTCCTTTAGTACATTCTGAGAAGCAGACACTGTTTTAGTACTTCCCCCTCAAATTCTCCCCCAATTCCTTCGCTCACTAAGGAACTCCTTGAGAGCCAAAGCCTGGCCATTTTTCATCTTTATATGTCCCTTTCTGTCTAGCATGGTGTGAGGCACAGGGGAAGCAACCAACCCATTTTAACTAAATGTCAATGAATGACTGACTCCTTTGGCTTAGCAGTAATGGAAACAGACCAGAATGGCAGCGAGGGTGTGGTGATATGTAGAAGGGACTGTTGAAAGGACTCTGTGGACGTTAACATTTTCATTATGAAATCAGCCAAGCCAATTAAATGCTACATTAGTTTCCACTTAAGCAATTTGTAATTTTGGGTTTACAAGCAGAATAGGAAAAGCTGATGGTAGCTAGTAGTGGCCTTTAATTTTGGTTTTTGTTTTTCCCCTAGTATGATAAAGGTACCACTAGAGGTCACTCCAGTCATTAGCAACAGAGTGATTGGACAGGTCTTTGTCTACAGGATAAGGCAGCTCTTGCTGGCCCTCAAAATTTACCATCAACAGGAGTAAAATAAAAATTAAGCTGAACACGCATAAATGGTTGGTGCGAATGTAGGGTTTGCTCTGTCTGTTCACCAACACTGTTTACTTTCCTCTTTTGGCTGGAGATGGGTGAACTGGTAATAATAAAACTGTGTTTATGGTGTGTTTATTATATATCAGGCACACTTGTAAGCCCTTGGCATCATTATCACTCATACTTCCTAGAGCAAACCCTGTGAGTCCCAGTGTGTTACTGTTCCCATTTCAGAGGATGAAACTGAACCTCAGAGACCTCACACAGCTAGTGAGTAACAGCACTGGGATTCAAACCCAGCACCCACACTTTTGATGAGAGTCTGATGCTATTTACACAGTGGAATAGGTTTGACTCTTCTGCTTTCCGTTCCATTTTCATAACAGGTTTCACTGTCATGACAGGAGAAGAGTTTAGGGGTGCATAAATGTGCAGCAGAAAGCTTGTCGACATCCCTCAAATCATAGGGGTGGGTCAGGCAAATAACCAGTGTAAGGAGGCATGCGCCACATGAGCGTGCGTGGCGTTTGAGAGCAAAGGTGGGATCGCTGAGAGTATGGGAAATAAGCCTAGCAAGTTAAAGTGGAATTTGCTGTTCAACATGGCAGAAGCGGTCAGCAGCCCAGCAGCTCTTTATCATTTCAGAGCAATGTATCCGAAAGAACAGGAAAACAGATCTTCCCGAAGTTCTGCCCAGTTCTGACAAAGTGCCTTGTCGGTAGCATCTTCCAAATGTCTTTGGCACCTTGGAGTGAGACCCAGGAGCCCTGATTCACACCCTGCTCTGCAGAAAAGAGAGCCCTGTTGGCTCAACAGAGCACTTATCTTCCAAGAAATGATGATATCTCTGTGTATTTACAGAACACCGGTCCCGGTAGCATGCCCTACCCCGTCGATGAAGACGTGGAGGCAGAGAGAATTTAAAGACACTTTGCCCAGCTTACAAATCAAATGAACACAGCCTGAGTTTAGAATCCATAGCCTTCAGTTTCCACTCAATTCTGGAGGCTACTAGTACCCTGCTTTATGCTTGTTTGTATCTAACCTGGAGATCTCCCTTGCTGAATTTCCTTACGGGACACCTTTCACTCAATGGTGACAAAGGATTACAGCTTACCCTTACAGACCATCACCTTTATTTATTTATTTGAGAGAAAGAGAGAGTGCCTGTGAGTGGGGGCAGGGGCAGAGGGAAAGAATCTCAAGCAGACTCCCCACTGAGCACGGTGCCCCCCCCCCCCGCCCCCGCTGGACTGATCTCAGGACCCTGAGAGCGTGACCTGAGCCAAAGTCACGAGTCGGATGCTTAGCTGACTGAGCTACCCCAGCAGACCCTGATAGGCAAACTTCTTAATCTCATAGTAAAACTTCTTTATGAAACCCCGTCTGCTTTCACTCTGAACCCCATGAAAGCCAGCAACCATGTATGCCCCTCATCCAGCAATCCTGGCAATTGGCACCTGTGCTGGCCTGTGGCTCTGGAATGGAAAGTCAGGATGGTTTCAAAGTTTCATATACAATAACAGGAAAAAAATGAAACAAAGGAACATTTTAAGCAGCAGCCCCCACCTCTGAGCTGTTCCTTTCCTATCTCAGCCAAAGCTCTGCATACCTAAATTCCCTTGAGAGTATAGAAGACTATAAAACTGGCATTTAAGGTTTTCTTTGCCCCACAGCAGAGGAAATACAAATTGTTATAAACTTTCTCTTCTAGCTTGACTTGCCGCCTTCAGAACATTCTAGGATAGCGAGTAGAGACAGTTGGAAAGGAGAAAAAAAACCGAGCTCCACAATCTACTGATCTCACTTTCTCTAGCATTAGTACAAGACATAGTATTTGCTGGAAAGGTGTTAAAACAGCATTTGCATTTCAAGTCAATATTCACAGTTTAGCTTTAATACACATGGAATGACAAAGCAGCAGATTAATGACTCTCTAACTTGAAGGATGGGGAAATAGGATTTAAGGGGGAAAAAAAACCCCTACCTGGTCATATATTGTATCTTATAATAGCAGTCTATATTCTCTACATGAGGGATTCATTTATTGTTAAAACCCAAGAGCCCTTCCACATAGAAATCATTATTCTTGTTATAAAAGTAACATGTGTATGTTTCATGTGATCAGAGAGGTGCGTTCATGGTAGAAGTTCTCTGGAGAAGGAATCAGAACTGGACACTAGCTGCATGACAGTTTCCCAGGGCCTTGGTTTCATCATTTGTAAAACCTGGGTAATAAGACCAGATTGTCCCTTTCCTGGGGATCATGTTTGTATAAAAATTTTTATACCATAGATATTTTGTTAGGATCAAGTGGGCATTTTAGAGTATATATCCATGTCTATATCTGTATATATATACATGTACATATATACACATACACATACATATATATACACACAGATATGATAAAACCTATATAAAATAATTATATAATAAAAATTTATTATATAGTTTCTTCCAATCAAAGTCTTTGAAATTTCTCAATTGGGTATTCACATTTTTATTGTTTGGAAAGATATATATACGAATGTGGAAGAAGAGATCTTGTTAAGTTATTTGCCTTAAGTTCCCTGAAGTTGAACTAGTGTCACACCAGTGGAATGATAATAGCCTTTTACCTATTCTGTCATTTGCCAGGACAACAGTGATGTTGTCAACCTTGACTCCTTTCTATCTGTCACTCCCAAGTTCATTCCAGTAGGAAATCCTGTGGTCTCTGCCTATAACATACTCAGTCTGACCACCTGTCATGGCCTCCATGGTGACCTTCCTGCGCTCACCCCTGACTGCATTACTGTCACAGCTGATGACATGGGCACCTTCCCGCACATTTATTCTCAAAACAGCAGCCAGAGGAATAAATTTACAATGCAAGTCAGACTGTTTCTCTTCTGATTAAAGTCTCCCAATGGCTCCCCTTCTGCCTCAGAGAAGCAAAGCATCTGGCCTCCTGCTAACTCTCTGATCTTTCTCCCACCGACTGGCTACCTTGGCCTTTCCAGCATTCCTTGAACACAGAGTCATGTTCTCATCTCAGATCCTTCACACCTGTGTGTCCTCTATCCCGGATGCTCTTCCTCCAGACATCTCCATATTGGCAACTCATCTCTTTTCCCTCCTCAGGTTCTTTTCAACTGTCGCTCTCCGAGAGGTCTTCCCAGAGCATCACCATTCAATCAAAACTGGAATCTACCACCATCCCTAGACTTCTCTGCTCCTTTTCCCTGTTTCATTTTTCTCCATACAACCTACCATCTTCCAGTATGTGATTTATTTCTTTTGTTTGTTTGCTCTTCTCTCCCTCCCCTAAATGTTGGCTCTTACAATGAAGGGATTTTTTTTTTTTTTGTCTCTTCTGTTCTCTCATCACCCCCACACTTGGAATAGTGCTTGACATATAGTTAGTGCTCAGTGGCTATTGCTGAATGAATGAGTCATATACAATACAGATGAAAATACCCTGGCCTTATAGTGTGTGGCTTCTCCTGAGAACCAAGGCGACTACCATTCCGCGTATCATACTTAAACCATGTCTTTTTGTGAAGCAGGTGTTTTATCCATTCTGTATTGGAGAATGTGAGGCACCAGAGGGCTGTCTTCTCTGAGTCATGGAAGCAGTTCCAGAGGTGCTGTAATAGGAGACCCAAGCTCCTTCCAACTTTCAGACCAAATCTTTTCACATCCTTCGCTCCATGGCAAATTTTCAAAGTTGAACTGCTACCATTTTGTATGGATCACATATTGTTCAGGGAGGTCCACGATTTCCACTTGATATTCTAAAACAATTGCTTAAAAGAATTTTATCTAAGAATCTATTCATGGAACTTAAATTCTTGACAAATTGTGCGATTTGCACAGTCACCTGTCTGTTTGTATTTCACATAACTGCTGCATGGTAGGTGCTCAGTGGGTTTTTCAATACCTACAATTAGACTAAATTATCTCATGAGGTTTGTAACTACATCTCCATCTCAATTCCCATTTTATAAAAGCAAAAGTTCTTCAGACTTTAGAAGCACCCTCATATTTGGATTGATCTTAAAGAAGTTCTGTTGAGCTAAGAGGTCAATGACACACAATACATTCATTTCTACTGCTCTGTATACCAGAGCAAACCACCTACCGGAAAGCCCAACCACTGTGACTCTTCTCAAAATGATTCAGTCTCTGGGACAGCCCTAAAAATGTCATTCTGCTTCTCCAGGCATTTGGGAAGGAGAAGAAGCCTGAACGCTATCAAGATGTCACCTTCAATAATGGCGCCAATGATGTGGCAAGAGAGATGCTGTTTTTCTTGCCATTGTTCACACAGTGGCTTTTAGAAAACAAAGGCATCAGCTATGTGGATTGCAATGGTGGAAGAAGCTATTCAAAAAATCATGATAGGCCAGACAGAGACTCTCAGAAGTTATCAGATCTACTTTCCCCTCCAGCAGGATGATACTAACCACACACCATAGCATAGGAGATGGCTCACTTAGCTTAAGTGTTCTAGATCATTGTTCCAGCTGTGACATTAGCTGTCCTTGCCCTGATGGGTTAGGTCCTTGATTTCCCAGGAGAAACAGAGTTACATGACCATGAAATCATCTGGTTGGTAAGGGCCATAAATTGTGGAATGGATTAAATAGTATAGGAGAAAAGAAGATACAGTAAGTTTGCCTAGGAGATGTGTTTTTGTACAGTGAAGGGAGTAAGGAGGAATAACAAGAAATGCTTTGCAGAGGATGTAATTATTTTTTTGTATTTTGTAGAGTAAGTATAACTGTTCCATGTGGAGAAATTCAGGAAAGATATTCCAGGCTCAAATTTAAGCAGAAGCAAAGGTAGGAGGTGTGAAAAATCATGGCATGGTTGAAGGATGATAAAAATTTTCCCCAAGTAGGGTACCTGGATGACTCAGTCGGTTCCATGTCTGCCTTCAGCTCAGATCATGGTCCTGCAGTCCTGGGATTGAGCCGCAGGTCACGGGCGAGGGTGGGGGGCTCTGCTCAGCAGGGATCCTGCTTCTCCCTCTCCCTCTGCTGTTCCCCCCCACTTGTGCTCTCACACTTGCTCTCTCTCTCTAAAATAAGTAAATTTAAAAAATCCCCAAGTGTGTGTTTGGTATAAAGAGGGGGAAGAGAGATTAGAAAAGTAGATTGGGACTGATCTTAAACGAGTCTCTGTGTCATTATGAGAATATTCATAAGGATTTGAACTTTATCCTGAAGAAAATGAGGAGCCACTCCAGTGTTTAAGCAGGGGGAGCAAAATAAGATTCATCATTTAGGAAGATCACTCTGGCAAACCATGGAAGAAGAATTGGAGGGTCGCCAGAATTGAGGCAGAGATGCATTAAGAGGCTTTAATTCTAAACAAGGTGAGAGGTGAGGATGGTCAGCATTGAATGATGGCAGTAGGTTGGATGCAGAGAACAGGTTGGGATTGATAAATACAAGGAAGGAAGTTCTAGTAGAAATTACTGTTGGTTGGGCATGGGAAGTCAGAGAGGATAAGCCCTAAAAATGAAGAAAATTATTTGGGAGAGTGAATGGAACAAGAAGCAGACCAAGATCCTGACTCTGGGGACTATACTATTTAAAGGATCAAGAATGATAAGGTATCTAGAAGGAATAATTAGATGGGTAAGAGAACTGGAAAGAAGTTAATATTTTAGAAAGGAGAGCATTTCAAGAAGGAAGAAACAGTAACGTCTAGCAGCGCAGAAATGTTAATTAGGCTGAGAATCACCAAGGATTTGTTGGTTTGTAAATGAGAAGATTAAGAAAATGATAGAAGTGCAGGTAGGGGAAATCCAGGTGGGAATTTTTTAAATGAACATTTGTGAGTATGTGTGTGTGCATGTCTGTGCGTGTATGTGTGTGTTTGGTTTTTAAGAGGTGGAAAAGCTGAGCATTTTTCATGCCGAACTAGGGCTAAGAAATAAAACGAAGGCACGAGAGAGGAGGGAGACAATGGCAACGACAACGGCAACGTAGGTTGCAGAAGAGATATAAAAAGTGTAGGTCTCAGTGATTGAAGAAAGACTTGGCTGTTTCAAGGAAGGTGGGATGAATACATTTTCCTGTAGACGAGGTGAGGAGGTGGGGATATATATTTGAGTAATGATGAAGAGAAACTGAAGATTTTCATTAATGATGGTTCCTTTTTCTCTGAGAAATAGGCGCCTACATTGTCTCCTGACAGTAAGGAGATATGGGGCTACCGAAAGCTCCAGGAGATAAAGTGTAGACACTCTTGGGGGAAGTGAAGGAATTGCCAGCCATGTTTGATGGTCCTTTTGAACCGGAAGTCACAAATCACCATGTATGGCTACTTGCCTCTCTTGTGAGTTCTTATTCATTCCTCAAAGCTCAATTTAGATGTAAGGCCCTCTGGGATGTAGTCTGCAGTAGAACTAGAACTCCTCTCTCTGTCTTGGTCAGTCTTGAATCCCTCGACTTGAATCGAGTGTTTGGAACATACCAGGTGTTCAATAAAGGTTTGCCAGATGACTGGGTATTGGATGGTATCGTGTGAGCTAATTCCCACAATGACCAGAGCCGGTTCAGATAAAAGTTTTAAATCAAAGAAATTAGTCTTTCTTGTTGTCTCCTCCCCTCTTCTCCTTTATCATTTTCTGTCTCCTGATGTCTTCACCATTTCTCTTCCATCTTCACTTCCACACACACCATTTTTCCTCCCTTCTGAAAGAGTCATCCTTGTTCTCAGCTGACTATGCACCGATTTCTACCGAAACACCACTTCAAAATCAATCCAGACATCAACAACACTTAAAATGAAGACTTCTCCCAGGCGTATTTCCTTTAAAAAGAGGAGACACTGAAAATTGTCTAGAGAGGCAAATGAGCTTGAATGTTCAAGAGAAAAGTCCCGTCCCGATACTTGGAAGCTTTCTTTCTGGGTGGCTTCCCCTTGGCATCTCAGCTAAGAGGATAAGTGGCTCAGTGAGTTTTTTTGAGGGGAAGTTGCCATCACCACCTTTTCCATTCTGGGAAAGAGCGGACCTCACCCATTATTTGAAAAAGGAGTGGGAAAAAAAATAAATACTTGGTACAGTGACTTAATGAGGATCAAATAAGTATGTACATGGCGGACATCTACAATCTAGAACACAAGTTACTTGCCTCTCTTCCCCTGTTCCAAGTGAAATTGTGTTGATACCTTTTCCTTTACTGAAAAGCTCCACTTCCCCAATCTTCATTACTATGACATTTATTGGAGTCAGTGTCAATAGGGAGGAATTCTTGCAGATTGCTTTGTCATTCTCCTTTATGTTCATAATTCTCAATACTGGGTAAATATTCCTTTTGCTACGAAGAGTCCAGGGATAATCTAACATATGAATCTTGATTCCTCTCTCTTTTTAAGTAGAAACTAAAAGAGAACTGAGTTGTCCATGTAGAAAAAGAGACAGCCTTAAAACAAAGAGAAATGAAGATATTACTGATAATGTTTACTGGCCTATTAGAGTTGGCATTAATGTGCTCAAGCTTGTGTAGTATGAGTCCTTTCTCTGGCAAGAATTTTTCTTAAATACATTGCAAGCATTTTAGACTAATTCTGAGTGATTCTCTTAAAATCAAGAAATGCTAAACCGAGAGTTTAGCATACCTGAAAGCAACAAAGTTTCCCCCTTGTAGCTGGCCATGATTTTATTGCTGTTATTCATTTTGAATAAATAAATAAATGAATGAGTTAGAAAACGCCATTTTTTTTTTTTTTTCCTCCTGGGAGCGTCTGATTCCAAAACTGGGACCTAGGCTTTTCTCTCTACTCATTTTTCTGAGTCAAATTAAATCGCTTTTATTCTAGTAACTCCGCCATTTGTTTTTCCTGGGGTTCCTGTAGGCGGAGATATACTCCAGACTGGGTTTGTCTGAGGGATACTGAAACCCGCTCCTTTGAAGTTCTTTCCCCCTGAAGACTTTCCTACCTGGTCCCGTTCCTCATCTCCTCATCCACAAATCCACAGAAGTGTTGCACATGGGACCCCCGTTAGAACTCATCCGTCCCAATGCGGCCACTGTTTAGAAAGACAAGATGAGGGAAGAAAAACAAAAGTACTAATAATAATGTGTAGTTTTCCAGTTTCTATGTGATCTTTTATCATTTCTGCCCACTCCTCCTTACCCTGCTTTATCTCTCCATCCCTCCCCCTGGCTGCTATGTGCTATTATTTACTGTATGGTTGTAAGCAAACTGAGATTTTTAAAAGAAAAAAAACAAAACAGAAACTTTGTGACTTGGTCCTCTCAGGACAAGGTTTCCAGAACAATGACTTACGAGCCGAGACCACGTGAGAGAGAAAGAGCCTCCTAGGACCCCTTTGCAGGGTTGCAACATGCTTGGGAGGGTCTGGTTTCAACCTTCTGTGGTCATCCCACCTAAAAATGTCTTTTGTTAATAACATTAGAAAATGCTGATAAATTCAGCCAAAAGGGTCAAAAGAGGAAAGCTCATAAATTCCAGCGTTCTTTGTTAGAACTAACAAAGCCACAAGAATGCGTGTTGGGGGAATAGCAAGAATACAGGTCACAAACTCCAAGATGGGAACGGGTAGGAAGCTTCCATCCTTCTTCCACAGGCACGATGGATGGCTTGAAAGGAGCCCCTTCTTAATCTCTAAGTCCATGCTGATTCTTCTGGTTCCCGCGTGTCTTTTACTCCTCTCAGATGGAGAGGGGACTAAGGGGAAAAGAAGCCCAGGCGTGCTCTGTAGACGCTCAAAGCAGAAGAAACATTGGTCAAGGAAATCACAACAACTCCCCTGGCATTTCTTTTTTCTCCTATTCGTTTGTTTATTTATATTTATTGAAGTACAGTTGACACACAACGTTATATTAGTTTCAGGTGAGTGACATAGTGATTGGGCAAGTCTGGACATTACGAAATGCCCACCACAGGTCCAGTGACCATCTGTCGCCACACAGAATCGTCATCGTCTTATCGACTATATTCCTTATGCTGTACTCTCATCTCTGTGACTTGCTCATTTTAGGGCTGGAAGTTGGTAGCTCTTAATTCTCCTTCACCTATTTTGTCCATCCCCCTACCTCTCCTCCAGCAGCCACCACTTTGTTCTCAGTATTTAGGATTCTGTTTCTCAGTTAGTTTCCCAAAGTCCAGAGTCTCTCATGGTTTGTCTCTGGGAAACAAACTGAGGGTTTCAGAAGGGAGGGAGGTGGAGGGATGGGGTAACTGGGTGATGGGTATTAGGGAGGGCACGTGTTGTGGTGAGCACTGGGTGTTATATGCACCTAATGAATCATTGAACACTACATTAAAAACTCATGATGTACTATATGCTGGCTAACTGAACATAATAAAAAAAATTAAAAAAAAATAGAGTCTGTTCCTGTTCTTCGTGTGTGGATTTCTTTTTCACACAGATTTAAGCAAATTCACAAATAATTCCCCTCGTTCTTCTCCTTTTCCTTTTCTCTCTCTCTCAATTTCTTTTTTTAATTAACATATAATGTATTATTTGCCCCAGGGGTACAGGTCTGTGATTCATCAGTCTTACACAATTCACAGCACTCACCATAGCATATACCCTCCCCAATGTCCATCACCCAGCCACCCTATCCCTACACCCCCAACCCTCAGCAACCCTCAGTTTGTTTCTTGAGATTAAGAGTCTCTTATGGTTTGTCTCCCTCCACATCCCATCTTGTTTCGTTTTTCCCTCCCTACCCACCATGAACCCCCACCCTGTCTCTCAAATTCCTCATATCAGTTTCTCAATTTCTTTTAAAAGTTTCCGCCATTCTGTTTTGCCAGTTAGAGCCTAGCTTCTAAGCTCCAGATTCTCTCTTTTTACTAGGTCTTCCTTCATGAGCCCTTCTCCTCCCCCTGTACCAGTTACATCTTTTCCTTTATATATGGGATGGACACATAATTCAGTGGGATAGTTTTGACAGCAAAAGGGCATGCTGGTAATGATTATTCTGGGACAGAAGACGTACCTGGGGCCCCAGGAAGCAAACTGGTACACACACTCACCCTACTTTCCGGCAGCTGACTAGCTGACTCAGTGTTACTCTCTAGCTATTGACATGCTGCTTTCCGAATCCTTCTCGACTTGCTTCTGGCAGGCCAACTGGCTTGCAAACTCCGTGGCTTCTCTTATTCCGGTATTCCTTTCCCTTTTCGCTCGACCCATAGCATCCCAGCAAATGCTTGTGATTTGTCAGGGGTCAGGAGGAAACCATTTAAAGTTTCTCCTATAAAAAGTGTGTATTTAAAAGTCTGAAGCCCGAAAGGAGTACCAGGTGTCCATGAAAAATCTCACACTGGCATGCTTGGTTCTGGTACCTGTTCTGCGGGGGCCCTCTTGTTTTTAGCTCTGCTTTTTTGAGGGGTAGCTAAATATAACTTCAGGTAAAATAAAGCACATAAATAGGTATTGTGCACTTATATTGTGCAGAAAAGAGGTTATAAAATATTTATGCATAATTTAAAGGATAATAGTAAAAGGAAAGGTCATGGATCTTTCAGCTAGATTCAGGAAGAGAATATGGCCCATGCGTTAGAATCACCCTACTTACCTGGTAAATCTCCGTGATCACACCACCCTTGCCAGAGGTAAATGGCCACTTTACTTTTGTTATTCCTAGCTTTTTCCTTTTTAGTTTTACACACATGTATGTGTCCCTAGGTAAGATCTCTCCCTTCTCGTGTGAGATGCTGCTGTCATGTAATAAAGGAAGAAATCACTGCCATTCTTTCTTGTAGGGGAACAAAGTGTTCTTTTCTAGGGGGAAAGGAAAACAAGAAATGTGATGTGCTTTTCAAATACTTAACTGAGGAGAACATCAACACATGTGGAAGGGAAATTTAGGGAGAAACCCCAGCCCTTGTGTTCCACTTCTTGGGCTCGGTCTTTGTTTTCCATTTCCTTCTATTTTGTGATGAAAATTCAGCCTTCCATTATTCAGAATTCACATGAACAACTAATGTCACCAGGGAAGTGGTGACTGATGTGGGATTTCCAGCTTGGGACAACTCTGCCAGCAGGGACCGAGTCAGGCAAAATTAGTTAAGTCCGACAAGCATGTTGGCCACGCTGCCCACAAAATTCCTGTCCTCTTCCCTTTCATGCCCATCCTGGGCAGCCAGGGCCCCTCGCTGTCTATCGCCTCATTCATCCAACCCTTGAAACTGATCATTACATTCATTAACTGTAAGACAGGGCCTTTGAAACATTTCCTCCTCAAATAATCCGGTGGCAAAGAATGAGATATTTTGAACTGCTTTTGGACATGAATGCTGTGGTAAGCACAGATTTATTTATTTCTACGATGGGGTGTCTCGTCCATACACAAAAGTGCCTAAAATGTTTCTGTGCTATAAAGGATTACCATAAAATGAATACTTACTACGTGCCACCCAGCTTTAGCAATAGAACATAACCTGTAGTTTAAATCCTTCCATGTGAACCCAACAATTGCTTTCCCTGCCCTTCTCAGAGGTAACCAGGATCTTGAATTTTGCATTAATCATTCTCTGCTTTAAAAAAAAAATGTGTGTATGTATATATATGTGTGTGTATAGCTTTATATGTATTTATGTATAATTTTATATATAATATATGCATATATATATATATATATATATATATATATATATATATATAATTTTAACACTTGTGTGTACATCCCTAAACAAACTACAGTTACTTTTGACTTTGGGGGGGAGTTTATATCGAGGAAATGTTGTATTTCTGCTTTCCTAGGACTTCCCCCTTTTGCTCAAAATTATGTTTTAGGAATGCATCCATGTTGATGCTTGTGTCTGGAACTCCCTGTTTTTCACTGTTGCGTAGCATTCCTTCAGATAAATTCATTTATTCTGCTTTTGATACACATTTGAGTCTGTCCATTCTGCTTTCTTTCTTCTGATTTTGATTGACATTTGCATGTCATCTAGTTTGGGACTATTGCAAAGAGCACTGGTAAGGATGTTCAGGTACTTGTCTCCTGACGCTTACTTGCGAGAGTCTCTGAGTGAACCGGAAGTGGATTGCGGGGTCACAAATGATGAGCGTTCAAATTTCTAGGCAATTCCAAACTGTTTTCCAGGGAGTAGTGTACATTTTTAAACCCCCCACCAGATGTAGATGAGAGTTCCCATTGCTCAACATCCTCTTTAACACATGCTAATGTCCAAATATTTTCTTTTCTTTCTTCAATCTGGTAAATGTGGAATGAAATCTCATTGCGACCTCGCCTTTGCATTTCTCTGATTACCAAAGATTCGGAGAATCTTTTCAGTGTTTATTACAGGCCGTGTGTGTTTCCTTTCCTTTGGAATTACTCTTTGGGTCTTTTGCCCATTTTCCTATTGGGTTGTTTCTCTTTTTCTTATTAATTGATTCAAGCTCTTAAAGCAGGAATGGTGATAGGCAAAAATTTTAACTATGTGGAGTTTATTTACTTTTACAAATTATATGTGAGGTAATTATATTTTCTCACTCCATAGCTGATTATTTTTACTCTCTTGGTGGGCTCATTGGACAAAGAAAAATTCTTAATTTTAAAGTCATTGAATTCCTCAATCTGGTTCTTTGTGAATTTTAAGTTCTGTTTATGGAGACTTCTTACATTCTCTTGGGATTCTATATTTTTGATTTTCACATTTATTTCTTTAATCCTCTTGGAATTTGATTTTTGTTTATAGTGTGAAAAGGGGGTGAAATTTCAGTGTTAAAAAATTGGAGGTAGGGGGCCCCTGGCTGGCTCAGTTGGTGAAGTCTGTGACTCTTGATCTTGGGGTTGTGAGTTCAAGCTCCTCTTTGGGTGTAGAGACTACTTGAAAAAAAAAGTTTTAAAAAAATTTTGAAAGTAGGTTTTATTGAATCAATTTTATTGATTCATTCTTTATCATTTATTGATTTATTCTAAAATACCATCTCTATCCTAAATCAACTTTCTGTGTATCTCTGGGTTTGTTTCTAAGCTCTCCATTTTGTTCCTTTGGTCTACTTGTTAAATAGTGTGCAACATCACATTGTTAGTATCCTAACTGGTATAGTTTTACATGAGTCTCTACACCTAAGAGCATAAATTCCTTCTTCTTATTTTCCTTCTCTGGGAGTACATTGGCCATTCATTATCCTTTTATTCTGTTATGTAAATGTCAAAATCAGCTAGTTAAATTCCAAGAGTAAACTTTTAGAAATTGTTACTGTAATCATATTTACTATTCAGATCCATTTAAGGAGAATTGACAACTTTATCTAAGTTGTATCTAAGAACATGGTGTATTTTTCCACTGGTTGAGTTCTTAAATGAATTTCGAAAAGCTTTCTAATCATACATGCCTTGTTTACCTTTTGTTTGATTTATTCCTATGTATTTATGTACTTTATATCATTTATTGCTTTCATAGAAGGTATTTTCTTTTTTCATTTTATTTATTTTTTTTTTACAGATTTTATTTTTAACTAATGTCTACACTCAATGTGGGGCTTGACCTCTGGAACAAGAGGTGTGTACTCTACTGACTGAGCCAGAGAGGTGCCCCCTTGCTTTTGTAGAAGGTATTCTAAATTACATTTTGTATCTGAACACAGCTAGAAGTGAATTTTTCATTAACTGTCTGTTACTAATTTTATTGGGTTTTCTCTTAGGGTTTTCATATCACCTATTAATAACAAGAGATTTGTTTCTCTCTTTACAATTCTTGGGCTTTTGAATTCTTGAATTCTTGATTGATTGATTGATTGATTGGTTAAATTAATTATTTATGTTTTACCATGGTGGCTGGGACTTCCATGACAATGTGGAAAGGAAGTGGTGGTAGTGTCATCCTTGTTTTTTTCATGATTTCACAAGAAAGTTTCAAATTTTTACTATTATATATGATGTTTGTTCTGGAGTTTTACAGATCTTCTTCATCAAATTAAAGACATTCTCTTCTATTCTTACTTTGCCAAAAGTTTTAACATGAGTGGTTATCGAATTTCATTGGACAACTTTTTGCTACTCTGGGTGTAATTATATGGCTTATCTCCTTCAACTTATTAATATAGTGAATGACAATAATCCCAACCTGTAATTTTCCTTGCTCTTCTTTTTTTGTACTGAGTTTTTGTACTGAGCCTGTACAAGTCTCATGAAATATGTTGGGAAGCATTCCATCTTTTTCTAATCTCTGGAAGAGTTTGTATAAGATGTGTTTGGTAGAATTCACAAGCAAAATTATCTGGCATGGCATTTGCTTTGTGAGATTTTAAACTACAGATTCGAGTACATTTCTAATTTGTAGGGGATTTCTGTTTCCTCCTGAGCAATTTTTAGAAGTTAAGTTTCTTACAAATTCATATATTTCATCAGTTTACAAACTTATTGGCCTAAAGTTGTTCATAGTATTTTCTTATTTCTTTTTAAACATCTGTGGGAATAATATTTATTTCTCCCTTTTTATGCCTATGCTATTTGTTTGCATACTCTTTTTTCCTTGATTAAACTACCAGAATTTTGTCTTTGCAAACAACCTTCAGCTTTTTGAATATTTATATGAATTTTTACCTTCTGTTTTATTTGTTTCTGCACTTCTTCCTCTTACCCCTTCCCTTCTTTTTTCTTTGGGTTTGTTATATTGTTCCTTTTTAATTTCTTTTTTTTTTTTTTAAGATTTTATTTATTTACTTGACAGACAGAGATTACAAGTAGACAGAGAGGCAGACAGAGAGAGAGGAAGGGAAGCAGACTCCCTGCTGAGCAGAGAGCCTGATGTGGGGCTCTGTCCCAGGACCCTGGGATCATGATCTGAGCTGAAGGCAGAGGCTTTAACCCACTGAACCACGCAGGTGCCCCTCCTTTTTAATTTCTTAGAATGGGTATTGAGCTCATTAATTTTAAATCTTTCCTCTTTTTCCAATATAAGAATTGTAAACTATATTTTTCCCTATAGTAACTGCTTTTTTGAACCTCACATATTTTGTATTGTATATATAGTATTTAATGTTTTATTAGCTCTAACTGCATAAATATTGAATAAGTACAGTAATTAACATATATTAAAATCATCTGACAATGTGCTGAAAGCATTTAGAGCACAAAGAAATGTTTTCATAATCTCTAATGTATATATTTCTCTTAACCAAGATATGCCTCAAATACATAATTTCATAATTTCCTCTCTTTTCTATCTATGCTCGTCTTAATAGGGTGAAAAATAAAATTAGCACAGTTAAAATCAGAAGATGTTCCTACAAAGGGCCAATGAATGGCCTTTTGCATTTTGTCACATAAAACATCAAGAAAACGAAACCTGATATAGCAAGAACCAAGAATAGAAATGCTCTTGGTTGGAATTCTTCCCCATTAGGTACCACTGTGCTTTTATTTAGACTGCTTAAGGAGCCCTGGTCTTGGAGCCTGAGAACTTGATTTTTGTTTTTTTTGTGTGTGTGTGTTTTCTTTTTTTTTTTCACTTTTTTTTTTAATGCAAGCCTTCAATACTATGTACCTTCAGCAAAATTCAGCTTTCTTACTTATTTGTGAATTGAAAATTGTCATATCAAATTCAGGATTTTTCTGAGAATTTAATAAATGTGGAGTGTGTGTGTGTATGTGTGTGTGTGTGTAGTCACTTTCTTTCTTTTTTTTTTTAATTAATTTTTTATTTTTTCAGCATAACAGTATTCATTATTTTTGCACCACACCCAGTGCTCCATGCAATCCGTGCCCTCTACAATACCCACCACCTGGTGCCCCCAACCTCCCACCCCCCACCCCTTCAAAATTCTCAGATCGTTTTTCAGAGTCCATAGTCTCTCATGGTTCACCTCCCCTTCCAATTTCCCTCAACTCCCTTCTCCTCTCCATCTCCCCTTGTCCTCCATGCTATTTGTTATGCTCCACAAATAAGTGAAACCATATGATAATTGACTCTCTCTGCTTGTGTAGTCACTTTCTTGAAAGTGCTATGCAAATGTAAAGTAGTAAGTATTATTTTCTTCTTCCGGCAGGATTAATCCTCAAAATTTGGTACCTTGGTTCTTTTTCCCGTATGTGCTTTTTCCTTCTTCCTCCAGGAAGCCTCCACCCTCCCTCTCCATAGATTCTTCCCAAGGGGCCACAGGTTCAGATCCTCTCTCTGTAGATGTGAAAGCCCTTACAGATCACGTAATCAAAGCAGCTGAACAGACAAAGGTTCTGGGGACCGATTGTCCCAATGCCTAGAAACAGCAGAAGTGAAATCTCCTGGTGGTTAGTGCCAAATCCAAAACCAGAACGAAGGTCATAGGACTCCTAATCTGGTGTTTTCTACCATACTGTTACCTGATGAGTGGTGTTTTTAAATTTTTATTTAGTTTTGTGTGTTTTGAACAGTAACTGGCAACCATTTATGGGGCACTTATGCTCACTAGTACATCCAACAGGGCCCCCCCTTTTTTTAAATATTTGTATTTATTTATTTGACATAGAGAGATCACAAGTAGGCAGAGAGGCAGGCAGAGAGAGAGGAGGAAGCAGGCTCCCTGAAGAGCAGAGAGCCCGATGCGGGGCTTGATCCCAGGACCCTGGGATCATGACCTGAGCTGAAGGCAGAGGCTTTAACCCACTGAGCCACCCAGGCACCCCAACAGTGGCTCTTTTATGAGCCTACTTGAAAGAAGTAAGTTTTACTAAAAGGTTTAAAGAGAGCTGTTCAATTTTCTCCACGGCGTACATAATAATTTAAAGATGAACCTCAAGATGCCCATAACTTTAAAAATAAAGTAAATACATTTAACAAAATATAACCCTCAATTGTGAAACCAGATACATAGTGGGCTGCATAGTGCTGGGCTGGATGGAGAGTGTCTCACTGTTGTCCATTTATTTTCCATCCTCGAGGGAACGGCACCTGCTGGCAAGTCACTTAACTTACAAACTAATAGACTCCGTTAGGTTCACATGGATTGATTTGATAATCACCCACTAAGGTTCATTCAGTCCACGTATTGTTACCCCTGTCACGTTTACCCCTAAGGGGCCATGACTTTGGCGCATAGCATGTGCACATCTCCAGAAAGTCACTTCCCTTAAGCCTGTGTAGCAGCAGATTCTCCTAACTGAAGGGATGCAGGCCCAGATGACCCAATTGCTACAGCATCCTTAACAAAGGCTGTGGGTTACTGCCCTGTTCGACTTAGCTCCAATGTCCTTCTTGGGGAGGCAGCCAGCAGGGGTCTGGTCAGTCCTGTCTAGTCTGGCGGCTGCAAAGAGATTTGGTGTCTGATGTAGGAAGATGTTGGGGTTAGGAGCTGACAGCCAAGAAAGAATGCTTGAGATGTCTTTGGTGCAAAAGAAGTGGTTTTATTAAAGCCCGGGGACAGGGCCCGTGGGCAGAAAGAGCTGCACTGGGGTTGTGACAGGTGACTGATTATATGCGTTCAAGTTAGGAGGGGCCTAGGGACAGCACAATCCTCCAAGGTATTTTGGAAGCAAGGTTTCCAGGATCCTGAAGGGGCTAGCTATTGTTTGGAAAAGGTCAGTTATGACTGTTTAGCCAAAACTCAGTCATGAGAACCTTCAGATGTGTACTGGTGGGCCCTCTGCTTGGAAGACGATTGTTAACATGTATCTTTGGGGGGTAGAGATAAAGGAAGTTTCCAAAGCAGTTTTTGTGTTAAAGGAGACTTACAGGATCCAGGGGGAGAGGATGTAGTTGGGGTAAAGTTAAGATCGCCTTTGGCCTTACCAAAGGGTCAACATTGAGGCAGCTGAGCTCCCAGAGGAAGGTCACTCTGCCAGTCTTGAGCACTTGTCAACGGGCTTTAAGTAGTAAGGACATTCATTTTCTTTTGCCTTTGTTTCCCACATCAGTGTCCACTGTCAGGCTCCAGCAGCCAAGCCTAGCGGCACAAGGCATCTCTGGTCATTATGCACTGCAGAGAAATCAAAGAACCCGAGAGCGAGGCCTGGAATTCCTGGCTGCCTCCCAGCTCTCTTACGAAGAAGTAAATTCCATTGTCGTCTCCGGCTCCTTTCCGCACTCTTGGAATACTGTACGCCAGCCCTTTTCTCCCCACGAGAAGAGGCTGCACGGCCACGGCAGGAAGCACAGAAATCTTAGAACATAAACTCAGAGTGCTCCCCACATTTATCTTCTACCCCCTCACGCGTCTCTCCCGTCAGAGCCCGCGGGCTTCGTGACTTTCTCCATGCGCTGGGCTGTCGCATGGTCCCCGTTGCTAGTGACTCTTTGAACCAATCCCAAGGCTGTGTCAGAAACGCCTGTGATCGATTCCCAGTGCCATCCTGAACAGCAGACCGGGATATCACACCTTTAAACCCCACGGCCCGGTAAACAATACAGCATGTACTCAGCTTCATAAACACTGCGCGTGGTTACAAAGGGCATTGCAAACCCAGTGTGATAGGACTTGACCTTAAAAGCTATAGACAATCTAGCGAAGCACAGACGGTTTCATAAAGTACAATCACTTCCTGGAATTCTTGGGCTAGTGCGGTCGGAGCCGTTCAGATCCTGTTTTCCTTGCATTGTTTCCTGCATGTGAATATCATCAGTCTAGCAGGACTGTAACCATGGCGCTTGTAAATAGCCGAGGGGCGGCTTCTGATAAAGGCATACAGTTTTAAGAAACTTTTTTTTCTTTTCTTTTTTTTAAAGACAAGCCCGAATCAAACCCTACAAACGCCATATGTCAACAACAAAGTTGACGAATTGCAGTTTCAAGCACACACATATCCAGACCCAGATACGTTTTTAAGTCGCCAAAGGAATCAAAATAGATACCCATACTATTTACAGTAGGGTGAACTGTTTTCCACTTTTTAGGATGCAGACTTATGCGAATCCGTGGAGAGGGAGCTGGTGGACACTG